>NC_143141.1:75273204-75581665 GCF_059928025.1 Delphinapterus leucas | reverse complement strand
AGTTGGGGAGGGGGGTGGCAAAGAGAGGCTGGAGGGCAGTGATGAGGCTGGGCAATGGGGACAAGCAGAGGGGCAAAACAAACTCTTTCCCGGAATCACAGCTATAGACACTCTTGGAACAAGAAGCTCTGTGCAGGCTCTGAGCTTGTGGACCTAGGATTGCTGAGTTTGAAGCATATCATGTTTGACACATGCTAGCTCCATGAATGGTGATATGTACACTTCCCTTCCCCAAAAGAAGATATACAGTATAAGCACCAACTATCGGGGTTAGCTGAACACATGAAACTTCCGTATTAGAAGGCGATGCCTTGAGGGCAGGAAGCCTCTCTTTTCAGTCTTTATAGCTTCTCAGACAGTGTAGTAAGTAGCACTCAGTTCGTTAAATTGAACTGAAGAATATTCTTAGATCTTATTCAGCTTGGTACTGGAGGGAAATTCTGAGAGAAATCCAGGGTGTTTAATACATTGGATTATTTTAGCACTGATGCTTGCACTTTTATATTCTTCTTATATGAAACCTCTCCTCATTTATTTACTTGTTTATTCATTTGTTATCTGTTTCTCCCACAGTGTAAGCTTTTGAGGACAGACACTGCTTCCCCAGCATCCTCAATACTTAGAATAATGCTCGGCACATAGTGGGCTCTTAATAAATATTTACTGAATGATTGCATGAATGAATCTCTGCATGAAATCTCTACTTATGATTCTCGTCTTTAAAAACTTAGGGGCTGCCAGCTTGCCTTCAGGACTGAGGAAGTATAGCTAGCAATATCCCCTTCTCTGCTTTCTTAACCATTTCCTCTGCACAAGTGGCAGAGTTTGGGCAGCCCTGAAAGACGGGAGGAAGAGAGAAATCTGGCCACCCCACCAAGCTGAAAGAGTGGGACTTTGTCACTAGGTTGCCACCCAGAAGATTCCACAGCTGCCTACTTGAATCTGCTGTGGTCTGCAGCTCAGTGGTGAGTGGGAGTGCAGGAAAGGTTTGGCCAGGGGATGGCCAGCCCCACATGAGTTATGAGGCCTCTGCAGCAAGAATCTCCTCAGTAGGCCTGACTGGGGAGTCTTCTTCAGGGCACTAATGGGTACCACCATGAGCTCTCACCCATGTATCAGCTGCCTTGGCAGAGGTCCTGGTCCCCAGCACCAGCAGCCGGTAGGCCCCATCTTCATGGGAAAATTCACAGTCATCATTGGTCCGCAGAGATACGAGAGAATGAATTGGTGTTATCAATAGCTATTGGTTGTACCAGTGTTTAAAGAGCAGCAGTGTAGGTCTTCCTTCTGAAAGCCAAACTGAATGAAAAACAAGGGGTGTTGGTTTTATCCTGGATGTGGAGGGCCCTGCCCTCATTGAACTTGCAGTCTGTGGAATCTATAACCTAAAGACCTAATGATGGTGGAAAAGGCGTGACTCCTAGCAACCATTCCTGTTGCTCTCAGAAAGGCTGGCTGAATCACAAAGAGGGTGAAGTTCATCTTCGGTAGCCTCTGACTTCCCTCCCCAATACTTATCTATTCCAGTGCCCCTACCTCCCCAAAATGGGAAGAAAATCATCTCTTCACTGAAATCATGAGCAGTCTAAGGCACATATAATTTGCTCTTCCTCCTGTATCTGAATTCTAAAAGAGGAGTGCTCAAACAAATAACAATTATGCCCTTTGATTTAACAACCTCTTTTGAGGACTTAGGTCCAAGGAAGGACTCCAAAAGTTAGAGAGAGGAGAAAAGACCCCAAATTTGGAATAATAGGGAATGGTGAAATCAATACAATTGAATACTATACAACCCTTAAAACCCAAGAAGTTTGAGGCATCTATAAGAAATAATGCTGAAAAAGGAAACTAGAACCTAAAATAGTTTATGCACTGATTACATGTCTGACTACTGATTTGTAAGAATATGTGAATTTTTATACACTGATAGTGTGTTGTATATCACTAATCTGTGTGTCTAGCTCAACACTTTGTTCGTAGTAGGCACTTAGTTAATGTTTATTGAATGAATGAAGGAACCAGAAGTAAGTTTAGAGAAGTGCTTGGAATTTATATCATCAGATTTCTTTTACTATAAAGCTACTTTATTATTATTTTTAAAATTTATTTATTTATTTTTGGCTGTGTTGGGTCTTCGTTGCTGCACACGGGCTTTCTCTAGATGTGGCAAGCGGGAGCTACTCTTCGTTGCGGTGCACGGGCTTCTCATTGCAGTGGCTTCTCTTGTTGCAGAGCATGGGCTCTAGGCGAGCGGGCTTCAGTAGTTGTGGCATGCAGGTTCAGTAGCTGTGACTCACGGACTCTAGAATGTAGGCTCAGTAGTTGTGGTTCACGGGCTTAGTTGCTCTGCAGCAGGTGGGGTCTTCCCAGACCAGGGCTCAAACTCGTGTCCCCTGTATTGGCAGGCGGATTCTTAAGAACTGTGGCACCAGGGAAGCCCAAAGCTACTTTAATGCGTGACAGAAGAGTTTCTAAAAGGAAGATCATCTTTTCAATTTTATGTATATGAAAGTAAAAGAAGGAAATACCAAAATATTAACAGTAGTGGAGTCTGAGTCGTGAACTACAGGTAATTTCTATCTTCATTTATCAACTTCTCTGTATGCTCTTGATTTTCTACAATACTAATAATCAGGGAGAAACAATTTGTTGAAAGAATCATCCTGAAATAGCAAGTTACAAGCCCAAAGGAATGAATCTCTGTTGTTGAAAATTGCAGGCACGCTGGTAAGCTTGGGGGTGAAAGTACATCTGGCATCTCTAGAAGCACACAACACAGGCCACCACCAATCCAGTCCTCCTACGTATACAACTGAAATTGGCATTGAGACTTCAAAAGTAAGAAGCAGCGTTACAGCAAGTCTGACTGAAGTCTACATATGTGAGGGAGTCATACCTGTATCTTACATCATTAATGCTTGTCTGGGATATTGTCATCCTAGAACGGTGCAAAGAAAGCACCCATTGCAGTGTGCTTTTAGTAGTGAAAAATGATAAATAACCAAAATGTTCATCATAGAAAATATAATCCCCAAAATTCAGATGTAAAAACCAAAGATATTTTATGGTACCTTCATCTTTTTAGTTACAATTAGTATGCATGGATAATGCCCACCTTAAGAGAAACAGGACAGTTGTTGAGACTAAAAGGTATGAAGTGGTCATTCAGGAAAGGAACATTGTTTTTTAAACATGATCACACCTACATTTCCATTGGGTCTGGACACATTGGGGCTGCATATATCACTGGAGAATTTACTACTAAGCATGAAGCAAGATGGTGTTGCTAAGTAGTTAGCCCTGACAAATGAATTAACTGATGTAGGACCTAAGAATATTTTAGAAACTAACTGCTGTGTAATTTACAGGAATAAAGTTACAGTAACTAATCAACAAGACTTGGCAAAGAGATCAGAAATCCTGTTATTTGATAATAGAACACTATGACATAATACGTTATTTATTTGACTTTAAAAAATCAATTGTAAAAAGTAAAACTGTCACTATTTGCAGATGACATGATTTCATAGCTAGAAAACCCTAAAGACTCCACCAAAAATCCTAAAGACTCCACCAAAAACTAATAAACAAATTCAGTAAATTTGCAGGGTACAAAATCAATATACAAAAATTGGTTGCATTTCTATACACTAACAATGAACTATCAGAAAGAGAAATTAAGAAAACAATCCCGTTTACAATTGCATCAGAAAGAATCAAATACCTAGGGATAAGTTAAGGAGGTGAAAGACCTGTACACTGAAAACTATGAGGCATTGATGAAAGATATTGTAAAAGACACAAATAAATAGAAAAATATTCCATTCTTATGGATTGGAAGAATTAATACTGTTAAAATGTCCATCCTACCCAAAGCAATCTACAGATTTCATGCAGTCTCTATCAAAATTCCTATGGCATTTTTCACAAAAGCAGAACAAAGGATTGTAAAATTTGTATAGAACCACAAAAGACCTGCAACAGGCAAAGTAATCTTGAGAAAGAAGAACAAAGCTGGTAGCACCATGCTTCCTGATTTCAAACCATATTACAAAGCTATAGTAATCAAAAGAGTATGGTATTGGCATAAAAACAGACACATAGATCAGTGGAAAAGAATAGAGAGCCCAGAAATAAACACATGCATATATGGCCAATTCACTTATGGCAAAGTGGGCAAAAATATACAATGGGGAAAGGACAGTCTCTTCAATAAATGGTGTTGGGAAAACTGGACAGTAACATGTAAAAGAATGAAACTGGATCACTAACTTACACCATACGTAAAAATTAACTCAAAGTGGATTAAAGACTTGAATGTAAGACCTGAAACCTTAAAACTCCTAGAAGAAAACATAGCCAGTATTGGCATTGGTATTGGTGTTGATTTTTTGGATCTGACTCCAAAAGCAAATGCAACAAAGGCAAACATAAACAAATGGGACTACATCAAAATAAAGATCTTCTGCACAGCACAAGAAAGCATCAACAAATGAAAAGGCAACCTGCTTAATGGGAGAAAATATTTGCAAATCATATATCCAATAAGCGGTGAATATCCAAAATATATAAAGAACTCAGACAACTCAATAGCAAAAAACACAAACAAGCTGGAGGATCTGAATAGATACTTTTCCAAAGAAGACATGGAGATGTCCAACAGGCACATGAAAAGATGCTCAGCATCACTAATCATCAGGGAAATGCAAATCAAAACCACAATGAGATATCACCTCACATCTATTAGAATGGCTATCATCAAAAAGACAAGAAATAAGTGTTGGAGAAGATGTAGAGAAAAGGGAACCCTCATGTCCTGCTGGTGGGAATGTAAATTGGTGCAGCTACTATGGAAACAGTATGGGGGTTCCTCAAAAAATTAAAAATAGAACTACCATATGATCCAGCAATTCCATTTCTGAGTACTTATTTGAAGAAAATGAAAACAGTAATTTGAAAAGATATAAGCACCCCTGTGTTCTTTGCAGCATTATTTGCAATAGCCAAGATATGGAAACAACCTAGGGAGTTCCCTGGTGGTCCAGTGGTTAGGACTCAGTGCTTTCACTGCTGTGGCCCTGGGTTCAATACCTGATCGGGGAATTAAGATCCCACAAGCCATGGGGTGCGGCCAAAAATAAATAAATAAATTAATTAATTTAAAAAAAAGCCACCTAAGTGTCCATTGATGGATATCTGGGTAAGGAAGAAGTGGCATATATATATATACACAATGGAATACTACTCAGTCATTAAAAAAATCTTGCCATTTGTTACAACATGGATAGACTTGAGGGTATCGTGGTAAGTGAAATGTCAGACAGAAAAAGACAAATACTGTATGATTTCACTTATATGTGGAATCTAAAAAACAAAAAAACAAAACAAAATCAAACTCACAGGTACAGAGAATAAATTGGTGGCTGCCGGAGGTGATGGGGGTTCAAGGGTGGGCAAAATGGGTGAAGGGGGTCAAGAGGTACAAAATTTCAGGTATAGTATAAATAAGTCATGGGGATGTAATGTACAGTGTGGTGAATATAGTCAATAATATTGTATTGCATATTTGAAAGTTGCTAAGAGAATAAATCTTAAAAGTTCTCATCAGAAGAAAAAAATATGTAACTTTATATGGTGATGGATGGTAACTAGACTTATTGTGGTGATCATTTTGCAGTGTATACAAATATCAAATTATTATGTTGTACACCTGAAACTAATATAATGATACATGTCAATTATACCTCAATTTTAAAAAATCAACTTGCTGAGCAAAAAGTTTTGCCACCAAAACTGAAAGAAACTCCAAGAAACAATTCAAAAATCAGTATTATTTGGGGGCAAAAGCCACTCAATTTGTTTAACAACAGCTAATTTAACAAATAATATTTTCAAAGTGTTAAAAAGAAAATTTTAAGATGCTCCAAATGAAACCCTATGTTTATGTAATATCGACTTCTATTGTACTTAATATCACACACTAGGAGATGGTAACTTTTCACAGAGTTTATATGCAATTTAAATAAAACAGCATTTATATAGGCTCAAAGTAAAGCATGGCTGTGTATAAAGGGGTCAAAATCCATCTGAACTGCAAGGTGGACCCAGGATACTATTGCTTTGGAAACAATAAAGTTAAGATAGATGCAGAATGTTTGTCCAGAAACCCCTTTATCTAAAACTCTACGCCTGGGTTTCAAATCAAGGCCACATTTCTGTCAAAAAGGACTTAGATTCTCTAGGCAAGAGACAGATACATCATTCTTATTGATACAATTATGAACACCACAGTTTCTGATATTTATGATTGTGGAGAACAAGATTTCTCAGTGAGTAGGAGAGCAGAAGTCACTCGAAGAAGGTGGCTATTATGACATTTTACAGCTGCAGTATGCCCTTAGGGGACACTGCATCCTGTTAACTGTTCAGCTGGCTTTATCTGTGCCTATTCTTCCAACTTGATGAATGGTCGGTCAGATTTTTACCTTCTTTGTTTGAGCTAATTTTCACTTTTTCACGGGTGATCCTAAGTAGTGAACTAAACGCTACTGAGTGCTTTGCATACATTATTTCATTCAATCTTTGCAATAACCCTTTGCTAGCATCCTATTTTACAGATGAGGACACTGAGGCTTGGAGGTGTTAAAGGGATTTGTTCAGGGTCACACCGCTAGTCAGTGGCAGAGCCATTTCAAACCCCAGTCTGCCTAACTCTAAACCTAGCTTTCTTAATGTCCATAATTCAAGCAAATGTAGAAATAAAAGACTATTCAAAGGAAAATTGACAAAATCCTTTTTGTGGGGAAGTGGCAGGCTCATGCAAGGTAGATAGGACCATAGATTGGAACAATTTTTCTGGATGTCAATTTGGCAAATATATAGTAAAAAAAAAAAAATTAAACATGTACCCTTTGAGCCAGTAATGAATCTTGTATGAATTTAATGTAAGAAAATAATTTTCAAACCCTGCACAGGGGCATGCATTAGAATCACAGCATTATTTATGAAAACAAACACACAAACAAGAAAATAAATACAATGTAAACATTTCCCAGTAAGGGATCGGTTAATTAAATGGCTAAAGAGACATACAAGGCAAGACTGTTCAGCCACTTTAATGATGAAAATATATTGTATAGTAAAAGACACCAGATTATTTATGAGCATGTATAGTGTGTCTATTATGTAAAATAGAATACCATACTGCATTTATATGTGCAGATACACATAGTCAATATGTGGAAAGGTGCTCATTTTTTTTTTTTCTGGCTCAATAGAGTTTGTTTGTTTTACCTCTTTATACTTTTCTTTATTGTTCGGTTATTTTATGAATCAAAACAAAAAAACTATTTGAAATAAAGTGTCAATGTTAAATCAGTTCTTGTCTCAGCAAGTGGAGTGAGTTCATGTATACTAGCCAGACGCTTTATACAACTAGGAATCTATTATGCTTTGGAGAAAATTCAACAGGTATATTATAGATCCTGGTCATGTAACTACCATGCTTCTGTTCCACCAAAGGATTAATATTAAAGTATGAGGTCAATAGGACCTGACTAAAACCAGACCTGTCTGGGCTATAAAAGTTAAATGTTGTCTTACATTTTCATTTAAAAAATCTCTTCAAAACAGTTTTATTTAATTGAGGTCAGTCCTACCTGTTGACTGGCATTGTACTTTGGGAGTAAAGGAACTTTTGCTTAAATAGGTAACCTGTGTGGGGTTCAGGAAGCAAATCTAACTGACAAATCTTTTGCCCCTGTATTAATGGCTCCGGGGGTAGGGGGTTGGTTGGAGTTAAGGAAGTGGGCCTGTTTAGGAAACTTAGATGGAGCCAGAGAGGTGTTGAAATGACAAGAGACCAACTGGGAAAGAGAAATGTGGGTTATGAGCACATGAAAAGATGCTCAACATCACTAGTCATTAGGGAAATGCAAATCAAAGCTACCAGGGAATACCACCTTATACCCATTAGGATGGCTACTATAAAAAAAACAGAAAACAACTAGAGTTGGCAAGGATGTGGTGAAATTGGAGCCCTTGTACATTGTTGTGGGAATGTAACATGGTATAGCTGCTGTGCAAAATAGTATGGAGGTTCCTCAAAAAGTTAAACATAGAATTACCATATGACCCAGCAATTCCACTTCTGGGTATATACCCCAAAGAATTGAAAGCAGGGTCTCAAAGAGATCTCTGTACACATATGTTCATAGCAGCACTATTCACAATAGCTAAAATGTAGAAGCAACCCAAGTGTCCATTGACAGATGAGTGGATAAGCGAAATGTGGTACATGCATATGATGGAATGTTATTCAGCTTTAGCCTCAGAGCTTTTTTTTTTTTTTTTTTTTTCGGTACGCGGGCCCCTCACCGCTGTGGCCTCTCCCGCTGCGGAGCACAGGCTCCAGACACGCAGGCTCAGCGGCCATGGCTCATGGACCCAGCTTCTCCGCGGCATGTAGGATCTTCCCAGACCGGGGCATGAACCCGTGTCTCCTGCGTCGGCAGGCGGACTCTCAACCACTGCACCACCAGGGAAGCCCTATTCAGCTTTAAAAAAGGAAATTCTGCAATATGCTACAACATGGATGAACTTTGAGGACATTATGCTAAGTGAAATAAGCCAGTCACAAAAAGACAAATACTGTGTGATTCACTTATTTGAGGTACTTAAGAGTAATCAAAACCATAGAGACAAAATAGAATGGTGCTCGCCAGGGAGGGGAAGAATGGGGAGTTAGTGTTCAATAGGTAAAGATTTTCAGTTTTACAAGATGAGAAGAGTTATGGGGATGGATGGTGCTGATGGCTGCCCAACAGTATGAATGTATTTAATCCACTGAACTGCATATTTAATAATGGTTAAGGTGGTAAATTTTATCTGTATTTTAACACAATAAAAAAAGAAGAAAAAAGTGGGTTATAACTGTTTTGGCAAGTGATTATAAACGTAGAGGACAGAGAAGAAAGTCAAAGGACCTTACTTATGAAGGAGTCTCACCCTAGAAAAGTCCTTTCTTTAGTGTCCATGGATGGCAAGATAAATAATACCTTAAGTTCCATTCATCATCCAACAAAATCTCAGCACTGCCTGTCCTGAGGATGTTTAAAAGTTAATTAAGACACTGGGCTGCAGAGTGGGGTAGGGGTGGGGGCTGGGAGAGGGAGATACAGGTGTTATTAACAGTTGAAGCCGTGGAAACAAAACCAAGTCAATCTAAGTGAGAGGAGAGGTGGGAAAAAAATCAAACCTTGAGGATACCAACATTACATGGTTCTGTGGAAAAGGAACAGCAAAGAAAAGTGCTAGGGAAGGGAAGTTCAGAAAACAGGCAAAGAGAGAAGAGAATGATGTAGAAGACAGGGGAGAGGAGGAGAGTTTCAAAAAGGAGGACTTCACAGTATAAAGCGCTGTAGGAAGGCCATCTAATGGGGTGGGGGTTTGAAGTATCTACTGGACCTGGCAATCAGCAGTGACCAGCGTGTAGCCCCGACAGGAGACAGCGTTACCTGCACACGTGGTTATGTTTATAGGCCTCTTCATACAGTCTGGACTGGACTAGACTGGGAGGTATGTCCTACAGAAGGGGATTAACCTGGCGATTGAGAGATACATAGCTCTGGGTATTTTCAGTGATTATTGGGGATGGGGACCCTGTAGGTGGCTAGATGTCCTGCTAAACTAGTTGAGGGCAAGAGCTAATGAAATGCACCTAGGGCTCCAGTAATAAGAATCAAATTAATGAATATGTAAAGAGGTTTGTTTGTTTGTTTGTTTTTATTTTTGGCTGCATTGAGTCCTCATTGTTCCGCACAGGCTTTCTCTAGTTGTGGTGAGCGGGGGCTACTCTTCGTTGTGGTGCGCAGTCTTCTCATTGTGGTGGCTTCTCTTGTTGCAGAGCACGGGCTCTAGGCGTGCGGGCTTCAGTAGCTGTGGCTCGCAGGCCCTAGAGCAGAGGCTCAGTAGTTGTGGTGCACAAGCTTGGTTGCTCCACAGCATGTGGGATCTTCCTGGACCAGGGCACGAACCCACGTCCCCTGCATTGGCAGGCAGATTCCTAACCACTGCGCCACCGGGGAAGTCCCTGAATAAACGAATATATGATGAATGTGGGGTGTGGACTAAAGGTTGGTTTATGAGCAGTCCAGGAATAGCATGATGAGCAGTCCCCAACCTTTCTGGCACCAGGGACCAGTTTCGTGGAAGACAATTTTTCCACAGACGGTGCGGGGGATGGTTCAGGGGGTAATGTGGGCGATGGGGAGCGGCAGATGAAGCTTCGCTCGCTTGTCCGCTGCTCACCTCCTGCTGTGCGGCCCAGTTCCTAACAGGCCTTGACCGGTACCGGTCCACAGCCCGGGGTTTGGGGACCCCTGATCTAGGGTATGGCAGTGAATGATGGCAGGATGGAGTACATGCCTCTGGAAGAAGTTGCTCACTGAATCAGAGAGGTGCCAGGGAGGTTGGTGTTTTCAAGGCAAGGTCGGGTTTCAGTTAGGAGGACTGTGAAGGGTTTAAAGATTTCTACAGGTTGCTCTCGAGTAGAAAACACTGAGAGACAACAACAGTAGGACAGGATTGAGGTAGGTGCAGACAGCTACCTGGGAATAAGAATGCAGGAAAGGACAGCTGTCTGCTTTGCTTCACAAAGCACCTCCGCAGCCAGCGACCCATTCATCCTTCGGACAACCCGGGGAGAGACATAGGTATTATATTGCCAGGCTTTGGAATGAGGGAGGCTTTCCAGATAAGGCTCGGAAAGCCTGTTCAACCGCTGTTTGATTCCTCTAATGACAAGGAACACTCCACTTTTGGAAGTAGCACTGCCATTATAAAATTTAAAAACCGAGTAGAAAAGAAGAAAGGTGTGGGCCCCCTTGAGGGGAAAGCTCTGTCAATGACAAACATTTTGGGTAATTCATGGAACTGCAGAGCCAGACGCGTCAGTCAGATCTTTTCATCTGTAAAACGAAGGGGGCAGATGATCTTTCTTTTCCCTTATCTAATAGCCTGTGAAATCATCTAGGCAACCAACTCCCAATTTTACAGAATTAAAAAAGGGCTGCGGATGTGTCTCGCTCAAAGTAATACAAGAAATTAGCGGAGGGACAGGCCAGAACCCACTCCACCCGGGTCTACTGCGCCCCTCGCCGCTCCACAGCTTCCCGGACAGATCAAGCCAGCGGGAGGCTGCAGGCCGGGCGGCCTAGCTGAAAGCACCCAGAGGTTCGAGGCGGCTTCCCGGCAGCAGTCATAGGAACGCCCCGAGGGGAGGGGAAGAGTTAGGGCCTCCTTTCCCACACTTCGTTAGGACGCGGGCCGGGGCGGGACCGCGGCAGCCTTCCCTCGGGCCTGCGGCCGGCAGAGGGCGCGGGGCGACTCCTCGTTTCGCTGCCCGGCGGGCGGGGAACTGGCTGCCCCCGTAGCGCCGTCGGAGTTCGCGGGCACCGGATCGCGGCGGCCCGGCCGGCCGGAGGTCGCAGGGGCAGCGCAGAGGGCAGGACGGCGGGAAGTGGGCGGGGCGGCCGGGAGCCGGCGGGGCGGGGCGGGGCGGGGCGCGGAGGGGGCGGGGCCGCGAGCGGGGGGCGGTGGCGGCGGCGGCGGCGGCGGCGGCGGCGGCGGCGGTAGCCGAGGAGGAGGAGGAGGAGAACATGGCGGCCGCGGAGAGCGGCTGAAATGCCTGTTCTTCAGGCCAGGCGAGCGGGAATCTGAGGCGATTCTCTGAGCCTTCCCCTCAGACGGCTGAACCGCGGCCTCGAGCGCTTCGACTGCCCTGTTCCCTGCTGCTCCCTCGAGTGCAGCCTGCGCCCGGTCCGTTCTGCATCCCCCTGCGGGGGGACTCCTGCTCCGGAGGAGGGGGCCGGAGAGCCGCGGCGGCGGCGGGCTCCCAGCCCGAGCAGCGGCGGAGGCCGCGGCGGCGCCGCCACGGTCGCGGGCAAGCGCGGCGCCCGTCAGCGCGGCCCAGAGGCGGCGGCGGCAGGTGAGTGGCAGGCGGCGGGCGCCGAGCCTCCCGGTGGGTGCAGCTGTCACGAGCCGCGCGGCCGCCGAGGCCCTAGGGGGCGGGAGCAGCTGGTGCCCCTCCGCCCGCCGCTCTCCTTTCTCTCCGCTCCGTTCCCCCTCCCACTTTCCCCGACTTCTCCCTCGGCCTCGCGCGGCTGGAGGGGGCGGAGGTCGCAGCTGTCACGGGCACCAGCTGGGGGCTGCGCCGCGGATGGAAACTGCTGCAGCAGCGACTTTCCTGCCCCGTTTCCCAGTTGCCCTAGTTAGAGCGGACGGGGCGAGCATCCGCGGAGGGTGCGCGAGGCTCGCGGCCGCCGGCCCGGCGTGGGGAGAGGCGCCCCGAGCCCGCGGGCGCTCCCCGCCGCCGAGAGGGGGAGCCGGAAGTCGGCGCGGGCGCCCCTCGGCCCCGGCGAGCGCGGTGACCTTGGCAAGCCTGGTTAAGCTCTCTGAGTCTCGCTTGCCGGGACTGCGAAATGGGGATGACCGTGGCGAGTCTTCTTGTAAGCGCAGCCTCCGACGGCGCTTCTGTTTACCCCCGCGCACTTGCTTTACCCTTCTCCAGACGAGGGATTTCGGAGGCAGAAACGGGATGGATAAGTGAGATTTTCCTGTTATGTTTAGGGTTTGGTCCCCTTCGTCAGATTCTGCTGAAAGGATTTAGAAAGGGGAGCAAACATGTTGCCTGGAAGACTGAGAAGTGGGATGGGTTAATGGTCAGCGACAGAACTCGAGCCATTCCCTAGTCGCTTGGAAGAGAAATGGAGAAACCGGACACCAGGGTCCCTGCTCTTACTACCCAGCTGTGTTGTTTTTTGTTTTTTGTTTTTAAAGCAGTCACTCCCATAGACTAGACACTGCCTTGGTTGACGATGTTAGAGGGAGACGGAGGGTTTGACAATAAAGCCTGTATGTGTGACAAGGAGAGTCCGTGCTGCTGTGGCTGCAGTTTGGTGGGGAGGAAAACTTTAAGCTGGAGGATCTTTTAGCCTTTCAGGCTGGGCTCTCTTCGTTCACTGTAGGTGTTGAAGAGGCAGGTGTCCTTGTGGAGAAGGTGACATTCTTTTTCTTTTGAGACGGTGAATTTTTAATGCTGAGCATGATGGTGGTGAATGAAGGGTTCTGGAGTGAATTGCAGTCCCAGCACCTTCTGTTGATGCCAAGAGTAATCTCTGTGGCGACGATTTGTGAGGGCTGAGGCTTTCACTTCAGTGATTAAGAAATCTTCAAGTGTCTGTGTAAAACATTGCTGCGGTGAAGCTTAGATTATACTGTACAGCTGAAGGGATGGATTTCAGGGGTTAAATTTGTTTGAGGTTTGTCTTCAGTTTTGGAATTGGTTGAAGGTTAGTCTCAAAAAAAAAAAAAAGTTGGCCAAAGGGGCCTCTCAGCTTGTTTCACAGAAGCTGTGATGTAGTAGGAAGGGGGTCAGATTTCATGTTGAGAATAATATAAAAAGAGTGTTTGCTTGGGTCTTTTGGCTCTTGAACTAGAAATAGTTTTGGGTTAAAAGTAGCAGTGAGGTTTGATTCGGCTTAATAAATGGGCATTCCTTGAACTATGTCATAAACAGATGCAAGTGTTTCTTTTTTATCTCGTGTACTCTGTGGAAGGGTCTAATTTGGTTTTGTGAACTAGCGTTGGAAATGGTTTCCCTCTATTTCTTATTCAGATTTTATCCTTTGGGAACAATGGATCAAAAGGGGGGCCTGAATAGGGAATATATGGTTTGGAGAGAAAATGCAGGGATGCTGCTTATAAGAACAGGCATTTAGTTTGATTTTTGTAAACATTTTGCAGTGGTTATTTATTTCATCTATTTAACTCACAATGAAGTTTGAATTTTAAGGTGCAGAATTTGAATTTTATGTAGTTTATAGTTGATCTTTTTCTCATTTCCTTCTGAGAAAATCTGTAGGATTGTGTCTTTTAAATTACTTTTTGTGTGGTTTAAGCCAAGGGAGTATTTTAGATCTGCATTTTTGGTAAGTGGTTTTATTGAAAAAAAGTGCTTGATGGAACTAATGGTGATTGTTCCACTTAAACTGGGATTATATAGACAATGCATTTTCCTGCCTCTTTCTGCCAACATTTGTTTTTCTTTCTCCTTCAATTCCAGGGTTTCATTTCTAGAAATCTGGGCTGGAAACAGAAGCAGCAGTTTGTATAATACCAAGAACTTGCTTATGCCAGGAAGCCGTAAGGGTAGCATGAAGTGGGTGTGGTATAAAGATACTGCCACTATTTAAGACAATTTAACTGTTGATGGAGTCCAGGGTCAAACTTTAATTTTTGTTGAATTTCCTGTTTTCTTTGTATGTGTTAATCTTTTGGTGGGCAGAGGATTGGGTTGCTATGGTGCTGACTGGTGTATATTGTGAAAGCACTGGCAAAATTTTTACTCTATACAGAAGGGTGCTAAACAAGCCTAAATAATTTAAAGATGTTGTTCCCAGGATGGAATGTTCTCTGCATGTACTGTTGATCCTGCTAATCCAGTGATTGGTCTTCACCAGGACTAAATGTTGAGTAGGTGTTGAGGGTGGTATAGAGGTGCTGAAGGGTGGAGTGGGGAAGAAAGGATATTGGACATTCTTTGAAAATCTTTTCTCTATTGGACTGTATATCAGAGTATGGTTTATAATTCTTTTTAAAGGACATCTCTGTCCTCATCGATTTCACATAACTTCTCTTACATACTACCTTTGTTCCTTACTTAAGTTTGTCTTTATTGCCCTATCCCCCAAGGGCTCCACATTGTTTGAATATGTTGCATATTTTTGGGGTTGGTTGGTCTTAAACCATATGGCCTAAAATAGCTTTCATTTTAGGGCAAGTATGGGAGGTCAACACACACACACACCGCTGAGTAGAATCTTCTTAAGTCATGGGGCGAGGAGATCTCCAGGATTCTCATTATTGTCTTGGCAGTGATTTTTACTTTCTGCCTGTGATAATCACAGGAATTCTCAGAGGGCCATCAGCTGCTTTCCTAGCATAGGTCCAGAAACATGTGGTGGGCTCCATTTTACATTACTTCCAAATATCAGGTGCAGAAGAGTGTGGGATTGGGTGAAGTGCATGTGTTTCAGGAGTTGAATGACAGAGCACTATATCCAGTTTTGGGCTGCAGAACCATACAAATTTCTCCCCACCTTGTACAACTTTCCTATGAGTTGGACAGACTAGACTGTAGGAAAGGACTTCTTCATTGCTTCTCTCCCAGGTTAACCAGTAGCTTAGCTCTTGGTTATTGGTCACTAAGGGTGGACCTTATGGTCTCTAACCTTTTTTCTTACCATTGGAGGTGAGGCCTAGTCATTTCAAGCCTTTCTTTCTCTCTTCTTTGTGTTTTACTTAGACTTTGCGCCTCTCTCTCAACATATGGGGTCAGAGGTCATAAAATGGCCTAATGGCAACTGTATACCATTCTTGGTTGCTTAGTTTAAGGAGGAGATGCAGGTTTTTTCCTTTAGTTGAATTCCAGATGATGTTTTGTGGGTGCACAGTATTTGGATTAACATAAATTATTATTTTATATTTCTGCAAGATACATGGTTGAATAAGAAGAATTATTACAAAACACTGACACCAACATTTAAGTCCGGTTCTAGAAATGCAAGTAGAGTTGGTTGTTGAATCCATGCTTCCTCCCCCATTCCCCCATCTGCAACACAGTATTTTTGAGGCTCCTTGAAATGACAGGCTTTTAGAAAAGCTTAGTATAGTTATCATATTTTGAAGATAAATAGCTTATGCCAAAACAGAAGCTATAGTCACTGGAGGAGTTGTAGAAGACTTCACATTAATCAGTCTAGTCACCCTCATCTTAGATATATTTTGATCTAATCTCTCCCCATGGGTATGTTTTAGTGTGGAGGGTGGGAAGTTGGGCTTTACTGAGAAGTCCTGGACCTGATCACTGGGAACAGACAGATGAGATCCATAACAATAGGTGCAAGCACAGAAGTGAAATACACCTATTAACAGGGCCAGAAGTCTAATAACACTGGTTTATCCAATGCTTCCAGAGCACTACTTCATTTTTGCCTTGTAATTTTGAGGCAGTTTTTAAGCTGCTTTTGAGAGTGGGTGTTTGACTTCAGACACGGGAATGGTGCCCTGGCTCTTTTACTTAGTGGATGTAACCTTGGGCTAGTTACTTAGCCACAGTAAACCTCAGGTTTTCGTGCTTAAAATTGGAATAATGTACTTAAACTCATATTGTTGTGACCTTTAAATTAACTTATTGTATTAAATAACAAGATATGTCTAGCATAATGATTGGCAGGTAGTTAAGACTTTAATAATGTTTTCTACATTTCCATAACCTAAACACATCACTGCCTAATCCATCATCAGATTATCTGATTCTTTTCTTTGCAGTTTCTTGCATTTCCCCCTTTATTTCTGCCTCTACAGTCTGGTCCTCCTGTCATTTTGCACATGGAGTAACTAGCATCACATGAACTCTGTGGGCCTGAGTTTCTTTACCATTAGATGAGCATATTGGTCTGAATTCACATTTCTTCTTGTGCTGAAATACTGTGATTTGTAGGTTTATAGCTGTTTGCCTGCATGCATTTGCCTCTCTACTTCATCCTACATATAAATGTTGAAAAAATTCTTTGCTGAAATATTTTTTGACGTTATTGTTTTTAGTGGAGACTCTCTGGACAAATTTATCAAATGTAAATCATTTAAACTGTTCTTGTGTTTCTCATTCCAGAAAATTTGCTGCAGATGGCGTATGCAGAAATGCTTTGTAAACTGTAAAGTGCTATACAAGTGAAGAAAGTATTATAATCACTTGTAGATATCTTGCTTCTTTGATTTTACATGTTTCGTTTCTTTATTTAAATTGTATTCCTTTTTCCTTTATCTCTTGACCTTCAAGAACAGTCAAAGCTGGTACGTTCTCTAGAAAGCTTGATTTTTATCACACTTCTTTAGCATCGATTACCCAGTTTTTTCTTTTTTTTTCATTTAAATTAAAAAAAATTTTTATTGGAGTATAGTTGCTTTACACTACTGTGTCAGTTTCTGCTGTACAACAAAGTGAATCAGCCATACGTATACATATGTCCCCTCTTTTTTGGATTTCCTTCCCATTCAGGTCACCACAGAACACTGAATACAGTTCCCTGTGCTATACAGTAGGTTCTCATTAGTTATCTATTTTATACATAGTAGTGTATATATGTCAATCCCAGTCTCCTAGTTCACCACCCCACCCCTTCCTCCTTGGTATCGAACATTTATTCTTTACGTCTGTGTCTCTATTTCTGCTTTGCAAATAAGGTCCTCTATACCATTTTTCTAGATTCCACATATATGCATTAATATATGATATTTGTTTTTCTCTTTCTGACTTACTGCACTCTCTGACAGTCTCTTGGTCCATCCACGTCTCTGCAAATGACACAACTTCATTCCTTTTTATGGCTGAGTAATATTCCATTGTATATATGTACCACATCTTCTTTATTCATTCCTCTGTTGATGGACATTTAGGTTGCTTCCATGTCCTGGCTATTGTATATAGTGCTGCAGTGAACATTGGGGTACATGTATCTTTTTGATTTATGGTTTTCTCTGGGTATATGCCCAGGAGTGGGATTGCTGGGTCATATGGTAGTTCTGTTTTTAGCTTTTTTGTTGTTTGTTTGTTTTTGCGGTACGCGGGCCTCTCACTGTTGTGCCTCTCCCGTTGCGGAGCACAGGCTCCGGACGCGCAGGCTCAGCGGCCATGGCTCACGGGCCCAGCCACTCCGCGGCATGTGGGATCTTCCCGGACCGGGGCACAAACCCGCATCCCCTGCATGGGCAGGCGGACTCTCAACCACTGTGCCACCAGGGAAGCCCCTGTTTTTAGCTTTTTAAGGATCAGTTTGTTCTGTATAATAAATTTTTCTTCCTTTCCTTCTTCTTCTTTTTTTTTTTTTTTTGGAAGAGTTTCTCTTTTTAGTGTATGTTGAATTGGCTTTCCTAATTGGATTAGAAAATCCTTGAGATGGCATGAACCACAACATTTAGAGCAAAGGGCCCTTAACGGTGATTTGGAACAACCTTGTTAATATTATAGATGAGAAGACTAAGGCCAGACAAATATAGTAATTTTCATGGGTCACATAGTTAGTGTCTTTACTTGGGCAAGAACCCAGGTATTTGGCTCCCAGCCTTCTTTATGAGAGTTACTTCTTGTATTTGAAAGTTATTACAAAGAGATTTAAAATTTTAATAATTTTAGTAAGATTTTGAGCAATGTGTAAGCTAGTAGGAAAGGCATATTTTTGTTTTTCGGCCAAAAATTGTCAAATATTGTAATAAGGTATTAATCAGGAATTAATTAAGGCTGCTGTCTCAAAAAGTACAAAAGTGCCTGGAGAGAAATATTGGCTTTTTTTGTATGGCCCTCATTCAGAGTCAGCAAATATTTATTGAGGACTGTGTCCGAGACACAGTGTACTCAGGTACTGTGCTTGCTCTATATGTTACATTTTATAAGCAAGGAAAGGCAGCTCAGCGAAGTTAAGTGGCTGGTGTAAGATTGCACAGCTTGTAGGTATTAGGGATGACATTTGAGTCCAGGTCTTCTGACCTGAAATCACGAGCATACCTCTAAATTGGCTTCTCTCCAAGGTGCTCCCCACACTTGGCCACACTGTAACCCTCTGTTACTTTCTGGACTCCTTTCTGTTGTCTGCATGTGCAGTAGAGACTGCTGCCATCTCCATTGCTTTCTGATGATCCAGGAGCCGATGTACCAGTTACTTAATGAAAGTATCACTTTAAGATTTTTGTGCTGTTTCTGATCTCACCTTTGTACCTTAGTAATGTTGATTTTTTGGTGCTTCTGTCTAGGTAAGCTTATCTTTGAATGGTTGGTTTGGATTCTTAGCAATAAAATTCTGCCTCTCATGTTTTGTTAGTATTTAAATAGCTAAAGCTTAGGGTATTTTTTTCATTTGGAATAAATTGCTTGGTCATGCTCTGTGTTTCCACTTGTAATTTGAATGGTTGGTCTTATTCTTATAGCTTTAATACATTACATCTTACATTTTTAGTTTGCTTATATGGTTAAAACATTTACATGCTTTTATTATCAAGCATAGATTCGGTTGTTTAACAGTAGAAGATATTCTATTGTGAGAGTATGTTTGCATATATACAGATATCATGCCATATTTGACCAGATAGTTGAAGGATGAAATGTCCTTGCCTTTTGAAAGTACCTGTATGTGTAATACTGGCTTTACTTCGCTGAGTTTGTTTGGAGGAAACCAGGGAAAAGATATTTGTTCTACAAAGTCTAAGTCCTCCCTCCCTCCCCATTCCAGATGGTACAGGAAGTCTGTAATTGAAGTTCTAAGTAGCCACTCAATCATTCATTCAAGACATAGTTATGTGAGTACCTACTTTGTTCAAGGTGCTGTGTTGTTAAAAGATAGGGAAGTTAAATGATAAGATATAGATCCTGTCCGTAAGGAGATGATGACCCAAGAGAGGTGATAAGATGACACACAGATACCTATATTACTAATTAAATGTGATGAGTGCTGTGGGAGAGGTACTGAAATAGTACTTTGAGGAATCAGGAGAGTGAGCAATTATTTTCATTTGAAAGGGATAGGGGCAGGTTTCATGGTGGACTTCGTGGTGAACAGGAACATTGAAGGCAGGGGATGATTTCTGTGTGAGTGAGGGGGAGGAGAGCAGTATATTCAGGAAGATTAAATAGCAAAGATGAAAGGACAGAGACGCTTGGGGTTATTTCGGGAATCATAAAGGGGGAAAGTGCAAGCGGGAGGGTGGCACCAGCTGAAGTGGGAGAGGGAACCAGATGTTCTAGGTGCAGTTGTAAGACATTGAATGATTTTAATGGAGGGAGGTGGTCAGGAACGGTGAAGTTTGTAGATCTGGATGAAAATGAGAAGTGCCAGTTTTCCAAATCTATGTGGATCTTTTTTTGGCGGGTTTTACACCCCAAATCTTATATTTTCATAGTTTTTGAAATGATTCCATATGTAAGGCTTACCACACTGGGAACTTACGCATTTTTATGTATATTTGAGAACATACTTTTTTTTTCTTGATAGAAGTTAGTACAAAATCTTTTTCACTGTCTTATGCTTTTAAAAATTAAAAAAAATTTTTTTAAAGCAGTAGGTATTTCTTTAAACAGTGTGTTATCATTTGGAATTCTTAAGATGATGCAGTGGACTTGTTTTTCAAGTGTAAAAATGTCATCTCCTTATGTAAATATGTGTCACTGTATAAGTTAGATTGGTCATACAAGGTGAAAGCCCCTGGCTCTCAATATATTTCATGATTTATTTTACTGATTTATTTATGCCCTGCCATGTTCCAAAAAGGATTTAAGGCAGGATATGTCATGAAGAGTCTTGGACCTTGTTCCAGCCCTATTATTTGACTGAATTGCTAACCAACATTACACTGAGGGAACAGTGTTGAAGACAGCTGATGTCATAGAATGTACTGCAGTTGTGTCTTTTTTCCAACTGGTAGTAATTCAGAGATGGGTACAATATAATTAGAGTACCTTTAAAGATAACTCCTTTGAACTTCCATAGCATGCCAGGGAAATTGGTTGGAAGGGACTCATGGAGAGCTTTGACCCTTGGGAGCCCAGGCACATTTAGAGCAGTGGTCTCTACAGTAGGGTTTACATAAAATTATCAGAGAAATATTAGAGGTGTGTTAGAAAGTTTCTTTACTTTCAGTCTTCTGTGATGTTTTATAGTTTATAGGAGCCTGGGTAATTGCATTTTTAGATTTATTATTTTAAAGAGTAGACTAAACATATATTGTATTACAGTAGGGAGTCACCAAGCAGATTTTTTATAAAATATTTCATACAGGTTAACTGGTCATCTTGAGGTAAAGGACTTAAGAATTGTCTAATTTAAAGATGACTTATTAATTTTTCTTTCACAAAAATACACATGTCCAAAATTTGCTGACAGTTTTCTCTGACAAGTGTCTGTGAGTAGTATACTACCTAGCAGATATTTATGAAAATAAACCCACAAATCTGTCCCTTTGGGGTGATGGTAAATTCTTAACAGTGACTCAAAAAGTAACTACCTTTCAAAACAAAATAAAATTCAATGTTTTGGAGAGAGGTTATTGAAAATGTATATTTGGGACTATTTCCATCATTATTGGATTTAATTGCTGAAAATGATGTTAAAACTTTAAGAATGTTTTTATATGTACACTTGAACTTGAAAACCAAATTTTCTAACCTGTATGAAGACCTTGTAAGAGACGCATTTTAGTGGTTTTGGGCCCATCTACTGAAAATATAAAAAAGGCAATACTATCTGATGAGTTAGTAAGAACAACTGATTGTCATCAGGAAATATGGAAATGCACTACCTGAATTTTAGCAAAAACTTTTACATAAATGGTGAAGAGGATTGAAAATTGAAATTCATGTTTTATTCAGTACAGCAAGTGATGCAGTTCTTCCCTTTGGTTATACTCATCTTTATGAAGTATGTTTTTTGGCTATGATGACCATTAAAACCAAATAAAAGAGTTACTTATTATAAGAATGAACTGAATTTAGAGCTAGCATTTTAAGTTGCTGTATTACAAAATATGAAAGCAAAATTTAAAAATAATAGTGTTCATCACATTACTCTCACCAAAAATGGTGGTAGTATTAAAAACAATATTTATTAGGGAGAGCATAAAGCCGTGTCATCAATAGGTAAATTAAGTGTTTAAAAATTGTTTATTTTATTATAATAAATGTCATTCTTTTACATATCCATTTTTGTGTATTCTTTATAAGGCACATAATTTATTGGTCTAGTGGGCAATGTATATACATTATAAATAAATGTACATATATGGCTTCTTATTCAAAACCTTTTTAACTGTGGGGTATATGATAAGAATAGTTATCACTGTTTTGTAGGAAGGATTTTTTTTTTTCTCTGTAATATATTTATTACTCCGGTCTTATAAATCAGAAAAGGAGAGTAACACTTCTCCCTAAGACTCAAAAGAAGCTCCAGCACCAGCACCCAAAGCTGAAATTCTACTTAAACTACTCCTTGAAAAATTACACACGAACAGTGAAACATTATCATGTGCTATGCTAGTATTAAGAATATATTCTAGGGCTTCCCTGGTGGCGCAGTGGTTGAGAGTCCGCCTGCTGATGCAGGGGACATGGGTTCGTGCCTCGGTCCAGGAAGATCCCACATGCCGCGGAGCGGCTAGGCCCGTGGGCCATGGCCGCTGAGCCTGCGCGTCCGGAGCCTGTGCTCCGCAACGGGAGAGGCCACAACAGTGAGAGGCCCGCGTACCGCAAAGGAAAAAAAAAAGAATATATTCTAAATTATCCCATTGCTATGTATTTTGTGCATTCGGTGATCTACCCAGTCATAATGTACTCACACATACGTTCTTTATTGTACATAAAGCATACTGTGTATAATCATACATTATTTACCCCATGCACATAAGCACGTCCATTAAACTATTAATGTTGCATAATAGATAATTGGTTCACCGTACATACCATTCTTTACCACATAGATACCCATTGTGTAACATATACAATTAATATTACATAGAACACACTAATAATTGTACGTGCCCTATTGAGTCACATCATTTCCAGTCAACGTGCTTGTTACAACAGATAATCAGTTCTTAATCACCAAGCTTAGGACGGGTTTTTAAGTGAGAACCCTTGGAGTTCATGGACTAAGAGTCTCTAGATAGGCTTTGCGGGGGGTGTCTGTGAACATTCTGAAATTATGTATATGCAAAATTCTATGAGTCTGTGCATTTCTCTGGAGAGAAATTCATAGGGTCCCAAAAGGGTCCATGACCTCCCCAGAGGTTAAGAACCTCTTTTTTTAAGGACTGGGACCTCAATAACTCCATTCATGCAGTCTTATTCTCTTGCCAAGTTTAATGGATATATCTTATGTCATTACTCAGGCCCACAGTATGACTGGATTTGCAGTCTGTTTTTCCATTTTGCAATAGATGTGATCGCAATGCCTTTGGCCTTTACAGATGTTTCAGCTCCTATCTGTCTGTTGCACAATTACCTGGCCTTCGTCACTTGGCTGCTTTTATATATAATTTCCCACCTCTGTTCCCCCAAATCCCAGTGAAAAAGAGTGGATCCTTTGTATGAGTGTGGAGATAGAAATGAATATATGTATAGAAGAGCCCAGCATCAATTCAAGTATTGGGAGACCCTGCTGGGTAGGCTGGAATTCACAGTTCCTGTGGCTTTAACCTCTTTGTAGCATCTGAATCTCAGCCTTTTAGAGTCCTTAAGGTCTGATTTGACATATGCTGAAAACACTTTCCAAGTTCTGTCAGCTCTTTAGATCTATTCCTTTTCTCCTGTCATTCTATTGATAATTTAGGCCTGATATTTGCCATAGTATCCCAGGGAGGTCTCACTGTCCCCAGTGAGTTCCTTCTTCAGTCTGTCCTAAATTTTGTTTTGGAATGATCCTAATTTTGCTTTTCACTGTGTTACTTTGTTGAAACCCTTCAATGGCTCCTCATCATTGTCAAGATAAAGTTCCTTAGCCTGGCATTTAAAGCTTTCCAGTGTCTGGCACCAACTTGCTTTTCTGGTCTCATTTCCCAGTGGTCTCCCCCAATAAACTGTTCAAAGTAAAATTGTCAGTTACTGTCCCTAACACATCCCTTGGGCTTCTCTGTTTGCACTCCTTTATAATTCCTTTCCTTGGAATGTTCTCCCTTATCCTAGTCTATACCTCTTGAAATTCTATTTATCCTTTAAAGCTCAGCTCAGATTCCACCTTGCTTGTTAAGTGTTCAGACTATAAAATTAGAAAATAATCCCTTCCTTCTTTGAACTCTTTTAATATTTATTTTCCTTATTATTAATTTGACACTTTATACTGCCTTTATACTCCGTGGAATTTTTTTGTTTTCATGTGTCCTATCTCCCAAATTAGGGTATGAGAATGGCAAAGGGGATCATGTTTATATTCTGTCCTCTGCAATGTCTTATGCATGTAGATATTAAAATGTTTGGCAAGTCATATTGATTAAATCATGATACTACTTATTAATGTACTTAGAGAAATAGGCCTTTTTTTAATGTGTGCCTGGAATACTCATACATAATATCTAGGGATCCTCTTTACTGGCTTCAGGGTATTTGGGAAATTGAATTGGAAATCAGATATTGCTTGGAGAGCATGTAGTCCTACAGCATAAGAAGTTGGCTGTTAAGGGCTATGTTCAAAAGTCTGGGGTAACCTGGTGACTCTTTGTTTTCCAGTGTAGCGCTCCACTTGCCGTGGATAACAGAAAAGCTTGTGTTCGTTCGGCTCTCTCCTTAGCCATGCCGGAGACACAAATTCCTTATGTCTTGAGGAATACTACATTTCTGTTTAATTTTTCAACACATTCTTCTCAATAGAAAATAAAGTTTTATTGAATAATTGTTGTTTGAATGGTTAGTATGGGGCACCGTGAAGTAGTTATACTTTAGGGTTTCTGCCCTTCAGGGAGATAATGATCCATATAAGGAGTCTCATTTGCTTTCAATCATACATGAATTAAAAGATGTCATAAGGGAGTATATAACTAACTAGCTTACTTAGTTGCTAATTGAGATATGTGGAAACTCCTCTAGCACTTACTATTTTTAGCACTCGCTTGAAATTTATTTATTATCATTTATATTTGTTTCTGTTTTGACATGTGTCCTTTCTCAGCAACCACATTTTACATTATAGAAAGTACAGGCCATTTATTGTACTAGTTGTGTGCCAGTACCACAGTGCTTTTCATAGTTTTTTACCTGCAGTATACATATAAGTGTGTTACTGATGATGCCAGGAGCATGCTCTGGGTAGGCTTCCTGGAGGAAATGGAATTTCAGTTAGATTTCTAGGATTTGAAATGATGCTTATAGCATCATCCCGTGGAATATGAAAAAAAGGGTTCTGTAGTTGAATAATAAAGTACATATGTTTGGTGCATTATCTGAACATGGAGCCTCCTTGGTTACTAGGCCTTTGGCCCTGAAGTGACCCACGTCACTTCCTCTTATAGCCCGTTGGCCAAAAGAAGTCACAGGGCACTACTTACGGAGCCAGGCATGTGGGCAAGAAATGAATATTCAGTGAGCAGTAAATGTCTTTGCCTCACTATAGCAGAATTGGCTTTATTCAGAGAGATGAATACTAGAATTGGTAGGCCCTACTTGGAATCATTGAAGTAAAGAAGAATTGTTTCTGTGTGTCAGTATAAATAGGGATTTTATTATTAAATTTATTTGTGAAAAGAACTTGTAGTGTTGACTGGTAGCTCTTGGGGTAATTAAAGGAGACATTTTTACTAATGTCTCTACTTTAGGGGTAGGTATTATAAATTGTTTTAGTTTAGATGGTTTGCTACCATCTTTAGAGTAGGTATTTGAAACAGGTAGAAAGAGATTCTTTGGCTTCAGTAAAACGGATCCAGAATATTTGTACATATACTCTTAAGATTGATTATAAGGTGAGAAAAGTGAGAGGGGGCATAAAAGGGCTTTCAGATACTATTGAAGGCCATTTGCTCTCTGAGGATTTCATAAAATTTCTCTTTACAGTCCCTAGAGCTCTTTTCCCTCCCTCTTATCAACATATTGCTAATTAATTAAAATCTGTTTCCTCCATTTTTTTGTTTGTTTTTTAATACTTGGTTTGATAAGGACCGTTGGGTAGTGGTTACAACGTTGGCCAAGTGTGGAGGACTAGGAAGCCTCCATCGTTATTTATACATGAGGCTTATTTTCCCCTCAATTTAATTCTAAACTGAACTTTTTTTTTTTTGCGGTACGGGGGCCTCTCACTGTTGTGGCCTCTCCCGTTGCGGAGCACAGGCTCCGGATGCACAGGCTCAGCGGCCATGGCTCACGGGCCCAGCTGCTTCGCGGCATGTGGGATCTTCCCGGACCGGGGCACGAGCCTGTGTCCCCTGCATCGGCAGGCGGACTCTCAACCGCTGCGCCACCAGGGAAGCCCTAAACTGAACATTTTAGACCTTAGGCTTTCTTTCTGACGGCATTCTAATAGTTATTTCCTTTTTAAATTAAAAAATAAATCATATATAATACATGACTGTATTCAAATAATAAATTCCAAGAAATGGGAGTACGTAGAGTTAAAAGGTGAAAGTCTCTGTAGTGAATCATATGATAGCTGGTAATTTAGGCTGTATAGATTTAGGCTGTCTAGTATTTCCTTTACCTCCTTTTCAGGTTGCAGTATCCTACCCCTTGGCCAGGGGGTGAGCATGTGACCTAGGCTTGGTCTGTCATAATGTTCCATTCCTCTGGACACAGTGACTGCTGCAGGATGGCCATATGACTAAAGCAGGTTCAGACCCCTTCCTTGAGATTGAAAAACAGATATTGGATGAGGGACAGGCTCATTCCTTTGGAGTTGCTAAGCTGACATAGAGTGTGCCTGGCCAAATGAAGGAAGCCTATGTGCCGTGGGAAAGAATGAGGCCAACATACAGACTGAAGCAGAGCTGACCAACTCTCTCTTACACACAGGCACACTTAAAAATGCACAGTCATACACATTCTCACATGCTCGCATGTGTGAGCATGGGGAGTCATTGGAGCCTCTGGATCCACTTGAACCTTAAAGTAGATCCAGTTTATATTTCCCAGTTAAATGAGTTACTCAGTTGCCTGACTTGCTGGTGTGAGTTTGAATTGGGTTTCTCTCTCAGAACTGAAAGAGTCCTGACCATTTCAGACCTCTGTTGGCAGCTATCCCTCTTCTTCCCTCCCCACTACCCACGGGATCATACTTTTTGAATTGTTATAGGCTTTAAAAAACTTAATATCATGGGAATCTTTCTATGTCAGAACATGAAAACATGAAGGAGCTGTTTTATCTTTGCATAAAATGCTGCATAGCATTACATTAGATGTATATTCTATAGTATTTTTAACCATCTCTCTTTTAATAGACATTTAAAAACTAGTTTTTTGCTGTTGCAGTCTATGTTTTGGTAAATGTCCCAGTTTGCACTTGTTTTTGCAGGTGTCTGAGAACACACCTATGGAATTAATGGTTATGCCTATTTAAAAAATTGATGTCCTTTCAAAATGTTATTACAAAGGCTATATCACTTTATGCTTTCACCAAGAGTGTATGATAGTTGCTGCTTTCCCCTAACTTTATCAGCTTTGGATATTATCAGTCATTTCTATTTTGGGTCTATCTGATGGGTGAGACTGGTATAAAGCATTGTTGTAATTTGAAGTTCCCTGACTATTGATAAAGTTGATCATCTTATCAGATATTTATTGTATATTGGATTTTTTCCCCTAAGGCTCTCTTGTTCATACTTTTTTCATTTTCCTTTTGGGCCTCTTGTCTTTTTTAATTGCTTCCTAGCCATACTATACTTATGATGTAGTTTTTATACTAATTAGGGATGGTCTTGGTAAACAGCTGACCCTGTTACCTAGATATTTCAAAAAGAAAGATGTGAGATATCTACTAATCCCAAACTCACATCTTATTTATTTATTTACAGATATCCCTGAATATTTAATTGATTTATGCCTGATAACTCTGTATAGCTGCCTATATAACTTTGTTTAGCTAAGGGGTACATGTCTCAATTGGATAGTCTATGCGTACTTAATTGAGGTGATTTTATGGCTGAGCTAAAAGTTGAGAAACTCTCATTTGGAGAATTTTCCAGGTCCAAATCACAATGATTTGGAATTTTGGGACTCAAGTAACCATTTGTCCATTGGTGCTGGATCAGAACCACTTTGAGAGGAAAATTTTGGCCCTGTAAGAAACTATTTTCTTGGCTCACCCCCGTGGAGAGGTGGGTTGGCTGTATACTTAGATATCTTTAGTGGTTAGGTTCCTTAATTTTCCTAAGAGCATATTAACCTAACTCTGTACTTGATTGACTATGAAAGTGTATAGTTTACCTGTAATTGGCAGTACAGAATAGCTTTACTCCAGCAAGTATGTATTCACTTACTTTGCAGCCCAATTCTTATCAGAAACCTCGTAGTCAGAAACAGGACTCTTTGAGAATTGCTTAAATAATACACAGTCAATCCATTGCTTTAGAAACAACCAGTTTTTGATTGAATCAAGCCAGAATACCAGAGAGCTACATATATTGATTGCATTGTTTTAGACCGGGGTAGAGTTACTTTTACAGAATTGTTATTTGGTGTAATGCAATAAACCTTGATTGAGGGCATTTAAGACAGACAGTTTTATAAAATTTAGTACGCCTCTTATTGTAGAATTCTTGTGAGGATATTATCTCCTTTATCTCAGTGCCCTTGTTGATGTTGTAACTACTGCTACTACCATGACTATTAGCTGGTGATCTGGAGTACAAAGACAACACAAAATGAGCTAAGAGTTGATGGACAAATACTGCTCTTAGCTGATGGCAAATGCTCTTGCCCAAAAGGGAGGCAACATTATGGAAGAGGAGTGATATAATGGTTAGGGCTCTGGAGTTAGATTTCCTGGGCTTGAATCCTGGCACTGCTACTTCCTAGTTGTGTGTTATTTAACCTCTTGGTGCTTCAGTTTTCTCATCTATAAAATGGGGATAATAATTGTACCTACCTCTACAAGGTTGTTGTGAGAATTTTGTGACTTTAAACATATAAAATGCTTAGAACATGCCTGGCCCAGGACACATGCAGTGAAAATGAGCAGCTGTTGTTCCCCTCCCCCCCTTTTTTTTATTGTGGTAAGACGCACATAATATAAAATTTACCATCTGAACCATTTTTAAATGTATAGTTCAAGCTGCTATCATTTTTATCATCATCATCATCAGTATTGGAACCCATGTAAAAAGAATGTAAAAAAATCATCATTTTTAATCATTATTATCATTATTAGAACCCATGTAAAAATGTGTAGTAAGTTTTTTTTCCCCAGGTCTGGGTACCAGGAAAGCTGCACTTCCTTTGACCAGCTGATTTGCTTGTATTACATAGTCATCGTGACTCTCATAACCTATGGTATTTCTCTCTTTGCAAGGTAGCTCAGTCAGCTGTGCAGCCCTTCCCTTGCAACTGTATAGGACCTTGTGGCACATAGTTTGTGTGATAAACTTACCTCTGACTTTATTTTCCTCCCTCGTTTTCTCTTTGCCCCATTCTTGTCATTTCTTTTTTGTTGTTTGTTTTAAATAAAACTAAGTAGATTTTATTTATTTTTGATGTATTATTTTTTAACGGAGTTTTTTTTATTGGAGTATAATTGCTTTACAATGTTGCGTTAGTTTCTGCTGTACAAGGAAGTGAATCAGCTACCTGTACACATATATCCCCTCCCTCTTGGACCTCCCTCCCACCCCCTCTCCGTCCCACCCATCTAGGTCATCACAGAGCACCGACTTCTTTCTTTTTAATTCTAATTCATTCTGTGAGCTGTCTCAAATCTTTTTTAGAATAATATGGAAATAAACAAGTAATCTTCATTATAGCATGTGCCCATGTTGAAACGTCAGATGAATTTTCATTTAATTTACCTTAAGCTGGCTGCTTCTTGATGACAGGGAGGTGCTATAATTTTCATTAAGATATCTCAAATCGCATCATAGGATGGGTTACTTCTGGGAACGTTCCTGTTGACAGCTAATCCTGTTGATGGTGTGGGTTTTCTTTTAAGCTTCAATTACAAAAGCGTTCCTCCTGACTTTTCTTGTTTGTTTTTTCCCTTTGCTTCAGCCTTCTCTTGTAGATTTGGGGGGTGGGATTGAGGGGGGAGGATCACTTTAAGAACTTGTAAACCTGTAGTCTTTAAAAGTACGCTTCAGAATAAGACTTTGCCATAGGTGTAGCATAGGAAGAGTAAAGGCTATATGTGTTACTGTCTTTCTTTTAAAAACCAGAATGCCAGTTTATTGATGTACAAGGGAAAAAAAGGAAATGTCCCAAAGCCTAAAACATTCCCATATATTCTGGTTATGTCACTAGCATATTCTCTCCCTCAAGCGGAGAGGTGTAATGGGGCTGATGCTATTGCCTTGTTGGGGAGAGAATTAAAAAGAAGTTGTTTTGACATCAGGATTGATTGAAAAGTCTTTTAAGTATTTTTTTAACTTGTAGATTTCTTCTCCCCTCGCCCTCGCCCCCCCCCCGCTTTTTTTTTTTTAATTTGTCTGTTGAAGAATCGATCATAAGGATCAAAAAGTGGGCAGTGGTCCAATTCCTGGAAATCCCCACCCCTTCCTAAAATAGCCGGAATTCTCCTCCCACTCGTTAGCCTATGAAATTACCCATGCCTATAAAACCTGACAACCCCATACCCTGGTGTCTTTCTCACCTTCTGAGATGGCCCATTCTCTGCCTGTGGAGTGTGTTTCTCCCAAGGCCTTTCTCACCTTCTGAAATGGCTCATACTCTGTCTGTGGAGTATGTTTCTCTATAAATAAATCCATTTCTTACCTATCACTTTGTCTCTCACTGAATTCTTTCTGTGATAAGAAACTGAGCTTCATTAAGTCCTGAAACCAGGTGTGTGACCTCAGTTGGAAGACTGCGGGTTTTGGCCGGGTTCAAGTCCTGGCCGCGTGGGTTCAAGTCCCAATCTGGGTTTAAGCTGGCTTTGAGTCCTGGCACGTGGGTTCAAGTCCCAATCTCAGGTGCACAGTTTCAGCTTGTCCTATAGAATTTCTTATAGTCTGGATTTGTGTTTCGTTTAACATGTTTCTCTACCCTCTTGTATATCCTATAAATTGGTAATTTGATATAGAAGCTTGATTAAAGTTTAATTTGGGGAGGGGGAAAGATGACTTTATAGATGGTATTATGAGACACACATAATGTCTAGTTGTCTTTTTGTGATGTTATCAGCTGTGAGTATTGCTATTAGCTTTCTATTCTTAAAATCCTAAAATGATCACCATGGTGTCTAGATGAGAAAGGGGAAGCATTGCCTGGAAATGCTGGCATCTACTCTGTACAGATAGGACTCCTGGTGATCATTCGAGAACGATGCAGTGTTGTGTAGACTCGGAGACCAGCCTTGGCTTCCTTGTTTAGGAGCTGTTTGATCTTGCATAATTAACAACAATAACAGTAGCGGCAGCTACCATTCATTTATTGCTTATTTTACACCAGGTTCTGTGCTAAGTGCTTTATATATGTTGTGTAATCTGATCCTCATAACTACCCTGTAAGCCAGGTATCTTATTTTGCAGCTCACTTTGCTGAGAAGTAATGAAGCGGGGATTCAAGCCCTGAGTGACTCCAAGCTTGTGCTCTTAATTGCTTTGTTCTTCCATATCTGTAAATTGGGGTGTAAATATAGCTGCCTTATCTATCTTGTAGGGTTAATGAGATATTGTGTGTGAAAGTGTCTTGAAAAATATTATAGATGTTAAAATGAGAAGTGTGCTGGATGGACAGTACACAAAGAAAGGTGGATAATGGAGGTCTTTGCCTTTGGCTAAGTGACAGAAGTTTGGACGGAAAGAACCCTCTGGTCATTTTCTAACTACTGTTTCCATTACTATGGCTGTTGACATGTGGGAGAGTTTCCTTCTCTTGTTAAAATTGACAGTGATAGAGGTTTTATATGTGGTAAATGTCACATGTCAGAGATCACTTAAGAGTCTCTAGGTGAATAGTGATGTCTTGGTTTTACTCCAAGGGACATGTGTATAGGCTTTGTACAGATATTTTAAACTGAGAGAACAAGAGTATAGTCACAGTTCTTTTTCTAAAAGGATAATATATTTATTGAAAGTGGGGGGGGCGTTAACTGAATTTATGATGTCATATTTCTTTAGCTGGATAGTGGGTATGTTAAAATTATTTCCCCCAAAATACCTTTTTTGTATGTCTAAAGTATTTTATAATTAATAAAACCATTGAAGTGCAGAACAGTAATAATTGCATGTGTAATAGACCAAGAAAGAAATAGGTGTGAAGTTAGTACCTTTAGGTCTAACCTTCAGTAATTTGTTATCAATTATGATATTGGTCATGAGTACATGGAGAACTGTGTTGAGAAGAGATCTATGGCCATGCCCAGTTCGTGGCAGAGGGTGTTGTGATTGATGACTGACGTCTGCCTGGGCCAGGCATGCAGAGTGTAAGCATATATGCTTTGTTTTTGCTAAATGTTGGTAATGTGTTTATCAGAAATCCCCAGGCCTTGACCTGGACTCATTTTCTTGGTTCTGTGCTTCTTCCATTTCTTCTGTTACTTTGGAAATCATGTTGCCATACTATATTTATTATGGCAAAATATCTAGGATTTCATTGTGATATTCCCAATAAAGATTTCCCATTTATTATTTATTATTGTTTTTGACATGTAATTCACATACCATAAAGTCACCCGTTTAAAGTATACAATTCAGTGGCTTGTATATTTGTAAAGTTACATAATTATCATCGCTAGTACCAGACTATTTCACTCCCCACCACCCCCCAAAAAATACCATTGAATCATATACTATGTGACCTTTGGTGTATGGCTTCCTTCACTTTGCATAATGTTTTTAAGGTTCATTCATACTGTAGCATGTATCAATACTTCATTCTTGTTTTTTAAACGTGTTTATCTTTTCTTTATTATTTTTTATAAATTTATTTATTTCATTTACTTATTTTTGGCTGTGTTGGGTCTTCGTTGTGTGGGCGGGCTTTCTCTAGTTGCGGCGAGCGGGGGCTACTCTTTGATGCAGTGTGCAGGCTTCTCATCGTGGTGGCTTCTCATGTTGCGGAGCACGGGCTCTAGGTGCCCAGGCTTCAGTAGTTGTGGCGTGCGGGCTCAGTAGTTGTGGCTCGCGGGCTCTAGAGCGCAGGCTCTGTAGTTGCGGCACACGGGCTTAGTTGCTCTGCGGCATGTGGGGTCTTCCCAGACCAGGCATAGAGCCTGTGTCCCCTGCATTGGCAGGCGGATTCTTAACCACTGTGCCACCAGGGAAGTCCCTTAGTACTTCGTTCTTTTTTATGGCCAAATGTTCTGTTCTGTGGATGTACCACATTTTGTTTATCTATTCAGATGTTGATGAATATTTGAGTTATTTCCATTTTTTGACTAATATGAATAATGCTTTTATTAACTTTTATGTACAGGTTTTTGGATGGACATATGTTTTCCTTTCCTTTGGTTACATACCAAGGAATGGAATTGCTGGGTCATATAGTAACTCTATGTTTAACCTTTAGGAACTACAAAACTGGTTTCCAAAGTGGCTGCATCATTTACATTCCTATCAGCAGTGTATGAGGGTTCTTATTTCTCCACATCCTTGCAAATACTTGTTATATGGCTTTTTGATTCACACTTACATCCTAGAAAGTGTGAAGTGACATCTCGTAATTTTGATTTGCATCTCCCTAAAGACTAAGATGTTGGGCATCTTTTTGTGTGCTTATTGGCCATTTGTACGTCTTTCTTAGAGAAATGTCTACGCACATCTTTTGCCCACTTTAAAATTTGGTTATTTGTCTTTTTATTATTGAATTTTAAGATTTCTTCACATAGTAGTCCCCTTTATCATGGTTTTGCTTTCAGTGGTTTCATTTACCTTTGGTTAACTGTGGTCTGAAAATATTAAATGGAAAATTCCAGAAATAAACAACTTATAAGTTTTAAATTGCACACTGTTCAGAGTAGTGTGATGAAATCTCGTGCTGTCCCACTCTGTCCAGGACGTGAATCATCCCTTTGTCCAGAATATCCTGCCCGTTAGTCACTTAGTAGCCGTCTCGGTTATCAGATTGACTGGTATCGTAGTCCCTGTGTTTAACCCTTATTTTACTTAATAATGGCCCCAAAGTGCAAGAGTAGTGATGCTGGCAATTTGGACATGCAAAAGAAAAGCTGTAAAGTGCTTCCTTTAAGCAAAAACCTGAAAGTTCTTCACCTAATAAGGAAAGAAAAAAAAATCTTATGCCGAGGTTGTGAAGATCGACAGTAAGAACAGATCTTCTGTGAAATTGTGAAGAAGGCAAAAGAAATTCTTGTTAGTTTTGAGGTCACACCTCAAACTGCAAAAGTTACAGCCACAGTACATGATAAGAGCTTAGTTAAGGTAGAAAAGGCATTACATTTGTACAATATTTTGAGAGAGACCACATTCACATAACTTTTATTCTAGTATGTTGTTAAAATTGTTGTTATTTTATTATTAGTTATTATTGTTAATCTCTTACTGTGCCTAATTTATAAATTAAACTCTATCATAGGAATGTATGTATAGGAAAAAACATAGTATATATAAGGTTTGGTACTGTCTGCGGTTTCAGGCATCACTGGGGTCTTGGAACATATACCCTTGAGATGAGGGGAACTACTATGCTTTCTGGATACAAGTCCCATATCAGATAAATGATTTGCAAATATATTCTCCCATCATGTGGATTGTAGTTTCACTTTCTTGATGGTGTCCTTTGAGACACAAACGTTTTTAATATTGATGAACTCCAATTTATCTTGTTTTTCTTTTTTGTGCTTTGGTGTCATAGCTAAGAAATCCTTGCCTAATCCAAGGTCATGAAAATTTATGCCTCTTTTCCCCTAAGAGTTTTTTTATAGTTTTAGCACTTACATTTAGGTCTTTGATCCATTTTGAGTTAATTTTTCTATATGGTATAATGTAGGTCCCACTTTTTTTTTTGCAGTAGAGATAAAGCTCATTATCTTCTGTATATACACATCAGCAAGACCTTCTGGTTCACATCACTTTGGTAATGTTTTAATTAGTATATGATTTTCTGCCAGTTCATTAGTTTCACCTTTGACTCCCTGCTAATGAGTATTTTGTTGGTCTTTTTTTTACTAATTTTCATTGGAGTATGATTGCTTTACAATTTTGTGTTTGTCTCCACTACACAGCAGAATGATATCAGCCACACACATACAGATATCCCCTCCCTTTTGGACTTCCCTCCCATTTAGGTTACCACAGTGCATTAGGTAGAGTTCCCTGTGCTATGATTTTGTTGGTCTCAAATGGAGGGTTTTTGTTTTTTTTTAAAACCAAAACCATATTATCCTTTGCACTTATCATAGAATGTGAGAATTACGAAGAAGTTTATTGATCATATAGTCCAACCTCTTATCAGAGCAGAACCCTCAACGTCTGTGACAGAAGGGCTTTCAGTTTCCTTTTGGACACTTTTGGAGTTGGTTAGTTCACAAGTGTGTTGTACTATAGTGCAGTAGTTACATTAAGAAATCTTACTTAATCAAAAATAATTTTATAAATAAAAAGTGTTCCCCTTTTAACAAGAGTTACTAAGCTGCACGTCCCATTCCTTTGATACACCAGAGTTGTTATAAAAGTTGCTTTACAGGTACAGATTATGTGGGCTTTTCTCTGTGACTTATTGGCTCTGTGACCTTAGCCAAGTCACCCAATTTCTTTGACCTGAATTTTTAAAATCTGCGAAATGGGAATAATGCCTCCATTTTGTAGTGTTATTGGGGATATAATTAGATTTGTGCATAAGGCTCTCACACTCCCAGATGGAAATAGGTCTTGTGAAAACAGTCTTCCGTTACAGGTGCTTCTTTGCTGGCTTTACTTACTCTTGGTCTGGTATTAACTGTTTGTTAAATAGAGTCCACCCGGTTCTCTTCATATCCTGAATTGATAAGAAATATTTCAAATATAAAGAATAGTAGAAAAATCATTCCATGTACTATACATCCAGCTTATAACTTAATTGGATCTTAACATTTTCCTGTATTTGCTTCAGATTTTTTTTTAATAGAAGTAAAACACTGTGGAGTTGAACCCTCTATGTACCCTTTTTTTTCCCTCCCCCCCTTCATTCCCCAGAGGTAAACACTATCTTGAATATATTTGTTTCCATAAATAATGTAATCGTTTTGCATGTTTTTCAACTTTTGATACACACTGTGCTGCTAAACACTCTTTCAGTATGTTTTTTCCCTCAACATCTTTCTGTTGCATGGCTGCACTATAGCTTATTTACCCTTTCTCCTTTGGTTGATTATTAAGTAGTTTTCAATTTTTTTTTTATCATTAGACAGTGCAACAGTGAACTTTCTTGAACGTGCTTCTTGTGAACGTGTGTGAGTTTTTACAGAGAGCATGTAGGTGTGTGTGTGTGTGTGCGTGTGTGCATGTGCGTGCTTAAATAGGATTGGAATCACTGGTTGATTAGTATGTGGCTCTTCAACTTTGAAGAGTAATTTGACATTACTAAATAAAGTAATAATGTCTACATTTAGACATTACTGTTAATGTCTAATTAACAATTAGACATTACTGTTAAGAGTGTGAAAATTTTACTTTCCCCACATTTCCTCTACCAAGTTTCAGCATTATCTAAAATGGTTCTAGATGGTGAACCATCTAGATGGTTCTAGATGGTGAGCAGTTATTGGGTTCAGCAATTTCTCTGGACAACTCTAGAAACACTTGGTATGTGCAAGGAAACATTTATACATACTGTCAAATGAACAGGCTCCTGGAACTGTGTGGCTCAGGATCTGTGACTAACTTATGTTTTAAGGCCACCCGTAATTTGACCAGTTCCCTGGTGGTCCAGTGGTTAAAAATCTGTCTTCCAATGCATGGGACGTGGGTTCGGATCCCTGGTCGGGTGACTAAGATCCCACATGCCACGCCAAGGGGCAGCCTAGCCCGGGTGACGCCAACTACTGATCCCGTGTGCTCTGGAGCCCGCGTGCCACAACCAGGAAGCCCGTGCACGACAACTAAGACCCGACGCAGCCATAAATAAATAAATAAATATAAAAAAGAAAAAGTCTAAAAAAAAAATAGCAGATTTAAATTTTTTAGCAATAACACAGTCACATAAGCATTGGTAATAGTCTTCATTACCTGTATTTTATTTGATTAATCTGCATGTGGGAGCAAGTAAGGTAAGCAAGATTCTAATCTCTGACAGTTGTGACTTAAAATGAATAATATTAACAGATTAATAAAATTACTATAGGATACTAGATAATAAAATGTAGATATAAATACTTAAATTTTAATGGCTTAAGATTTTTTTTTTTGCGGTATGTGGGCTTCTCACTGTTGTGGCCTCTCCCGTTGCGGAGCACAGGCTCCGGACGCGCAGGCTCAGGGGCCATGGCTCACGGGCCCAGCCGCTCCGCGGCATGTGGGATCTTCCCGGACCGGGGCACGAAGCCGTGTCCCCTGCATCGGCAGGCGGACTCTCAACCGCTGCGCCACCAGGGAAGCCCAATGGCTTAAGATTTTGACATTGAAAGACATCTATAGTCATTTAATACAAAGTAACTATGATTAAGTATAGTAAAATGAGTCTCATATGAATCTGCAGAGTAGGTATATTAACTATCCACAGTTTAAAGACAGAGATGGTATAAGTTCAGTGGATTGAGTCAAGTGTGCAAGCCAGAAGTAAGAGTGCTTATCACATCTTGACTCTTGCTTGAACTCTGGGGATCAGAATAAGTTACAGCTGTCAAATCTAATTTAGCATTGAGAAAGAGCTTATCTTTTATTTTTTAAAATTTAGTATTAAAAACATGTTTCGTGTGAAGTTTCTAAATTATTGAAGGTGCATTTAGGAATAATTTATTTGGGGGACATTTATATTGGCACCCTTTTTAAAATTTATTACTCCTCTGGTATTTTGAGAGATTAGAGGTGATTCATGTTATATTACTTGGAGGAAGGCTGTCTTGGTTCCTTGATTGCTTGTTTTTGTCCCCTTATGTTATGACAGGAAAATGGATTATTATGGAAAATAGGGGAAGTATTAAAAAGCAGAAGAGAGAAAAAAAAGCACAGAGCAAGTAAAATAAGCAACTAACCATATATAGTCCTGTCCCTAGACAAAAGCTATTAATATTTTGGTGAACTTTTGAAAGTTATGGTCTGGATTTATAATTTTATTCAGAATTTTGGGGTGTTTTTTCCAAAGCTAATAACTATTCTTTAAGTCATTGGATCAGGAGTTAAAAACAAAAAAACACACAAAAACAAATAGCACACAGAAACCTTCAGTGAATCTCCTTCTAGAAAGAAATTATTCTGTCATTGAGGAATAGCCATAGCAGCTCAGCCAACAGGTAATCAGTCACTCTCTGAGCTGTTTGAGTGTGACCTCCTGTGTGCCAGCTGCTTGGTGGTTAATAGGCGGAGGCTTGCTCTGCATGTTATAAAGGCACAAGTGACATGGATCCTGACCTATGAAATATACTTTTTACTCTTTATGATTATGAATAGGTTTTGCCTTTTTTTTTTAATTGAAGGGGAGGAAAGACAAAAGTTCATTAAGCTGTGAATACAAATAATTATGTCACTGTTGTTAACTGAGCCAAACTAATGGCTACCCTTGTGAAATGATAGTAATAATTATAATAGTAGAGATAGACGTAAAAAAACAAAAAACAAAAAACTTGGCCTAACTCCCTCTAATTCTCAGTCTGGTGTCTGACCTTTTTCTCTCTTCTCCCACCTGTTAGTGTCATTTTTCTCCTTTTCTCTGTTACTCTCTTTGTTGTACCTATTGCTATAAAACTGCCTCTCTAACCTTTCTTCCCAATATACTCTCCTCTTTCTGTCCAGCTTTTTTCATTTTAAAATATATCTTTATATACCAGTGTTTTCTGTTTGCACCCCCCCAACTACATATTCACACCATTTTGTTGGGACTACACAGTGTTTTAATATCTTTTGAATTTGAATGTTTAAGGGTAGCATGTATTCTGTTCAGTAACATATAGGCCACACTTCTTCCTATTGGCTTAAACTTGCCCCATTTACACGCTTTTGTTACTTTGGCTCTTGTAGGGATTTGAATTTGTACTTTTTATGCCATACTTTCTGTGACAGTCCAGGAATAGATCCATACATATGTGTTAAGTTGATTTTTAACAAAAGTACCAAGGCAATTCAGTGGCAAAAGGACAGTCTTTTAAACCAGTGGGGCTGGCACAATTGGATATCCACATGCAAAAAATTGGACTTTGATCCATACTTTGTATCACATTAAAAAAAATTAACACCCAATGGATCGTAGAACTAAATATAAAACCTAAAACTTTAACACCTCTAGAAAAAGCATAGTATAAAACCTTTGTAACTGTGAGTTAGGTGAAAGTTTCTTAGATTCAACACATTCAAAAGGCATGATCTTGTAAAAGAAAAAACTGATAAATTGGATTCATCAAAATTAAGAATTATTAAGAGCATGAAAAAACAGTCATCAGAGAAATGTAAATCCAAACCACAATGAGATACCACTTCACACCCACTGTGATGGTTAGAATTAAAAAGATAATAACAAGTGTTGATGAGAATGTGGAAGAAATCAGAACTTTCACACACTACTGGTGAGAATGTAGAATGGTGCAGCTACTTTGGAAAACACTCTGGCAGTTTCTTGGATATCCCTCTCAACTCCTTCAAGTCTTGTGCAAATCTTGTTCCCAATAAAGGGGGGTCTACCTGTATCCTATTTAGTATCACAATTTTCCCCTTCCCCTCCTCTTCACTCACAATCCCCTTCTCTGCTCTCCCCCCCACCATATGTATCACCTAACATACTATATCATTTACTTATTTCATTGTGATTATTGTTTGCCTCTCCCCACTGGAATGTAAATTCTATGAGGGCAGGATAGAATGGTGCCTGGCTTAAAGTAGCCTCTCATTAAGTATTTGTTGAATGAATGAACAAAAGCTGGGACTGACTTCAAATCTCATGTTCCTAATCACTGTGATATACAGTCTTTCTAACATTTATTATTGAGTTTTAATAATGACTTCGTTTTTAAATTACGACACAGTAACTATATAATTTGATACTTCATCTAGTTGTGCTATAATTTATTAAACTATTTATTGTCATTTAGTTTATTTCTGAAGGATGGAATCATTCATTCAGCAAACAGTTAGCAGCCTTTACTGTTAGGCTTTGTGTGCCACCCTTATAAAGATGAAGAAAATATGGACCTTGTCCTCAGGGAATTCTTAGACTATAGTGGCAGTACGTATATCAACAATTATTATAATGGTATCTGATAAGGGCACACATTAGAGGCATTTTGAAGGTACCAAAAGAGTATACCAGATGTAGTACACAACTCTGTGGGAGCTATAAGTTGGGTTCTGATTTGGGGATGGTGCAGAAATGGAAGGAGGAAGGACACCTGAATAAGACGCAGTAATCAAAATGTACATGGAGGTATGGTTTTGGCCAGATATTAAAATAGATTGGAAGAGGGCTAAATATTGTCAAGGATGAAAAGGGTGAAGTAAAACCTTAATCGTTAGGAGTATAATAATATTCTCTAGTAATTTATAATCTAACACATCATTGGAGTAAGATTCTTGCTTTTAAAGATCTGAAAGGGGTAATGCATTTACCTTGTATTTATCTTAAAATATGTAGTACTCATACTCTTAGAAGAGGGTAGGATTGAGTATTTAGAATTCCTTTAAACTACAAACAGTGGATGTTATAAACTAATAGTTGTAGAAGTGAACACTTTTTGAGAGCTTATCATATACTAGGTACTGATGTAAACATTTTACATGTGTTAATTCAGAATAATATATTTTACTTTCAGTTATATGTATGGTTAAGCCATGAGTATCTGTAGGTAGATTATCTGCGTTTGGATTATTCATCTATTCCAAAATATATCTTCATTGACTGTGTCCTTCTGTCTTCCCCTCAATATCCTTCTCCCACTTGTTTTTACTGCATCTGACTAGCTTTTTTTTTTTCCTGAATCATCATTTATACCTATTTTTTAAAAAGCTATTAAATAGTTTTTGTCTTTGTACCATATTTGTTGATATTTGATGGGTCATAATGAGAGAACAGATGTCATGTAAGCCTGAGAAAAGTATATAGGCTCATTTCCCTCAGTCTTAGAATTTTCCTCACTTCCTGTTTCTTAATATTTCATTTATTTGTTTAAGGTTTTTCTCCAATTACCATTTGATCATCTATACAAGTACCAATGGACACTATTTTCCTCAGTCCTACTTATTATCACATAGCCTCCCTTCTCCCTGTAAACCAGGGCTATAATTCTTAGAAACCATAGGCTTTTAAAGAATTTGAAGGCTCAGAACTAGAGGAAGGAGAAAAGTTATGAAACAGAATCCACTTATGGGAATTGATTTCAGACAAGGCTAATGATTGAAAATATCTTCACCCATATTGTCTGATGATTTTTTAATTTCACTATTATTTTGCCTGAAATTCTGTCTATTAAGCATTAATTTGGATAGACAAATACCTGCTGTTTAGATACTTTTGGTTAGATTAAGCGTTCATAATGATTTGTATAAATTGTTATAGTCAGATTACCTCTCCACCCCTAGTTGTGATTAGAAGGGAGAAATGTGGGCTTCCCTGGTGGCGCAGTGGTTGGGAGTCCACCTGACAGTGCAGGGGATGCGGGTTCGTGCCCCGGTCTGGGAGGATCCCGCGTGCCGTGGAGCGGCTGGGCCCGTGAGCCATGGATGGCTGCCGAGCCTGCCCGTCCGGAGCCTGTGCTCCGCAACGGGAGAGGCCACAGCGGTGAGAGGCCCACGTACCGCAAAAAAAAAAGAAGGGAGAAATGTAATTTTGTACATTAGAGTGCTATGGTAAATTGGAGCAGCCAGAGTAGGGCTATAGTAGGATACTATGGTATGGGGGGATGTGTGGAGAATGCTGTGCAGAAAGGTGGAATTTACAGAAGACAAATTGTTTCATTAAAAAAATTACTAAGGTTGGCAGTTTAGGGAGTGACCCTTTTAGGGGAAAAAGGACTTTTTTTGATGACCTGCTCACCTACTCAGAACTCAGGTTGATTCTTCAGTATAGTCTCATTTTCCACATTTGGGAGACTGGTATGAGAAAGATGAAAGCAAACAAAATGGGACTCTGATTCATGTTGTAGTACAGCTTTGTAAAATAAGCTTTTGGACAAGCCTGTCAGTTGGACCATAATTCGTGACATTTATTTTATGGGAATATGCATATAAAATGTTAAGTGACTAACATGCAGTTAAAATCAAGGCTAAAATTTGTTGTAGAGAACAAGGACCTCATATGAAGGATAAAGATTAGGGAAACAGAATCTGAGGTTTGTAAGGGATCTTTGGCTTTTTAAGTCTATCTCTCTTCTGCTTGATTATCTTTAGTAATAATGATCCTGAGGTTTACTTCTATATAATATCTACTTATTGCTCACAGCTCTACTCTTTGAAGTTGGATACAACAAATTGCTGTCCATTTTGGTACATCAACGGTTCAGATATTTGATGACTTCTTTGATGTCTCTATTTGATGATAGCTCTCTGTCTTCCCAGGTGCTTCTCTTTTCCAGAATAGTTTTGACAGCCTGATGGTTTCTTGTATACCATTATTTTCAGACTCTTGGAAATCCTAGGTGTTCTCTAAAGTAAAATCCTTTAAATCATAGTATTTAAAACCCCATACAATGGTTTAAGTGTGGTTCTGATCAGCTCAGATTAGAATGGGTCTATTTTAGCGTGTGATTAAGATAGTTCAAGTTTTTAATTAGTTTTCTTTTTTTGTTTTTTTTTTTTTTTTTTGTGGTACGCGGGCCTCTCACTGCTGTGGCCTCTCCCGTTGCGGAGCACAGGTTCCGGACGCGCAGGCCCAGCGGCCATGGCTCACGGGCCCAGCTGCTCTGCGGCATGTGGAATCTTCCGGGACCGGGTCGCGAACCCGTGTCCCCTGCATTGGCAGGCAGACTCTCAACCACTGCGCCACCAGGGAAGCCCTAGTTTTCTTTTTTTAATGACTGTATATCCCACTTTTTGTTCCCATTAACTACTTTGGTCATGTAACCCTATAGATTTGTTTGTTTATTTATTTATTTATTTATTTTTATAATTGGTTACTATGTCAGGTCTTCCTGTCTTCATTTTAACTGAGGAATAGAGGAGAGATTGGTATAGCAAATCAAGCCATGAACTCTAGGGACAAAAAGATTTGGTTTTTGCCATTTATTAGTAAAGTGTCCTTGGATTAATTTGACTTTTAAAAAAAATATATAGTAAGATCACAACTAACTGCTGAACAGTCATTGACAGGAAGGCACTGGAACTCACCAAAAAAGATACCCCACATCCAAAGCAAAGGAGAAGCTGCAATGAGATGGTAGTAGGGCGCAATCACAATAAAACCATATGGCATAACTACTGGGTGGGTGACTCACAAACTGGAAAACAATTATACCACGGAAGTCCACCCACTGGAGTGAAGGTTCTGATCCCCATGTCAGGCTTCCCAACCTGGGGGCCTGGCAACAGGAGGAGGAATTCCCAGAGAATCAGACTTTTGAAGGCTAGCGGGATTTGATTGCAGGACTTCGACAGGACTGGGGGAAACAGAGACTCCACTCTTGAAGGGCACACACAAAGTAGTGTGCGCATCAGGACCCAGGGGGAAGGAGCAGTGGCCCCTTAGGAGACTGAACCAGACATACCTGTTAGTGGAGGGTCTCCTGCAGAGGCGGGGGCCGGTTGTGGCTCACTGCAGGGACAAGGACACTGGCAGCAGAAGTTCTGGGAAATACTCCTTGGCATGAGCCCTCCTGGAGTCCGCCATTAGCCCCACCAAAGAGCCTGCAGGCTCCAGTGCTGGGTTGCCTCAGGCCAAATAACCAACAGGGAGGGAACTCAGCCCCACCCATCAGCAGACAAGTGGATTAAAGTTTTACTGAGTTCTGCGCACCAGGGCAACACCCAGCTCTACCCACCACCAGTCCCTCCCATCAGGAAGCTTGCAGAAGCCTCTTAGATAGCCTAACCCACCAGAGGGCAGACAGCAGAAGCAAGAAGAACTACAGTTCTGTAGCCTGTGGAAGGAAAACTGCATTCACAGAAATATAGACAAAATGAAAAGGCAGAGGAATTTGTACCAGATGAAGGAACAATATAAAACTCCAGAAAAACAATTAAATGAAGTGGAGATAGGCAACCTTCTGGAAAAAGAATTCAGAATGATGATAGTGAAGATGATCCAGGACCTCAGAAAAAGAATGGAGGCAAAGATCGAGAAGATGCAAGAAATGTTTAACAATGACCTAGAAGAATTAAAGAACAAACACCTAGAAGAGTTAAAGGACAAACAAACAGAGATGAACATACAATAACTGAAATGAAAAATACATTAGAAGGAATCAATAGCAGCTTAACTGAGGCAGAAGAACGGATAAGTGACCTGGAAGACAGAATAGTGGAATTCACTGCTGCAGAGCAAAATAAAGAAAAAGGAATGAAAAGAAATGAAGACAGCCTAAGAGACCTCTGGGACAAGACTAAATGCACAAACATTCACATTATAGGGGTCCCAGAAGGAGAAAAGAGAGAGAAAGGACCCGAGAAAATATTTGAAGAGATTAGAGTCGAAAACTTCCCAAACATGGGAAAGGAAATAGCCACCCGAGTCCAGGAAGCGCAGAGAGTCCCAGGCAGGCTAAACCCAAGGAGAAACATGCCAAGACGCATAGTAATCAAATTGACAAAAATTAAAGACAAAGAAAAAATATTAAAAGCAACAAGGGAAAAACGCCAAATAACATACGAGGGAACTCGCATAAGGTTAACAGCTGATTTCTCAGCAGAAACTCTACAAGCCAGAAGGGAGTGCCATGATATATTTAAAGTGATGAAAGGGAAGAACCTACAACTAAGATTACCCAGCAAGGATCTCATTCAGATTCGATGGAGAAATCAAAAGCTTTACAGACAAGCAAAAGCTAAGAGAATTCAGCACCACCAAACCAGCTCTACGACAAATGCTAAAGGAACTTCTCTAAGTGGGAAACACAGGAGAAGAAAACCACCTACAATATAACAAACCCAAAACAATTAAGAAAATGGTCATAGGAACATACATATCGATAATTACCTTAAATGTGAATGGATTAAATGCTCCAACCAAAAGACACAGGCTTGCTGAATGGATACAAAAACAAGACCAATATATATGCTGTCTACAAGAGCCCCACTTCAGACCTAGGGACACATACAGACTGAAAGTGAGGGGATGGAAAAAGATATTCCATGCAAATGGAAATCAAAAGGAAGCTGGAATAGCAATACTCATATCAGATAAAATAGACTTTAAAATAAAGAACGTTACAAGAGACAAGGAAGGACACTACATAACGATCAAGGGATCAGTCCAAGAAGAAGATATGACAATTATATATGCACCCAACATAGGAGCACCTCAGTACATAAGGCAACTGCTAACAGCTATAAAAGAGGAAATTGACAGTAACACAATAATAGTGGGGGACTTTAATACCTCACTTACACCGATGGACAGATCATCCAGACAGGAAATTAATAAGGAAACACAAGCTTTAAATGACACAATAGACCAGATAGATTTAATGATTTTACTTATAGGACATTCCATCCAAAAACAGCAGATTACACTTTCTTCTCAAGTGCACGTGGAACATTCTCCAGGATAGATCACATCTTGGGTCACAAATCAAGCCTCAGTAAATTTAAGAAAACTGAAATTATATCAAGCATCTCTTCTAACCACAGTGCTATGAGATTAGAAATAAATTACGGGGAAAAAAACGTAAAAAATACAAACACGTGGAGGCTGAACAATACGTTACTAGATAACCAAGAGATCACTGAAGAAATCAAAGAGGAAATCAAAAAGTGCCTAGAGACAAATGACAATGAAAACATGATGATCCAAAACCTATGGGATGCAGCAAAAGCAGTTCTAAGAGGGAAGTTTATAGCAATACAATCCTACCTCAAGAAACAAGAAACATCTCAAATAAACAATCTAACCCTACACCTAAAGGAACTAGAGAAAGAAGAACAAACAAAACCCAAAGTTAGTAGAAGGAAAGAAATCCTAAAGATCAGAACAGAATAAATGAAATAGAAACAAAGAAAACAATAGCAAAGATCAATAAAACTAAAACGCTGGTTCTTTGAGAAGATAAACAAAATTGATAAACCTTTAGCCAGACCCATCAAGAAAAAGACGAAGAGGACTCAAATCAATAAAATTAGAAATGAAGGGCTTCCCTGGTGGTGCAGTGGTTGAGAGTCTACCTGCCGATGCAAGGGACACGGGTTTGTGCCCTGGTCTGGGAAGATCCCACATGCCGTGGAGTGGCTGGTCTTGTGAGCCATGGTCACTGCGCCTGCGCGTCCGGAGCCTGTGCTCCACAACGGGAGAGGCCACAACAGTGAGAGGCCCGCGTACTGCAAAAAAGAAAAAAAAAAAAATTAGAAATGAAAAAGAGAAGTTACAGCAGACACCACAGAAATACAAAGCACCATAAGAGACCACTACAAGCAACTCTATGTCAATAAAATGGACAACCTGGAAGAAATGGACAAATTCTTAGAAAGGTATAACCTTCCAAGACTGAACCAGGAAGAAATGGTAAATATGAACAGACCAATCACAAGTAATGAAGTTGAAACTGTGATTAAAAATCTTCCAAGAAACAAAAGTCCAGAGCCAGATGGCTTTGCAGGTGAATTCTATCAAACATTTAGAGGAGAGCTAACACCCATCCTTCTCAAACTCTACCAAAAAATTGCTGAGGAAGGAACACTCCCAAACTTATTCCACGAGGCCACCATCACCCTGATACCAAAACAAGACAAAGATACTACAAAAAAGAAAATTACAGACCAATATCTCTGATGAATATAAATGCAAAACTCCTCAACAAAATACGAGCAGATAGAATCCAACAACACATTAAAAGGATCATACACCATGATCAATTGAGATTTATCCCAGGGATGCAAGGATTCTTCAATATATGCAAATCAATCAGTGTTATGCACCATATTAACAAGTTGAAGAATAAAAACCATATGATCATCTCAATAGATGCGGGAAAAGCTTTTGACAGAAGTCAATACCCATTTATGATAAAAACTCTGCAGAAAGTGGGCATAGAGGGAACCTACCTCAACATAATAAGGGCCGTATATAACAAACCCACAGCAAACATCGTTCTCAATGGTGAAAAACTGAAAGCATTTCCTCTAAGATCAGGAACAAGACAAGGATGTCCACTCTCACCACTGTTATTCAACATAGTTTTGGAAGTCCTAGCCACGGCAATCAGAGAAGAAAAAGAAATGAAAGGAATCCAAATTGGAAAAGAAGAAGTAAAACTGTCACTATTTGCAGATGACATGATACTATACATAGAGAATCCTAAAGATGCCACCAGAAAATTACTAGAGCTAATCAATGAATTTGGTAAAGTTGCAGGATACAAAATGAATGCACAGGAATCTCTTGCATTCCTATACACTAACAACAAAAGATCAGAAAGAGCAATTAAGGAAAACAATCCCATTCACCATTGCAACAAAAAGAATAAAATACCTAGGAATAAACCTACCTAAGGAGGTAAAAGACCTGTACTCAGAAAACTGTAAGACACCGATGAAAGAAATCAAAGATGACACGAAGAGATGGAGAGATATACCATGTTCTTGGATTGGTAGAATCAATATTGTGAAAATGACTATACTATCCAAAGCAGTCTACAGATTCAATGCAATCCCTATCAATTTACCAATGGCGTTTTTTTACAGAACTAGAACAAAAAATGTTAAAATTTGTATGGAGACACAAAAGACCCCAATAGCCAAAGCAATCTTGAGGGGAAAAAAACCTAGCTGGAGGAATCAGACTCCCTGACTTCAGACTATGCTACAAAGCTACAGTCATCAAAACAATATGGTACTGGCACAAAAACAGAAATATAGGTCAGTGGAAGAGGATAGAAAGCCCAGAGATAAACCCACACACCTATGGTCAACTAATCTATGACAAAGGAGGCAAAGATATAGAATGGAGAAAAGACAGTCTCTTTAGTAAGTGGTGCTGGGAAAACTGGACAGCTACATGTAAAAGAATGAAATTAGAAAACTCTCTAATACCATACACAAAAATAAACTCAAAATGAATTAAAGACCCAACTGTAAGACTGGACACTATATATCTCTTAGAGAAAAACATAGGAAGAACACTCTTTGACATGAATCGCAACAAGATCTTCTTTGAACCACCTCCTAGAGAAAGGGAAATAAAAACAAAAACAAATGGGACCTAATGAAACTTAAAAGCTTTTGCACAGCAAAGGAAACTATAAACAAGACGAAAAGACAGCTCTCAGAATGGGAGAAGATATTTGCCAATGAATCAACGGACAAAGGATTAATCTCCAAAATATATAAACAGCTCATGTAGCTCAATATTAAAAAAACAACCCAATCCAGAAATGGGCAGAAGACCTAAATAGACATTTCTCCACAGAAGACATACAGATGGCCAAGAGGCACCTGAAAAGCTGCTCAACATCACTAATTATTAGAGAAATGCAAATCAAAACTACAATGAGGTATCACCGCACACCAGTTAGAATGGGCGTCATCAGAAAATCTACAAACAACAAATGCTGGAGAGGGTGTGGAGAAAAGGGAACCTTCTTGCACTGTTGGTGGGAATGTAAGTTGATACAGCCACTATGGAGAACAGTATGGAGGTTCCTTAAAAAACTAAAAATAGAATTACCATATGACCCAGCAATCCCACTACTGGGTATATACCCAGAGAAAAGCATAATTCAAAAAGAGTCATGACAACAGTGTTCATTGCAGCACTGTTTACAATAGCCAGGTCATGGAAGCCCATCAACAGACGAATGGGTACAGAAGATGTGGTACATATATACAATGGAATATTAGTCAGCCATAAAAAGGAACGAAATTTGATCCTTTGTAGAAACGTGGATGGATCAGAGACTGTCGTACAGAGTGAAGTAAGTCAGAAATAGAAAAACAAATGTTGTATATTAATGCATATATGTGGAATCTAGAAAAATGGTACAGATGAACCAATTTGTAAGGCAGAAATAATGACACAGATGTAGAGAACAAACATATGGGCACCAAGGGGGGAAGTGGGGGCGGGTGGTGGGATGAATTGGGAGATTGGGATTTACATATATACACTAATATGTATAAAATAGATAACTTATAAGAACCTGCTGTGTTAAAAAAATAAATTCCAGAAAAATATATAGTGACAATATTAATACCTCAGTAGGATTGTTATGAGGATTACATGAAATAATCTAGGGAAAGCACTTTAATATGCTTCATTCTAGTGCTTTACTTACTCTTAATTTAAAAAAATGTTTTAAATAAATATTTAATAGATGCAAAAGAATATATTAAAAGATATGTAACTGATAAAGAATACTATACAGCAAGCACTCATGTGCTTATCAGTCTAAAATTTATCTAGTTTGTTTTCAACCTAGTGTTCTACCCTTTAGATCATTTACCACTTTTAATTTTCATTTATTGCATTCCATAGCCTATTCAGTTTTGTGTTATCAACAGATATGATGAACAAGTTTTTGAATTATTGGAGCAAGTCATTGAAAAAAAAGTTTAACAGAGCAGCTGGAGGCTGAGCGCTGAGGCAGGCCACCACAGCCCTGTTCATTGGTGGATACTGAGTGCTTGATCAGCACTTTCTGGGGCGGCAGTTTTATAGTCAGCTTCTTTTCTGCCTGGAAGTACATTTAACCACTTACTTTCTATGATTTCTTTTCTCTACAAAGATATTTGAGAGATCAATGTCAGATATATATTCTCTTTAGTACTAATTTCCTAATTTACCCACCTAATTTTTTTGATGGTTAAGCTGTGAAAACTGTGCTATTTTTTTGAAAAAAATACCCAGCCATATTTAGCATAATGGTATAACAAACTCTTAGATATTTTAGCTAGTGGTAAAATATACACATCCTTTGTTTTAGCATATTACAGATTTTTTAAAATTGGTTTTAAATTGATCATTTTTATTTTTTTTAGTTCTCAGTGTAATTTAACATGAACTAAGAAATTACTACTCAGAAATAGAATTTTATTTAATAGTTCTCACTAAAGATTGCAAAGTTCATTAGAGTTGCAACCAAGGATTTCCAGTTTTAGAATTAACAATAGCTTATATCTTTGGTGTCACATTTCTAAGTCTTCTAGTGGTCAGCAGAATTATCTGAAGAAGTTTTGGACAAAAGATATTTAATATGGTTTTGATTTATACAAAAAATCAATGTGCTCACCATTAAGAGCTAGAGAAGGATCATTGTTTTAACAATTACATTCACCTTGCCATTTATTTATGGTATGAAATTGTAGTGAGAATCTTTATTGTGACTAACACAGTGGAATTTCTAGTTGATCAGGATATTTATTTTGGGAAATGAAGACTCATCTGATGAGCAGAAAACCTGTTTCTTATACTTTACTTTTGCAATAATATGGCCCTTGGTCTGTGTTTCAGATTTTTGGCTTTTGTCCATTTTGTCTCTCTGGTGGCTTGTTGATTCTTTTTTCCTACTGAGGCCCATTATTTATTTGTTTTAATTAATTTATTTATTTTTGGCTGCGTTGGGTGTTCGTTGCTGCTCGTGGGCTTTCTTTTAGTTGTGGCGAGCAGAGACTACTCTTTGTTGCGGTGCGCGGGCTTCTCATTGTGGTGGCTTCTCTTGTTCCGTAGCACTGGCTGTAGGCACGTGGGCTTCAGTAGTTGTGGTGCATGGGCTCAGTAGTTGTGGCTTGCGGGGTCTAGAGCGCAGGCTCAGTAGTTGTTGCTCACGGGCTTAGTTGCTCCGTGGCATGTGGGATCTTCCCGGACCAGGGCTTGAACCTGTGTCCCCAGCACTGGCAGGTGGATTCTTAACCACTGCGCCACCAGGGAAGCCCCGAGGCCCATTATTCTTAAGCTAGCTTTTGTTTTCACATAGCTACTTCCCACTAGTTTATCATCTATATGCAGATTAAACATAACAACATGCAGTGGCATTCCAGTTAATCTGTCTCAATATAAGTTACTTTGTACTTTGCTTTTACTTTGTTTAGTACTTCCTTTAAAATAGCAAAGTCCAGAGTCCACATGTGTTTAGACTTGGATATATAGGACCTTTGCAAATCTCTTCAGCGCTGGTAAGGAAAGGAGGGACTGAGAAATGTCTTGAGGTAGAAAAGTAAGGAAAAGAAAATATATTTATGAATATTTTAAATAGAGGATATCTTTTAGAAGGGGTTGATTGCTATGCAGCCAAAGTCCTGTAGGCATTTCTTATATATCAAATTTCTTTATAGCCTCATCTCAGCAGTGTTCAAGCCTCATAATAAAAAATGACCTTACAGCTTCCTGAGTGTTATAGTGCAAGACTACTGAGAGTGGCCGTGATGGACTGCTCAGTTGAAAACTATCTTTGGTAACTTTTTGTTTCTAAAATAGGGGTGAAGGAGCAACCCATTATCAAAAACAAAACAAAACAAAACAAACTACTGACAAAAATCCCCTTTCCTTCCTTGTAAGCCCAGAAATATGCAGGTTTGGGAAATTTACCTTGCTTTCAATGTTGAGATGACTTTTTATGTTTTTTGTTTGTTATGGTGTCTAATAAAATTATAGAATGTAGCCACAAAAAGAGCAAGTCTTATATCTGTGTTTGTTACTTGGTCACCTAATAAAATCAATATATCTGAATCATTTTGCTGCACACCAGAAACTAACACAACACTGTAAATCAGCTATACTTCAATTAAAAAAGAAAATCTACGGCCTGAATGAATCCTTTCCACCTTTCCTTCGCTAGCTTGAGCACTAGTAGCTGCCTGTAAGAGAAGTCTTATTCACAGGCAAACCCTAGCCGAATGTTAATAGGCTAAAATTTACGTGATAGTGCATGTTGGGAGAACTTTCATTTTCAAGCAGTATTGACCTGTTAAGATGGTATTACCCTAATCAGAGCCTTACATGATGTGAACAGTAATAGGATAAGCCAGTAAAATTGAATGAGCTTTGTAATGGGAATTATAAATTTATTTATTTTTGGCTGCATTGGGTCTTTGTTGATGTGCGCGGGCTTTCTCTAGTTGTGGCAATTGGGGGCTACTCTTCTTTGTGATGCGCAGACTTCTCATTGCAGTGGCTTCTCTTGTTGCGGAGCATGGGCTCTAGGTGTATGGGCTTCAGTAGTTGTGGCACGTGGGCTCAGTAGTTGTGGCTCGCGGGCTCTAGATTGCAGGCTCAGTAGTTGTGGTGCACAGGCTTAGTTGCTCCATGGCATGTGGGATCTTCCCAGACCAGGGATTGATCCCATGTCCCCATAAGGCGGATTCTTAACCACTGTGCCACCAGGAAAGTCCCTGTAGTGGGAATTAGAAGACTTGGGTTCTAATCCATGTTCTGTTAGAAGTTATGAGCTTGAGCAGATCACTTTACCTCTTTCAGAAGCAATTCTTTAATCTGTAACATGAGGGCTTGGATGTGATGCTTTCTTAAAACCTTTTCTGATTGAAAATGATTGCATAATTATTATACCTTCCTCACTACCTCTAAATGTCTTTGTACACTTTTCTCCTTTCTTTTTCTTGGAGGAAAAGTTAAATGACTTTCCAAGACCTATTCATTTGATCATGAAACTGCCCTTTCCTAATTCCTCCAGTTTTGTTGTTGTTCATTCATTTATCCATCAAACATTTATTAGGCATGTTAAGGGTTTCAGGTTCTTTTAGATTCTGGCAAGAGAAAGATCTAGAAGATATAGATGCTGTCCTTAAGAAGGTTACAATCTAGTAGGAGAAGAAAAACATTCAATACAGTATAATAAAAAAGGGATGTAATATGGCAGGGTGATGGCACAAAGAGGAAGGGAATCTTTTTTTGGCTAGTCAAATAAGGGTTTACAGAGAAGGGGACCCCTGGCCAGAGTTTTAGAATTAGAAAAAGAAAAAAACACTTTTTTCTCCTCAATAAAGTATTTATTCTTTCTTTTTAAATTTTATTGGAGTAGAGTTGATTTACAATGTTGTCTTAGTTTCAAGTGTACAGCAAAGTGATTCAGTTATACATATACACATATTCATTCTTCTTCAGATTCTTTTCTCATCTAGGTTATTACAGAATGCTGAGTAGAGTTCCCTGTGCTATGCAGTAGGTCCTTGTTGGTTATCTATCTTATATACAGTAGTGTGTATATGTTAATCCCAAGTTCCTGATTTATCCCTCCCTCCTCATTTCCCCTTTGGTAACCATAAGTTTGTTTTCTGTGTCTGTAAGTCTGTTTCTATTTTGTAAATAAGTTTCGTTTTGTATCATTACTTCAAGTTTTCCTAACACCATTTATTGAAGAGACTGTCTTTTCTCCATTGTATATTCTTTTCTCCTTTGTTGTAGATTAATTGACTATATAAGCATGGGTCTGTTTCTGTGTTCTCTATTGTGTTCCATTGATCTATTTGTCTGTTTTTGTGTCACCACCATACTGTTTTGATTACTCTCGCTTTGTAGTGTAGATTGAAATCAGGAAGCATGATACTTCCAGCTTTGTTCTTCTTTCTCAAGATTTTATTGGCTATTAGTGGTCTTTTGTGGCTGCATACAAATTATAGAATTATCTGTTCTATGTCTATGAAAAATGCCCTGGGTGTCTTAATAGGGATTGAACTGAATCTGTAGATTGCATTGGGTAGTATGGGCATTTTAACAATAGTAATTCTTCCAGTACATGAACACAGGATATCTTTCCATTTATTTGTGTCATTGTAAAAGTAGTAGATTCTTAATGTAAAAATATTAGGAATATAGATAAGCAAAAATCAGGAAAACAATTACTATTAATACCTTGATGTGCATCTCTTTTGAAGATGCGTTTTAAAGGATGCCTAGAAGACTAAAAAGAAGCTGGGGGAGGGAGCATTAGAGACAAAAGGAATGATGAATGCAAAGGTATGAAGTTCTGTAAAAGCGTGTTTTGTATGACCAATCGTTAGGTATAGCTGGACCACAAGGGGTATTGGATAGGGAAATGGGGAGATATAGGGAGTCATCAGTCATTTCATGGAGGACTTTGAATGTGATACTAAGGCATTTAGAGTCTATCTGTAGGAAGTCTGGAGCCAACAAAGCTTTTTAAGCTGGGAAAGGGACAGATTCATGATGTGATTTGCCTTAAAAACAAAACGAAACTTATTCTGGCCAATTTCAAGAAATCAGACTGAATACTGACTACTTTTCTGCTTTCTTTCACCAAATCAATAGAAATAATAGAAAGATATATATGTAGCCACCAATAGAAATAAGAAGGAGAATTCTCTGTAAATCAGAAAGTGTGTGAATAATTTTTGTGAAGAATTTTTGAAAATAGATAGGAGGTCCTATGGGTAATGCTCATATCCAGAGATAGGGGAAACTGGAAGCAGAACGGGTCCCAGAATAATCAATAGGGTGATTCGCTAGCATTACTGTGCATGAGCAGTCAAGCAGCTCCAACCTCTGTACATTCTAACACCAATTTGGACCAAGCGAAAGGTCTGTTTCCATGTGAGAACTGCATGTAGCAACCTGGGTCTGTGAGATGAGGAAGCACCCAGGGTAATTGGTTATACTCACACTTAGAAGACCAGGCACTGAGGCCCCACACCTGGTGGCATGTTCTGCTCCTCCTCTACTCCTGTTGAAAGCAGTATGAAATGAGTATTGCTTTCTGAATGAGGTATACCAACAGAAGCCAGCAGGATGTAAGAGAATCATAAATAAAAAGAATCTCCAAATGTTTCAGGAAAGTTGACACCATGATACAGAATCAACAAACAGAAGACCTTAATGTCAAGTAAAAAGTGACTAGAATGGAGTTCTAAAATTAGTGTAGCCAGTAGTTTTAGAAACATAGGGAATTTATTATATTCTTAACAAGTGGTTATAAAACAAGTGTAGGCATTTATTAGGAAGAGTCAATTAGAGATCTGGGGAATGAAAAATACGGTTGTTGAAATGTAATAATCTTTTTGGTGCCAGTGGAGGATGGATTAGAACAGTGCATGGGGCTTCCCTGGTGGTGCAGTGGTTAAGAATCCTCCTGCCAGGGCAGGGGACATGGGTTCGAGCCCTGGTTGGGGAAGAAGATCCCACATGCCGCGGAGCAACTAAGCCCATGCACCACAACTACTGAGCCTGCGCTCTAGAGCCCACAAGCGACAACTGCTGAAGCCTGTGCACCCAGAGCCTGTACTCCACAACAAGAGAAGCCACCGCAATGAGAAGCCCGGGACCGCAACAAAGAGTAACTAGAGAAAGCCTGCATGCAGCAACGAAGACCCAACGCAGCCAAAAATAAATAAATAAAGAAGTAAAAAAAAAAAAAAAAAAAAAAAAAGAAGAACAGTGCATGATTGGTAGCAGAGAGAACTAGCTCTTTCTGGTGATCCAGTGATATAATGAGATCTTTTTTTTTTTTTTTTTTAATTTATTTTTGGCTGCGTGTGGGCTTTCTCTAGTTGCAGTGAGCGTGGGCTACTCTTTGTTGTGGCGCACGGGCTTCTTATTGAGGTGGCTTCTCTTGTTGCAGAGCATGGGCTCTCGGCGCGTGGGCTTCAGTAGTTGTGGCTCGCGGGCTCTAGAGCACAGGCTCATTAGTTGTGGTGCATGGGCTTAGTTGCTTCCAGGCATGTGGGATCTTCCCAGACCAGGACTTGAACCTGTGTCCCCTGCATTGGCAGGTGGATTCTTAACCACTGTGCCACCAGGGAAGCCCTATAATGAGATCTTGAACTAAGATAGCAGCAGTAAGGATAGAGCTGAGGAAACAAATAACAAGAGATGTTTAAAATATAGAATTAATAAGGCGACTGGGTGTGGGAATGAAAGAGAAGCGGGAATCTAGAATATTTCTAGGTTTCTTGTTTGGTTGAGTGAAGAGGTAATATTGCCGGAAACTGTGGTAGCAAATTCAAGAGTAAAAGCAGTTTTGGGGGTTGGTGATGGAGGATTCTACTCTCTCCCTTGGACTTGTTGAAATTGAGGTGCTTGTAAGACTATCACGTGGAGAAGTGTTGTCTGTTAGACTAACGGATATATGGATTTGGAACTTAAATGTTTTGGGCTTGAGCAAGATTTGGAAGTCATGTATAGGTGATAATGGTAGTAGATCTCATGCTCCTGGGTAAGATTGCTCAGGAAGAATACATAGAGTTTGAGACACAATGACCACTGCCATTTAAGAGGTATGTAGAAGTAGCGACAGCACAGGAAGGGAGGGAAGACTGGCTGGAAGAGTAAGAGGTGCACCAAAAGTAATGTCATGGAAACCAGAGAAGTAAGGGAGTGGTCAACAATGGCAGACTACCAAAGGGTTAATAAGGGCTAAGTAGTGATTTGGCAATTGAGATTTGACCAAAACAGGAGGAGCTTCAGTGGAGTGGTGGGGCTAAAACCAGACTGTAGTTGGTTAAGGAATAAATGGAAGGTAAGGTGGAAGAGGCCATGGACATAGATTTTGCAGACATAGGTTTGTAGAGGAGTAAGATCTGTGAGAACTGGAATATGGAGGTGGGATGCAGGATTGGAGAGGAGGTTGTTCTGCTTTAATGGAGAGTCCTGTTTTCTTCTCTAGCCTCTCTTCTTTATTAGTTTCTTACCCCTTTCTTATAAACATTGTCAGGTGTTTTCTTTCATTCTCTTCTAACCTTTTACCTCATTCCATTTCACTCTTAAACTTTTCTCCCAACTCTACATTTCTATAGTACTTATTTTCTCTTTTCTTTGTCTGGAAGGATTCTTATGATGTCTTACATCCTTGTTCATCTATATATATGCTCTGTCTCCTTAGCTACTTGATACAAAAAGTCTTTCAGTGTCTTTTTGTGTCTTTAGGTTGACCACAGTGTCACACTGAAGATGCTCAGTTAAGAGTTCTTTGAAAGTCAGTTGCACAAATACCAGATGGAGACATCCCATTTTGGTGTAGTTTTAAAAAAAGTGTGCATTTTATGGGCAGAAGACCTAAATAGACATTTCTCCAAAGAAGATATACAGATTGCCAACAAACACATGAAAGAATGCTCAGCGTCATTAATCATTAGAGAAATGTAAATCAAAACTACAATGAGGTATCACCTCACACCAGTCAGAATGGCCATCATCAAAAATCTAGAAAATATAAATGCTGGAGAGGGTGTGGAGAAAAGGGAACACTCTTGCACTGCTGGTGGGAATGTGAATTGGTACAGCCACTATGGAGAACAGTATGGAGGTTCCTTAAAGAACTACAAATAGAACTACCATATGACCCAGCAATCCCACTACTGGGCATATACCCTGAGAAAACCATAATTCAAAAAGAGTCATGTACCAAAATGTTCATTGCAGCTCTATTTACAATAGCCAGGAGATGGAAGCAACCTGAGTATCCATCATTGGATGAATGGTTAAAGAAGATGTGGCACATATATACAATGGACTATTACTCAGCCATAAAAAGAAACGAAATTGAGTTATTTGTAGTGAGGTGGATGGACTTAGAGTCTGTCATACAGAGTGAAGTAAGTCAGAAAGAGAAAGACAAATACCGTATGCTAACACATACATATGGAATCTAAGGGGGAAAAAATGTCATGAAGAACCTAGGGGTAAGACGGGAATAAAGACACAGACCTACTAGAGAATGGACTTGAGGATATGGGGAGGGGGAAGGGTAAGCTGTGACAAAGTGAGAGAGTGGCATGGACATATATACACTACCAAATGTAAAATAGATAGCTAGTAGGAAGCAGCCGCATAACACAGGGAGATCAGCTCGGTGCTTTGTGACCACCTAGAGGGGTGGGATAGGGAGGGTGGGAGGGAGGGAGACGCAAGAGGGAAGAGATATGGGAACATATGTATATGTATAACTGATTCACTTTGTTATAAAGCAGAAACTAACACACCATTGTAAAGCAATTATACTCCAATAAAGATGTAAAAAAAAAAGTGTGCATTTTATATAGAAGTTTGATATGACTGATGGGAAAATTTGGGAAGCCTTCAAATGCATTAATTGAAGCATTATATTCTGACTACAGGAAGAATTAATTATTCTACCCTAGTGAAAATACATGTAACAACTGTCGTTTGACTTTAATTCTGAATGTCATGATTAAGAGGAACAATTGGCAATCCAAGAACTTGTTCAGGAGAGGGAGGAAAATGGTGGAGTCCAGAGTGCTGGTTGTCAAACCAGTATCTATTCTCCCTTTCATTCTTAGTAACATATCTACACTATTGTGGGAAGATCACTAAGTCCAACTATAAAACATTATCTCTCAATAGCTGTAAACAGAAAACTTGGGTAGCACTTCTAGGAAAGCTCTTTAAAGGAGATAGACTCATCTGGGAAGCCTCAGAAGGAGCTCTTGTCCCTTCCTCCTTCTGCCTAGGACAGAGATTAAATTTCTGGAGTTGCAGTGATCATCTTTTGACTATGGATGACTTTGAGCATAGATGCCATGGGGTAAGGCCGGCAGAGTGAAAAGATAGAATGAGTGGGGCTCCTTGGTGACGCTACAGCTGCCAATCTGTCCTGACCTACCTACCTCCAGATCTCTTACGTGAGAGAAAAATAAACCTCTCTTTTCTATAAACCACATGTATTTGTTCATGAGCAACTGAACCTTATCTCAGCTGACACAGAGGGCCAATCCACTGACTAGATTAAAGCTATTACTGAGGCTACTCTTAGCAGGTGGAGAAGAGGTTATGGACTCAGCTGGTTTTGGGTTTCCAGGGTTGACATAGGGGGACATTTTTGGAAAAAGGTTTTAACACTGATCTAAAGAATTCTTGAGAGAGCCTTTCTCAGTTTCTGATTCTGGACATAATTTGAATTTTCATAGCAGATGGCTCTCTGAGAAATAGTTATGGCACTGCATGAGATGTAAAAAATTCAAATTCTTAGACTGAGATTTGATTGTTGTGAACAAAGGGAATTCTGAGAACAGGAAAAAGTTTATGGAAAACAAAATCATTAATATTGAACTAAAATAATTCATAATAGTGAAAAGTAGATTGAATACTCCAGAAAATCACATTAGTGAATTAGAAGACTCCTTCAAATGATGTACCAGAATTACGGAAAGATAGAGCTGGAGATAATAGGCACGGTAGATAGATCCAGGAGATCTGGTATACATAAATTGGGTGTTCTAGTAGGAAAGAACAGAGATGATGTATACGTGATCAAGAAATTCTCAAAGAAAATACTGAAAATGTTGCTAAACTGAAGACTTGTACTTTTTATAGAACTCACCAAATAGCAAACAAGATGAGTGATTATACTAGTCACATTTCTGATGTTCAAGAATAGGAGAAAATTCTCCAAGCTTTTGGGGAGGAAAATCAAATTATTTTCAAAGGGAAGATAATCAGGTTGGAATCTAGTCTTCTATTTCATGAAAAATACTAGATGAGAGGATTCCAGACCTTTTATGGAATTTATAGACTAATAAAATGCTAATAGAAAATCTGAGTGATTAACAAATTATCAAGCTTTGTTTTTTTTTTAGCTAAACAAGGGTATAAAATATAAAATAAACAATTGAGTAGTTTTTGTTTTGAGTTGAACAACACTGTCATCTTTTTTTTTTCTTTTCCATTATGGTTTATTATAGGATATTGAATATAGTTCCCTGTGCTATACAGCAGGGCCTTGTCGTTTATCCATTCTATATATAATAGTTTGCATCTGCTAATCTCGAACTCCCAGTTCTTTTCTCCCCAAAACCCCTCCCTCTTGGCAACCACAAGTTTGTTCTCTATATCTGTGAGTCTGTTTCTGTTTCATATATAAGTTCATTTGTGTCATATTTTAGATTTCACATATAAGTGATATCATATGGTATTTGTCTGACTTACTTCACTTAGTATGATAATCTCTAGGTCTGTCCATAATGGCATTATTTCATTGTTTTTTTGTGGCTGAGTAGTATTCCATTTTATGTATATACCACATCTTACTTATCCATTCATCTGTCGATGGACATTTAGGTTGTTTCCATGTCTTGGCTTGTAAATAGTGCTTCTATGAACATAGGGGGTGCATGTATCTTTTCTAATTATAGTGTTGTCCGGATATATGCCCAGGAGTGGGATTGTTGGATCATATGGCAACTCTATTTTTAGTGTTTTGAGGAACCTCCGTACTGTTTTCCCTAGCGGCTGCACCACTTTACATTCCCACCAACAACACTGTCATCTTTTTTGATTGTACTGAAGACTAGTGAAAATTTAATCACCAAATAGTATTGATTCCTGTTTTAGAGTTTGGTAGCTACTACAGTATCTACAGTGTTGTGAGAGAAAAGGATTTATCCTCAGAGTTTTATACCTTACCACACTGTCATTTACATAAAAAGGCAAAAGAGAGATTTCAAGACAGACATGGTTTCAGAAATTACACTAGCTTTGTACTTTTTCTGAAAAAGAAAATGTCCAAGGAAATACTCTGTAGAATAAGATAATTAGTAAACTTGATTTAACAGATTGATATTAAACTTTGTACATACAGAAGATACTTCATTTTGATTACCTGTAATACAGTCATTACATCTAAGGTACAGAAATAACAAAAATAGAAATTCAAAAGTATTTATTTTAAGCATTTACTGTGTTCCTACTATGTATTAGGCAGAGAGCTAGGCTGAGGGTGCAGTGAAAAACAAGGTAATGTGATTTTTTTGCCCTGATGGAGCCTACAGCCTGGCAACCAATACAAGAAATAACTGGGTAGTTACAATGCAGTGCAGTGGATGCTCCAGTGGATAGACTACATGATAGAATGTCAGAATAGAGCAGGAGCACTTAACCCAGATTTGGGGGAGAGGCAGAGGTGGCTTTCTGAAGAAGGAACATCTGAGATAAGACAGGAGAAAGAAATTGAGAAGATTTCAGATTAGTTGATTGCAGAGAATACAAAGTGAGAGAAAGGAACAGAAGACACCAGAGAGGTAACTAGGGACAGTATCACACAAAATCTTGAAAATAATATCGAAGCAGTTGGGCTTTATTTTGAGAGAAGTGGGGAACTATTAAAAGATTTTAATCATGAAAAAGTGATATGATCTGGTTTGTTTTTTAGATAGATCACTCAGTTTATGGTGTGGAAAATATCGAATTAGAGCCGGTAAAATTGAAGGTAGTAAGATCAGTTAGAGAGTTGTCTTGTTTATTCATTTGTTCTAACAATAAATATTTCTAGGTTAGAGGTGATGTTGGGCTGGCTATGGTGGGGTCATGGGATGGAGAGAAGTAGAGGGATGGAGAGAAGTAGAAGGACTTGAGAAAGATTTAGGCTTTCATGGTAGGCTTTGGTGGTTGGATATTAGGAACATGTAGAAGGACGAAGACAGACATGATCCCTAAATCTCTGGCTTGTGCAATAGGTAGTTGATGATGGTGCCATTTATTAGAGGAACCATGGAGGAGAAGACTAAGGAGTGGTGATGAGTTCAGTTTGAGGTGCCTATGGGACACCTAAGTTGAGATCCGGTAGATAGTTAGATAAATGGGTTTGAAGTTTAGGAGAGACATCTGGGCTGGAGATACTGATTTGGAAAGTATCAGCATTTGGAAGGTAACTAAAATCATGGATATGAAAGATCACCCTGGTAGAAGGTACAGAGAAGAGATTTAGGTGAAAGATCTTAGAACACACACATCTAAAATGAGGATTCTTCTAATAAGACTTTTAGAAGGAATGGCTAAAAAAGTAGGACAAAATTCAGGAGATACACCTAAAACTTACATAATGATTAAAAAAATTCAGGAGAGTGTGGGCTAACAAATCTGAAACCATGGTACATGTATACTGGTATTAAATAAGTAAATGGACGGTGCATTGTGGGAGCCAGGTTTCTCACTTCTGGTGAGTGAAGTTACAGACAACCATGGCAAGGGGAAGGCTAGAACAAATCACATGGTACTAGATTAGAGTTAGAGAAATCAGGATGAATTCACGTTTAGGTTAATATAGATATGGATACAGAAACAATTATAGATATGTGTGTATATATGGCCACGTATACAGACATATATTTCCTAGCTCTACTAAAAGGGCCTAGAAGCAATGACACCCCAGTAGCATTATGCACACCTAGCACCAAGATCTTGATTTGATACCATTTTCCAATTTAAAAAAGTAAGCTTCTTGGAAAATAGTTGATTCTAGGACTGGCGCAGGGAATATGCAAGATGAACCTGGGACATTTTGTAGAGCTAGAAGGTAAGAAAATACTCAAAAGCCAAAAGGATGGGGCTTGGCAAAAGGATACAGGAGGCAACCTGAAAGAGCCATCAAATGATCAAAGCTGGATTAGTTTGAATAACAAAATAAATAACACAGTATTGGATTATAACCCTAAATGATTGAATAAATAAGTGTCCCCCACTTATTTATCCCATACAGAAGAGCTCCAGGTAATTTATGCAGACACTTGTCTCCCTCAAGGAGGTGGAACTTAACTCCCTAGGCTTTGAGTGTGTGCTGTTCTTAGTGACTGAAAGGGAATGGTTATTTATGCAGATGCTGTTTAAGGTTAAATAAGTTATAGACTAAGGCATTTTCATGGGATATAGCATTAAAGAATATTTGTGATCTCAGTGGGAGCTGTTCTAGGGGAAAGGTAGATTTTTGGGCTATTAATGTGTATGACTCTAACCTTAACCTATCTTAGAGAGTATTCTGTATGTTCTTATTAGAAGATTTAATCACAAACTGACAGCTATTTAGTGTCTATCAAAAGCTCACTTAAAGTATCAGATATGAGAAGATAGTTTAATGAATATTTTAATTATGTATTCATCTAATTTCTTGTATTAGGTCTTCAGAGAACAAAAGTATCAAGATCATGTCACCTCAGTCTCCCCCAACATGAAAATGCCTGTACTGATTCTGCTTTAATGATATGCCGTCTGTCTATAAATAGATCTATAAGCAACATCATTTGAATGATGTGCATTTTCTAAAATTATGTTTGAAACTATAGTCCACTAGGTTCATTGTTCTTTTTTCAAGTACATACAGTTCAGATACAAAATTTACATGTTTTCTTCTTATCAGAGATGAAAACTTACAACTCTGGAAACATGGACCCAAATTTGACACTCATTGTTTATAATTTGCTGGTATTATGAATTTGATAGTGTCTGTTTCAGTTGCCTATTGTCATTTAACAAATCACTCCCAAACTTAGTGGCTTAAAACAGCATTGATTTATTATTTTTACAGTTCTGTGGGTCAGGAATTTGGTCAGGGCTTGGCTAGGGGATTCTTCTGCTCTGTGTGGCATCAGCTGGGTGCATTCACTCAGCTGGTAGCTGGGCTGGAAGGAGGCTTCACTCACATGTCTGGCACTTTGGCGTGCCTCCAGGTGGCCTCTCACCAGCATGATAATTTCAGGGTATTCAGATTTCTTACATGGTCTTGCTTCCAAGAGGGAGAAAGGGGAAACTGTCAGTCCTCCTGGTCTGTGGAACTTCAGAATGTCACTTTTGATCACTGTTGGTCAAAGCAAGTCACAAGGCCAGCCAAGACTCAAGGAACTGGGGTATAAACATCATATCCTCATGGGTGGAGTGACGTGTACAGAGAGAGGGAAGGACTTGATGGCAGCCATCTTTGGAGGCTATTATGTGCCCATACCAACTAACTACCACAGTATCTTTTTTTTTTTTTTTTTGTGGTATGTAAGCCTCTCACTGCCGTGGCCTCTCCCATTGCGGAGCACAGGCTCCGGACGCACAGGCCCAGCGGCCATGGCTCACGGGCCCAGCAGCTCCGCAGCATGTGGGATCCTCCCGGACCGGGGCACAAACCCGTGTCCCCTGCATCGGCAGGCGGACTCTCAACCACTGTGCCACCAGGGAAGCCCCTACCACAGTATCTTAATTTTTTATTTTATTTACAAAGTTTTATTGTGATTAATCCTCTTTACCTTGCGTCTTAACTTGTAACCAATTCAAGTCCTCTTAGAAATTAGATTATACATATTAAATAAAAATTATTACCTTAATTTAGTAGAAAAAATTGGGGGTAATGAGGGGCCATGCTAAGTCTCACTCTTGTCATTGTCACTCACTCTAAATTTATCTTGGCTTAACAAGTATCTTGGATTACTTAGAGCTGAAAATCTTAGTTTTTCTGATCTGGAAGGTTTGCTGACACATGTTCATATATATTTTTTAAGCCCTGATAAACTTTGTGGAGCACAGTTGTAGCGAAGGGTACCATAATTTACAATTCAGATACTCTTTGACTCAGAAAGTAATTCCACTTCATGAGTACACAGATATTCTTTAGAGCATTGTCAGTAATGGAAAAATACTGGAAACAACATATGAGTCTGTCAATGAGGAACTGGTTTAACAAATCATGATGCATTCATATGATAGAATATCATGAAATTGTTTAAAAAAAAGAGCAGGAGGGAATTCTGTAAGGAATGATATGAAGTAAGTTCTAAAACACATTAAGTTAAAAAAAATCATGATGAGAAGCTGTATAGTATGCCATCACTTTCATTAAAAATACATATAGGGGCTTCCCTGGTGGCACAGTGGTTGAGAGTCCGCCTGCCGATGCAGGGGACACGGGTTCGTGCCCCGGTCTGGGAGGATTCCACATGCCACGGAGCGGCTGGGCCCGTGAGCCATGGCCGCTGAGCCTGCACGTCCGGAGCCTGTGCTCCGCAACGGGAGAGGCCACAACAGCGAGAGGCCCGCGTACCGCAAAAAAAAAACAAAAAACAAACAAACATATAAATGCTTTTTAATGTATAGAATACGAATGAATACACAGGAAGCAAGGGAAGGGAGCTGGATGACTAGGGGAGACTTTCTATTCACCATAGCCTGTTAGTACAATTTACTTTTTATACCAGGTACATGTATTAACTACTCTAAAACTTAGCTTAAAAAATGCTCTGACAGTTTTATTTTACTTGTTGGTTATCTTCTTGTGTAAGGCAGAATGTTGGGTGTTCCATTCAGACAGGAGCCTAAAGGCCAGTAGGAAAGATTAAACACATGTACCATATCAGCAGGCTGCTTGTTAGAGTTGTCATTTTTGCATTGTCCAAATACTTTGCCCATTGTTTTTAGTGGACTGTTCTTATTATTGTACTGAAGATTTCTTTTATATTCTGGAAACAAGTTATCAGATATTTGTCTTGCAGATATTTTCTCCAAGTGTGTGGCTTGTCTTTACATTTTCATAACACTGTCTGTGGAAGAACAGAAGTTTGAAATTCTAAGTGCAATATCTCAATTTTTTCTTTTATGGTCCATGCTTTTTGTGTCATATCTAAAAACTGCCTAACTCAGGTGTTGGCAAACTACAGCTGATTCAGCCCACTGCTTGTTTTTGTAAAATAAAGTTTTATTGGAACATAGCTATGCCTGTTTGTTTCCATGTTCTCTATAGCTGCTTTCATGTTACAGGACAGAGTTAAGTCTTTGCAGCAGAGATGATATAGCCCATAAAGCCTAAAATATTTACTGTCTGACCATTTACAGAAAAAGTTTGCCAACCTCTGGGCTAACCTAGCATCCCCAAAATTTTCTCCTCTGTTTTCCTTTAGAAATTTTATAGTTTTGTATTTTAAAATATTTAAGTCTATTAATTTTAAAAAAAATATTTATTTATTTGTTTATCTTGGCTGCGCCGGGTCTTAGCTGTGGCATGTGGGATCTTTTAGTTGCAGCATGCAGGATCTTTAGTTGTGGCATGTGGACTCTTAGTTGCGGCATGCATGTGGGATCTAGTTTCCCGACCAGGGATCAAACCGGGCCCACTGCATTGGGAGCTCGAAGTCTTACCCACTGGCCCAGCAGGGAAGTCTCTAGGTCTATTAATTTTTATATAAGATGTGAGATGTGCGTTGAGGTTCTTTTTTTTTTTTCCCTGTATGAATTGTCATTTGTTATAGCCCTAGTTGTTATAAAGACAGTTTTTTCCATTGAATTACCGTGGTACTTTTGTTGAAAATCAAATCAATTGACCATAACAGATATATTTCTGGACTGTCTCTTCTGTTCCATTGATCTGTATGTTTATCCTTATATCAGAATTATAATGTCTTGATGACTATAGCTCTATAGAAAGTATTGAGGGACTTCCGTGCCAGTCCAGTGGTTAAGACTCTGTGCTCCCACTGCAGGGGGCCTGGGTTCAATGCCTAGTTGGGGAACAAAGATCTCGCATAAAGCATGGCACGGCCAAAAACAGAAAAAAAATTGCAGGTCAAGAATAAAAAGATCTTCATTTAAAAAAAAAAAAAAGGAAAGTATTGAAATCAGGTAGTATAAAATTTCCAGCGTTCTTTTTTTTAGAATTATTTTTAGCATCATAGGTTCTGTGCATTTCCATATAAATTTTAGAATCAGCTAACCAGTTTTTATTTAAAAAATCCCCGTAGGATTTTTTCCTTTTTATTTATTTATTTTTGGCTGCGTTGTATCTTTGTTGCTGCGTGGGCTTTCTCTAGTTGTGGCTTCTTTGTGGTGCACGGGCTTCTCATTGCAGTGGTTTCTCTTGTTACGGAGCACGGGCTCTAGGTGCAGGGGCTTCAGTAGTTGTGGCTCACCGGTCTAGAGCACAGGCTCAGTAGTTGTGGTGCACGGGCTTAGTTGTTCCGCAGCATGTGGGGTCTTCCCGGACCAGGGCTCGAACCCGTGTCCCCTGCATTGGCAGGCGGATTCTTATCCACTGGGCCACCAGGGAAGTCCCGTCTGGTGGGATTTTAATTGTGATTTATGTTAAATCTATACACTAATTTGAGGAGAATTGATATATTAACATTGATTAATCTGATCTTTGAAAACAGTATACTTCCATTTATTGAGGTCTTTGATTTCTCACTTGGTGTTTTGTATTTTTGAGCACAGAATTTTCCATTTATTTTGCTATATTTATCCTGTATCTTTCTTTTTTGATGTTAATGTAATTGCTACTGTTTTGTGAATTTATTTCTAATTATTAATTGCTGCCATATAGAAATACAATTAAATTTTGTATGTTGACTTTGTATCCTTCAATTTTGCCAAATTCAAAGCAAATTTAGTTTCAGTAGTAGATTCTTTGGGATTTTCTATATAGACAGCCCTGTCACTTGTGGACAAAAGACAGTTTTGTTTCCTTTTTTTTTTTCATCTCTAGGCTTTTATTTCATTTTCTTGCATTATTGTACTGACAGTACAGTGCATTGTTGAATAGGAGCGGTGAGAGCAGATGTTCTTGCCTTGTTCCTGATTTTAGAGGGAAAGCTTTAGTCTTTCATGATTATGTATGATATTAGCTTTAGATTTGTTGTATATTCATGTCTTAGGCTGAGGACGTTCCCTTCTGTTCCTAGTTTTCTGAGTTTTGAATCATGAATGGTTGTGGGTTTTTCCAGAATTTTTTTTGCATCTGTGAAGATGATCGCTTATATTTTAGTCTATTGATATGTTGAATTATATTGATGGATTTCTTTTTTCATAATGAACTAATATTGCATTCCTGGGATAAATTCTATTTGGTCATGATATATATTCCTTTTTGTATATTGCTAGATTCATTTTTCTAATATTTGGTTAAGATATTTTGTGTCTATGTTCATGAAAGGATATTGGTCTGTAATTTATTTTCCTTACAGTTTTTTTTTTGTCTGACTTTTATATCAGAGTTATGCTGTCCTCATAAGATGAATTGGGAAGTGTTTTCTCTTCATTTATTTCTGGAAAATTTATATATTATTGTTATGATTTCTTCCTTAGATGTTGGTAGAATTTACCAAGGAAGCCATTTGTCATGGAACTTTCTTCGTTGGAAGATTTTAAATTATGAATTAAATTTTCTTAATATATTAAGAGCTATTGGTATTTAATTTCTTGAGTGAACTTGGTAGTTTGTATTCAAACTTCCAAGGACTTGGTACATTTTATCAAAGTTGTAGAATTTATTGCCATAAAGTAGCTCATAATATTCTCGTATTATCCTTTTAATATCCGTAAAATTTCTAGTGCTGTCCTCTTTTCATTCTTGGTAGAGTTAATTTGTGACTTCTTTCTCTCTCTCTCTGGCCAGAAGTTTATTCAGCGCTATTGAAATTCTCAAAGAACTACATTTCAGTTTCATAAATTTTCTCTATTGCTTTTTTTTAGTTTCATTTCTTCCTTCTAATTCCTTTGTGTTTAATTTGCTCTTCTTTTTCTACTTAAGGTGGAGGCTTAGATTATTGATGCAAGACTTTTGTTTTCTAATATAAACAGTTTATGTTTTATGCTGTAAGTTTTTCTAAAAACTGCTTTAGTGGTATCCCACAAATTTTGATATGTTCCACTTTACTTTTAATTCAATTAAAAGTGTTTTTTAATTTCTCTTTTTAATCTTTGGGTTATTTAGAATTGTGTTGTTTAATTTCCAACCTTTGATAATTCTTAATCTATCTTTCAGTTATTGATTCTAACTTAAGTCTGTTTTGGTCAGAGAAAATGCATTATTTTACTTAAATTCTTTTAAATATTTTGAGCTTTGTTTTATGGCCCAGAATATGGTCTTTCTTGGTGAGTGTTCCATGTACCCTTGAAAATAATGCATTTTCTGTTCTTGTTGTGTAAAATGGTCTATAAATATCCAATTAGGTCAAGTCAGTTGATAGTATTTTCAGGTTTTCTATAGCTTAGTGATTTTCTGTTTTCTTGTTCTGTTGATTAATAACAGAGGAGTATTAATGTCTACAACTGTAATTGTGGATTTGTCTAATCTCCTTACAGTTTTGTCATGAATTGATCCTTTATCGTTAAGTAGTATCCCTCTTTATCACTGGTGATATTCCTTATTCTGAGGTCTGCTCTTTCAGATATTAATACAGGCATGCTGTCTTTCCTTTCCCTCCTTTTACTTTTAACCTATGTCTTTGTATATAAAGTAAGTGTCTTGTGGATAGCATACGATTGGATTTTGTTTGTAAAATTTGATCTGATAATCTCTACCTTTTAATTGGGTGTTTAGATAATTTCTATTTAATATAATCATTGAAAGTTTGGATTTAAACCTACCATCTTGCTAGTTGTTTTCTATTTTTGAATCTTTTTTGTTTATTTTTTCTGCCTTCTATTGAATTAATCATTTTTCATAATTTCATTTTATCTAACTCTTGGCTTATTCTGTATATTTGTACATACACACATATTTTTGCGGTTGCTCTAGGTCATGGTTTCTTAACCTTGGCACTGTTCGTATTTTTGGTTGGATAATTCTTTGTTGTTGGGTCATGGAGGGGATACCTGTGTCCATTGCAGGATTTTTAGCATCCCTGGTCTCTATCTACTAGATGACAGTAGCACCCGTTCCCCACCCCCAGTTGTGACGACCAAAAAAGTTTCTAGACTTTGCTACATGTCCCTGAGGGGGCAAAATTGCTCCTGGTTGAGAACCCCTACTCTACGGTTTATTTTATTTATTTATTTTTATTTTTATTTTTTGGCTGCGTTGGGTCTTCTTTGCCACACACGGGCTTATCTCTCTCTGGTTGTGGTGAGCGGGGGCTACTCTTCATTGTGGTGTGCAGGTTTCTCACTGTGGTGGCTTCTCTTGTTGGGAGCATGGACTCTAGGCACGCGGGCTTCAGTAGTTGTGGCACACGCGCTCAGTAGTTGTGGCTCGCAGGCTCTAGAGTGCAGGCTCAGTAGTTGTGGCACACGGGCTTAGTTGTTCCGCGGCATGTGGGATCTTCCCGGACCAGAGCTCAAACCTGTGTCTCCTGCATTGGCAGGCGGATTCTTAACTACTGCGCCACCAGGGAAGCCCCTACTCTACGGTTTAAAAGATATATCTTTAACTTGTAATAGTTTTTTTCACATTTTTAAAAATCACATTTTTTCTTTAAATAATGTTATACTACTTCATGTGTTATGTAATACCTTATATACAGCATAGTTCAACTATCTTCCATCTTTATACTATGTTGTCATAAATTTTATTTCTATGTATGTTATTAACACTATATTATCATTTTTTGCTTTAGTTGGTGTTTAACCTTCTAAAATCAATAAAATATGAAAAAATAGTCTTTTATTTTTACCTTCTCTTTCTAATGCTCTTCATTTCTTTTTTGTAGATCCAAATTTTCACCTGGGAATTTTCACTGCTGCCTAAAGAACTTCTTTTAACATTTCTGGTGTCTGCAGGCAGTGAATTCTCTCATTTTATTTGTCAAAAAATTCCTTCTTTCTTCCTTCAGTTTTCAAAAATATTTTTGCTGGTTATAGAATTCTATGTTCAGCTTTTTTTTCTTTCAGTACCTGAAAGGTATTATATTCAATATTGTCTTTGGCTTGTATAATTTTCTGAAGGTAAGGAAATTTTAATCTTTGTTATTTGTATGTAGTCTTTCTTTTTTCTCTGTCTTAGAGATTTTTATCTTTGTTTTTGTACAGTTTGAGTATGATATACCCGTGTATGTTTGTTTGTGTGTGCGTGTTTTGGTATTTATCATGATTGGGGTTCTCTGGGATTTTTTGCTCTCTAGTTTGTTGTCTTAGATTCATTTGGGAAAATTCTTGGCCATTATCTTTTTATGTATTTCTTGTATCTTATTATTTTTGTTTTCTTCTCCTGGGGCTCCAATTAAATGGATGTTATACATTTTGATATAGTTCCACAGCTCTTGGATGCCCTGAACTGTATTTTTCCTTCAGTTTTTTAAAACTGTGGTTTCATTTTGTATTATTTCTATTGTCCTGTCTTTAAGTCCACTGAGTCTTTCCTAATCTGTGTCCAGGCTGCTGTTGAGGCTGCCAAAGAAATTTTTCTTCTCTAATGTAAACAAAATTTCTTTTGTTGTTTCTAGCTTTTCTATTTTACTTTTTTAAAGTTGCCATGTCACTGCTGAAAATTTCCATCTTTTTATGCATGTTATCCATCTTGTCTACAAGATCATTTAACAGTTACTATAGAATGTTTGATAATTTCAGTTAATGAATCAGTCCTGATTCTGTTGATTACTTTATCTCTTGACAAAGGGTTATTTCTTCTTGTTTTTGTGGATGCTTCATAGTTTGTGATTTAAGGCTCATCATCATGTACAGAAGAATAGGAGAGACTGAAGTGATCCTCTTCTCTCAGGCTGTGTTTGTCAGAGGTTGAGTCAATCTAATCTTGAAGTGAGGTGGGTTTGGATTTTGTGGCCGTCATTACCTTCAGTGTACCACAGGCTTCACATTTCTCCATTTGGCTGCTGTTGCCTTGTGTTTAGAGTGTGGCATGTGGTACTACAGGATTTTTCTGTGATCCTGTATCACCCTCATCTTTCAGCAGTCTTTGCACATCTGTTTGCAGAGGGATTTCATGTTACTGTTTTTCTCCCAGTGATAGATTATTGTTGCCTGTTACCCAGTGCTATGCTTGTGGGACAGGGCAGAGTTCTGTTTTGTCCTGGTGCAGACTCAATCCTGGTCAGGCCCTACATTCCTGGGTATCAGTGGTAGGACTTTCTTAGCTTTCCTGCTTTCTCTTCCCTGTGGTGGTCAAACACTCATACATTTGTGGTTGGTCTTGGGCAGAAATATCCTTTCCCTCCCTTGTAGTAGTACATCTCTGTTGGTATTGGTGCAGGATCCTTTGCCCAAGACTTCTTCCTCTTCCCCTCCCCTACAGTGGCAGAGGGGGTTTTTTTGCCTCTACTTTCTCATAGCATCAATGTGTCTTTCTTTGCCTGTGTCTGGGAGCTTAAGAGTGTTTTCTCCCCATCTGGGAGAGGCATTTTGCTTCTGTTCTCCTCTGAAGCAGTGGACTTTTGCCTGGACCCTGGGGTGAGAGGGTTTTCTGTCCTTCCCCCAGTGGCTCTAGGCTTTTGCTCTGTGTTGGGGACAGGTTGGGGAAGCAGGCAGAGCTTCAGGCCTGTACTCATCACCTTGTACACACTTGCTTCAGTGATGAAGGGCTTTCTCTGGTTTCCTGTCCTACCTCTAATCTTTCTTGTGAGAATCTGGTTGAGGCATGTAGAAGAACTTGCAATTGAGTGTAAACTCTCCTTGTGTCTGGGGTTCTCAACCATTCCTAACTGACATAGTAGTTCATACTTGGTCTTAAAGAATTTGTTAAAATCTTAACTGATTTTTTTTTCTTACATACATGTATGGAGGCCACTTCTTCTGATGACCTGCCAAAGGTAAAACAGTTTGTGTGTACAGCCTCTCCCTGGAGGAATTTGTCCCTCTTTGGTATTAAATTACTTGGTTGCCTTCTGACTTCAATTCTTTATTAGATTCAAGAGAAGTTTTGATTTTATAAATCTGGCTTTTTCTCACTAGGGAGGGAAAACATTCTTTTGTGGCTTTCTGCATTCTAGGTGGAAGTGGAACTACTTAGAGTTCTTGACAGGGTTTGCTATTTCAAACTGCTGCTTATTCGGATCCCTCTTGAATGTTTTCTCTTGCCTTCATTTGCCTCTTGAGCACTTTGTCATTTAGGATTGAACCCAAGGGACTACTTCCTCCATGAAGCTTTTCCTGATCCCACTAAGTAGAATAGAACATTTCTTGAATTGTACAACTGCTTTGCTTCTCATACAGCTGTATTTCATTTTTGCAGACCCGTTGAAACCTTCATTGAGGTTGAGCAGCTTTCAGAATTCGAGACCTCTCAACCTGAGAACTGTCCTTCTACTTTCAAAGTTTATGGCTGTATGGTTGATAGATTTTAGGTAGGATCATAAAGTAAACTTGAGATAAAGAAATATACAAGGGAACTTACACTTATTAATATAATAAAAATTTGTGAAATCATACCACATAGTTTCCTGTGTACAGTTATTGCTCTTGAACTAAATTATTTTCAGAAATAAGACTTAAATTTGTAGAATCTAATTTCTTAAAACTATGGGCTTGGTTACACAAGCTAGTATATATTCACACAATGAAATATCATGGAGTTTTAAAAAACAGTGATAAAACATATCCTAACATGGAAAATCTGCAGGGTATAATGAGTGAAAAAAAATAAGGTGCAAAACTGAATATTTTGTGTAAGAAGGCAGGAAGAATAAGATTATATTTGCAGTTAAGTGTATTTGCATAAAGAATTACTAGAAGGATATACATACAAGAAACTAATAAAAGTGGTGACCTGTAGTAAGCAAGGACAACGTGAGCTGCAAGTGGATGATATACAAATGAGACTTCTCAAACATGTTATGTTCCTTTTTACATCATTTTGATTTTTGATTCATGTGACTGTAGTATATATTAAGAAAAGTTAAAGTTAATAAACATTATGTGAATCTTAAAAGATAACAGGAAGATTTGAAAAATACTTTAGCGCTGATAAAATATGTTGGCCTATGAAATAAAAATTGTGTGTGAGATACCTTTATTTTACATAAATCAGATTTTACAGATGAAAAGGTAAATACAAAGCATGGAGAATTGCAAAGATCAAGGTTTTATGAATCTGGCTCTAGATGAATAAATATATAGAAAGGCTGGTTTTCTAGCATGATTAGAAAGGTTTGGGGTCTAGACCCAATGTGGATGATCCCTCAAAGCAGAAAGGAGCATTGTGTTTAGGCAGCAACTATAACAGAAACACAGAGTGCTGAGAGTGGACTGGGGAACAATTTCTTACTCATGAAACTACTGGGCATATCCTTGGAAACTGATAAAATGTATCTAACTATTGTCAGGAAGAACAGGAGATGAGAATACCAAAGAATATTCTTATTACAAATTAAAACATATAAAGAAACAATAATTACATTACGTAAATAGGTTATAGCCCAGAAATCAACCTTATTGTAGACAAATGAAATGTATAAGAAGAAATTTATAAATCAAGGGGTGGTTTACTTAATTACTTAATGTTGTTAGGAAAACTGGCAATTTGGAATACAGGTCAGTTCAGAGTTAAATCTCTTTCCATACATCATTTGGAATGAAGTATTCAAATAATTTAGCCCACAGAAAAGTGAAAATCAGAGTATTTATCTGTTATCAAGAAATTCCTAAGCAAAGAAATAATAAAAGAAGTGAAAAATGCACTGATGGATAAATCTGGCCACGTGAAAAGAAAAACTTTTGTATTGAAAGCCAGCGATAGGCTGAGAAAATGTTAAAAGTAGATGAAAGATAGTATTTTTACAATATAAGTGGTTAAGGAAAACATAAAACTCCTTTCCCATTGTACCCCAGGTGGGGCTGGAAGAGGGAGAGTTGCACATTTGGGAACAAAGGCAGTGTGCGTTATGGGAGAAGGATCTGATTAATGACATAGATAGCATTCAGTGTCTAACTAAATTTGAAGACCTTAATATTATAGCAGGATCAGTCCACGTGGTTGTGTGTTTTTTCTCTAGCAGGTGATTGAATTGACCCAGGATTAGGAATTTGAGAGTGGTGAAGTGGAAGAAAGAAAATAACGTACTTGGTGGACTGATAGCTTGGGTGACAACCAAGATTTTGAGATTGGTGATAACACAGAACTGGAAAGATGAGTGTAGGTAGAGTGCATCTAAGGGATTGAGACTGGACCCCGGTTAGAAAAGATAGAGTGGAATACTGAACGACAAAGTCAAGAAGAGGGTAGGACAGCCAGATGGCATGACCATGAGGGAAGGGATGGGACTGCTTGTGAGGTAGGGTCTGGAAATGTTACTGTGGACAAGGTTGATTCCTATGGCCTTAGTCTTCACTCTAGAGGGTTCTTTTCAAGAGCCAGATTTAGCCCAGTGGTTGAAAGTAGTGTTCAGTGATAAGGTTGAGGATGTAGAGGTCTTTTGTTTTACTATGTAAAAGGGGTTTCCAGAGGTCCCTGTGTAAAAGGTTGGAAGGAAGGGCGGCAGTTGGGGAACGCATGCGGTGACTGAGACAGCAAAGAGAACACTGTGGGCATGAAGACAAGAGAAAAGGTAGTCACAATGGTTTATGTTTTGAATAAAGCCCAAGGGTGACAGGGGTGGGAGCCACAGGTAGAAGTAACTAGCAAGATTCCTGAATTGACCTGTGGTGTAATGATTGTCTCTGGAGCCTGATCCACTGTGTCTTTGTAATCTAAAGGGAATATTAGTGGAAAACTTAACTCTGGGTGGTAAAACCTAAAGCAGTTAGGCTTTAAATAACGAAAGCCAGTAGGGCTCACATTTCTTAAGCGTTCTCTGATGTCTGCACAGTCCCACTGTTTGGAGTTAGCTTTGAGGTAGAATGGGAAGATATAGCACTACCATTAATTTAGGAAAGTCCACAATTTGTCACATCCTACTGCCAAGGACCCAGGAATGAATGATAGCCATCATATTGGGTGCTTCTTTATCATAGAGGTATCTTCTGCTGGAAATCCTGTTTCCTCCTACTGTTCCATTTTACCTGAAACTGGGTACTGAGGCCACTGCTGCTGGGGTGACTTCAGCAACTCTGATGAGTGAGTCAGTAGCTTAGGTCTCTTGCCTCCTTGAATTACCAATGCAAAGCCCAATTTGCTGCATACCTCCTTTGGGGATCAGAACATTTTTAAAGCTAGTAACTAATTACTGCTTATCAACTTTATATTTGTTTACTTACTTAACCTTTATTCTTTAATTTCAGTTTTTAAAATCTGTGGTGGGGACAAGAATGGGAATTAGAATTTCTTGAACAACGAAAGCATCTGTATAAGAATCTTTGTATGCTTACAGGGAAACAATGATGTGTCACAGTATCTAAAATCTAATGTATTCAGTAGAACAAATGTCTCTTTTCTCCTACTTTAGATCTAATGGGATGTAACTGGAACCGACTCTGATGATAAAAATCAAGGACCATCAGGCAAGATCAGGCAGTAAGAATTTTTGCTTCCAAATGAAGACACTGACATTTAGAACTTCTACTTATTCTAAGGTATTCGAGGTACAGTTTTACTTTAATTTGACTCCTTGGCAGTCATTTTATAATGCTGATTTCTATCTATATAGATTTCATAAGTTTAAAAGTTTTTATGTTAGAATGGTTAGCTTTTGGGGAAGAGGCCACACACACACACACACACACACACACACGTTCCTCCAAATCTGAGAAGAGATTCAGATTTTAAAGGGAGGTCATCCTTATAATTAGGAAAGCGTGTCAATTATAAGAAATATAATGGACTTCCCTGGTGGCACAGTGGTTAAGAATCCACCTGCCAGTGCAGGGGACATGGGTTCGAGCCCTGGTCCAGGAAGATCCCACATGCTGCAGAGCAACTAAACCCGTGAGCCACAACTACTGAGCCTCCATTTTAGAGCCTGCCAGCCACAGCTATGAGCCCGCGTGCCACAGCTACTGAAGCCCACGCGCCTAGAGCCCATGCTCCGCAACAAGAGAAGCCACTGCAATGAGAAGCCCGCGCGCCGCAACTAGAGAAAGCTGCGCACAGCAAGAACCAAAGCAGCCAAAACTAAATAAAGTAAATAAATTTATTAAAAAAAAAGAAGAAACACAAATGTAAGAAAATATATCAAAATGTTCATTAAAAATAAAGAAATACACTGAGTGCAGATTAACACTCAGTATAGAAGAACTGGAATAAATAAATGTCAATTTAATAATTATTTTATTTATGTCATGACCCTCTGAGATGAGCAATTGAATTCAGCACTCTAACCAACTGTGCTTACATGATACAAGAGATCTTAGTGATTGCCCTTTAGTTTGATCTGGAAACCTCTCTTTCCTGTTTTCCTAAACTTACTGTTAAGAGTTTTCTATTCACCAAGAAATGTCACTTATACTCCCTGTAGACTGTTTCTATAGGACCTTGGGGATCTGACGGGTTAGTTTCACTTAGATCAGAAAAACCAGGCATGTAATTAAAGAGTCAAATGATACTTCCAAATCATTGGGTGGCTGTCCACTTTAAAGACTACATAAGACAATTGAAAACAATCAAAGGAAACATAGTGTCAACAGAAAACATAGTGGTCTCTATTTTTATAAAATACATATAAATTTCAAAGAGGGTACAGTTAGTTTGGTGTTTATTTAAAAACAAAATAATTTCGTGTTAATTGTATTTTTCCAAATAGGCAGAAAGTATGGAAAGATAAGTATTTTTAGGGACAGTCAGAGTTGGTTGGTTCTCTGTATACATTATAGAGGTTTGTAAATTAATTTTGCTAGATTATAGAGAAGATGAAAATCTGAGAAAAATGTATCACTTATTACTTGGATTTTAAATTTCATTTTATTCTGTTTCGGAAGAAGAATATGTAAAACAGTAAATTCTAAAATATAAGAATCCATATTGAAAAACCTAAGACTGCTTCAGTTAAAATAAATGAATTACTTTCTAGAAGGCGGTGGTATAATTGAGCAGTTTTTGCCAAAGAAAAGTTACCTCGAATCAAATAGCAGATGAAAAAGAGGTTGTTTTGATGAGAAGTTTTAAAACTTCTCTGGCAGCTAGCAGGTATATTGTACTTTTCAAAAATTTTTTGGTGTCAGTTTGAATCAAATGGTAATGATATTAAATATATAATTTGACTTATTACCAGAATCATTTTCCTTTTTAAAAAATTTGGATGTACTTTATTTTTTGGCTGTGTCAGGTCTTAGTTGCGGCACGCAGGATCTTTTGTTGCAGCGTGCAGGCTCTTAGTTGTGGTGCGTGGGCTCCAGAGCTCGTGGGCTCTGTAGTTGCAGCACACGGGCTCTCTAGTTGTGGCACGCAGGCTTAGTTGCCCCGTGGCATGTGGGATCTTAGTTCCCTGGCATCCCCTGCAGTGCAAGACGGATTCTTAACCACTAGACCACTAGGGAAGCCCCTCCCTTATTTTTTAAAGCTATCTTTCCTTCTTACTTTCATTTAACAACATTAGTTGAATGTTCAGGCTTTGCGAAGAATAAGTCTAAATATGTGGAAGGATATAAATTATTCTATAACTTCATTATGAATGAAGTTGAAGACATCTTTCACTCAGAATGTTTACTCTGGGGCTAGGGAGGCTAAATACTCTTATCTGAAAACCATTTAAAAGCAATTTTGAGGACTTCCCTGGTAGTGCAGTGGTTAAGGATCTGTCTGCCAATGCAGGGGACACGGGTTCGAGCCCTGGTCCAGGAAGATCCCACATGCCGCAGAGCAACTAAGCCCTTGCGCCACAACTACTGAAGTCCGCGCACCTAGAGCCCGTGCTCTGCAACAAGCGGAGCCACCGCAGTGAGAAGCCCACGCACCGCAAAGAGTAGCCCCCGCTTGCCGCAACTAGAGAAAGCCCATGCACAGCAACGAAGACCCAATGCAGCCAAAAATAAAAAAATTAATTAAAAAGAAAAAAAGCAATTATGAAATGAGCACATAAAAATCATAGTTTAGTATTCCTTTCTAAGTAATACAGTTAAGTTCTGTATTCAGATGTCAACAAAAAGAGAGTAGGAAATTCTGATCAATTGAATTTGGTGACTAATTGGTTGTGGTTGTTACCATCTATGGTTCTACTTGTGAAAGTGCCATATAACCTAATTAGGTTGCTTAAATCCTTAAATTAGGGATTCCTATTCATCAATTTCTTATATTGCCCCGCGCATTTGCAAACTAATATTTGTCATTTTCCCTTTCAAAAATGAAGTAAAAATTTCACAAACTTGTGCTCAGAAGTTTTATATAATACATTTTGACAATATTTTCTTTCTTTTTTTTTTTTTTTTGCTGTACGCGGGCCTCTCACTGTTGTGGCCTCTCCCATTGTGGAGCACAGGCTCCGGACGCGCAGGCTCGGCAGCCATGGCTCACGGGCCTAGCTGCTCCACGGCACGTGGGATCTTCCCGGACCGGGGCACGAACCCGTGTCCCCTGCATCGGCAGGCGGACTCTCAACCACTGCGCCACCAGGGAAGCCCTTTTTTTTTTTTTTGACAATATTTTCTTAAAATTTTTTTGAGAGGATTTTAAGATTTTGAGATAGTGGGATTTTGTTTTTTTGGGAAGGGGGATTAAAACAAAACAAAATCAGTACGAGTTACGGCCCTAGAACATTTGTAAGGTGATGTCTTGGATTATAGTTTACATTAAGTTAAAATAGTACCTTTTAAAAATATTTTGTTTGGACTCACAAAAACATTTGAAAACATTTCAACAAGGTATAATTGAGGGAATAGGTATTCCCTTGCCACCATGATTTTCTCTGTGGTGTGATGGAAAGAGCACAAGCTTTGGCTCTTCTACTTTCATGCTACCCTGAGGAATTGAATTAATATTTGTCTTAGTTTCCTTTTCTTTAATAGTTACTTTTTAGACTTTTGATGAAAAATGAAAAAAGTGTATAAAATTATATAAAATGATGCTTTTCAGTGTTAGATTAATGCACATTATTGCTAAAGATAGAGAAGACCACACTACTGAAGTATCATTCACAGTTATCCTTCTCCTAGCAAAAAACAGGTCAACTCACACTACTACTGAGAAGCTTGTCAAACCAGTTTCAAACTTAACGACAAATATTATGCTTGGAGAGAAAGTAAAATGAGCTTTTGGCAAAAATCCCTTATCAAAGGCTTACCATCTGGAAAAGCAATTACTGTCATGTGCATGCTAGCAGAATTTTTTGTTTTTCAGTTGGATGAAAGCACTGATGTGCTGAGGACATACCAGCACTTCATAGAGATGTGTTACTGTTTAATCACTGAGAAATCCACACTAACAGAAGAGTTTTTTTGTTGATATTTTGTTTTATTGTTGTTGTTGTTGGTGGTGGTGGTTGGTTGGTTTTTTAAAGCCATTGTTGTCTGGAAAAGTTGCATTGGTTCCTCTGATCAAAACCCAACAACTTTAGCTGTAGGAGAGGGTGCACTTGGTCTGTGAATAAAAGAAATTGCACCAAGATATAAATTTATATCCTGCTTTTTTCCAGAGGAAAAAGTTTGGCATTTAGTAATGTGATTTCTGGTTGTGATTTAATGTTGAAAAAAACCAGTAAAAATTGTGGATGTAAGCAATTTTTGGCCACTAACACCGTGTCTTTTTAGGATTTTGGGAAGAAATGGTCAGCAAATATAGGATCCTGCTTTTCCACAGCGATGTATGCTAGCTGTGTAGGGTGACAGGGCTTTACATGTTTGTTAATTTGTTTTTTAGTAAAATAAGAAGAATGTTTCTTTACCACTGATAATGCCATTTCTATGATTTCAAGGAGGCATAAACTTACATTTACTTTTTCAAATAGTCAGAACTTATAACTTCATATTCACAGTATCATGAGTTTCAATGTTAAGGATGAGGTATAAGAATTTTATAAAAGTCTGAATTATGATGCAAAATAATTCTTATCTAAGAGTTTGACCATTTCCCCACACTTGATGATTTTATTGGGTTATCAAAGAAAAAACAACCAGTGAATTTTTATTGTACATGTTTAAAAACCACATCTAAATTTTGAAATAGAACATGAAGAAATACTTTCCAGAGCCAAAATGCCGGCGGAGAATATATTAGGAATCTTGTTGCTCCAGTCTCTCAAATTGAAGCATTTAACATCCAGTTTTGAGTGGGATATGCTCTTTTTTGGACATTGAATGGAATGCTGAAAGTAGACTTGAGAAGGAAATATTTCTATAATTTCTGGGTCCATGTTCAATCATAATATCCAGAATGTATTCAATATAACACAGTTGATTTATAATTAAGAATTAGGCATTTTTAGTTTAGTAGAAATAAAGAATAAGAAAGGAGCTAGTTGAAATGGAAAGCAGCTTATGGCTAAAGGTGGTTCCAGAGCAGGGGCCTTGAACATCTTGCAAGGAAGCTATCATAGGGGGTGGCAAAACAACGAAGGTGCTTACTTGAATGGGCTCTGTCTGGCCAAAGATGAGACAATTTGAGCATTAGTAAGTATAACTACAATATATAATCAGTCACATCCAATATGTTTAAACTGATGAGTTCATGATGATACTTTAAAGAACTCATTCATTTTCTTTGGAGTATGCTAAGAAACCAACTATACCTGAATGTGACCAGTAGTTGAGGAGAGGAAGTTTCTTTTCTCAGGTGTATTCTAGTTAGTAGTATTCTGCTTACAGTTAAGGGGTGATAAATAGAACATTACCATTTCATAATGAATTCCAGGACATAAGCAAAGATCATCAGTGGCTGCTAACATCATAGGAGGAGGGACAGTCGGACATTAGGTTTCTCTTAATGAAAGTTCACAATCCTTTCTGTGAAGTATCGTTGCCAACAAAATTGAATTTGAATCTAAATCTGATCAAGCCTGTAGCTCCAATTACCAATTTACAGGAAGCATAGAAGACAGGGAAACAAGTGAAATGATACCATGGAGATGCAGTCAGCAGAATCTAGACTATGGGGAAGTCTTTGGGACACACAACTTGGTTTTTTTTAACAAATAAATTGTGAGGAACAAGACAAGAGAAAAGAAGGAAGAAAACTGAAATTAATAGCAATGTTTGGACTTTATTTGGGTCCAGATTTTAATAAATAAATATTTATAAAATAATCAGGGAAATTTGAACACTGGATATTTTATATTAAGAAATTATTGTTAATTTTTAGGTGTGATAGATAACAGCATGTAGTTATATTGAAAAAGAGTCATCTTTTAGAGATACATATTGAAATGTTGATGGATGCAAGGATTTGTCTGTGATCTGCTTTATTATCAGGAATAGAGGGAAGGCTGTGGCTGGGGATGAATCAAGATTGGCCATGAATTGATCTTTGTTTAAGCTAGGCACTTGTGGTGTTGGAGGGTGGGGTGGTGGTGGTGTAATTCTTGATATTATTCTCTAAGCTTTTTTGAAAATTTCCATAAGAAAAAGGTCCAGAAATTTACATTTTCTCTTTCTTGGCTTATAAGAATACAATTGAACTATGTGTATTTAGCAACCTGCCGAATTTTTATTTCTAATAATTTCTTGAGTCTTTTGGGATATATATGTACAAAACCATATTGTACACAAATGACAGTTTTACTATATAGTGCTTACTGTTTACCAGGCTCTATTTTAAGCACCTATGCATATTAACCCATTAGGTCCTTGCAAGCAAGAGCTCCAGTGAAATAGACATTAACTTGCCCAACGTTGTGTAGCTGGTATGTGGCAGAGCTGGGATTTGAATCCAGGCATTCTAGCCCTAGAGTCTGTGCTTCTCTGTTTGTTTGTTTGTTTTTGCGGTACGCGGGCCTCTCACTGCTGTGGCCTCTCCCGTTGCGGAGCACAGGCTCCGGACACGCAGGCCCAGCGGCCATGGCTCACGGGCCCAGCCGCTCAGCGGCACGTGGGGTCTTCCCGGACCAGAGCACGAACCTGTGTCCCCTGCATCGGCAGGCGGACTCTCAACCACTGAGCCACCAGGGAAGCCCGCTTTTCTGGTTTTTATATCTCCTTATAAGCTTTATTTTTAACCCCTCCACTCTAATCCTTGTACCCTTTCTTTTGTTTGTTTTAGTGTACTGGCTAGAATTTAATCTTTTAAACACCAGTTTTCATTTGTAATTTTGATTTTGGAAGTTGTCTTAATATTTAGTGAATCCAGAGTCCAGTCAAATTAACTCCTTTATAAATACAAGGTACTCACCAAGAAACTAAGAATTGACTTAGTATGAAGCTAGAAGCCAAAGAATAAAGTGTATCGCTATTTAAAGTTGCCAAGACATGGAAGCAACCTACATTTCTATCTAGAGAGGAATGGATAAAGAAGGTGTGGTACATATATACATTGGACTACCACTCAGCCATAAAAAAAGAATGAAATAATGCCATTTGCAGCAACAGGTATGCATCTAGAGATTATCACACTAAGTGAAGTAAGTCAGACAAAGACAAATATGATATCACTTATATGTGGAATCTAAAAAAAAAACGATACAAATGAACTTATTTACAAAACAGAAATAGACTTACAGACATAGAAAACAATCTTATGGTTACCAAAGGGGAAAGGTGGGGTGGGGGATAAATTAGGAGTTTGGGATTAACAGATACACACTATTGTATATAAAATATATGTATTTTATATTCAGAATACATATTTTATATATATATATATATCTGAATCACTTTGCTGTACCCCTGAAACTAACACACATTGTAAATCAGTTATACTTCAATTAAAAAAAGTAGAATAAAGTGTATAGTAACAGCTTCTAGTTTTTTTTTTTCAAAATTAGATTTATCTCCCGATCTGCAAGCAGCCTATTCCTGGTCCGTTTGACTTTGAGTTACTTGTTGACTCCATTGGTCCTATTTGCTGAATTTCTCTGTGACTCTTTGATCTTCTTCCCCCAACCCCCACACCTGTCATACAATTACTTCTCATTTGACTTTACATGGGTTCCATGAGATAAAAGCAGGGGAAGCACTTAGCACATTGTCCAGCACATAACATATATCTAGTAAATATGCCTTTTGGTTTAAGAGAAAGCTACTTCACAGTTTTGTTTTAAAAATTGTTCTTATTTCTTTAATTAATTTTTTAAATGGGGAGAGGCGAATATGGCGTAGTTACTTTAAGAAGCCCGAGGCCTGGGACGTGGGGGAAAAACTGATGATAATGTGCTGTGGTGGTTTAATGAGTATCTTTGTGTTCTCTGTAAGGCACTTGCTTATAATAGTCTCTCAGTTTGAGAAAGATTTCTGAGAGAGTTGGATGCCAAAATAATGCTTCTCTACTAGGGAGTGAGGTAGGAACAATTTAGGGGAAAATGTAACTTGTCCCAACTCCATGGGATATTTACATTTCTCTTTGGCCAGCAGCAAAATACATTATGATGTTGTAAGATAGCTAAGCTTCATGAAAGGAGGCATATACGCTTCAGTAAGGAGGACAATTTTTGGTTTCACCCTCAAGAGAAAGAGATTGTTCATAATTACAGATAACCTTTTCCTGAAGTTTGTGGAAGGTGACCATCTGAAAACTCGGTGTAGCTAGTTGAAAGCTGTGCTATTTTTCTGTCCTTCACTGCCTTCCTCCCTCCATCCCATGTGCTTGTTATTTTGTATAGCAATAAAATGAAACAACCTTTTAACATATTTTTAATGGTATTTTTGGAAATTATATTAAACTATTTGGAAACTGAAGGTTGTAGAGGCACAAGAATTTCTTCCATTTTCCAAATGACAGAATATAATTATTCAATATAATTATTGAATGGCACAGCTATTGAAATTGAATAACCAGTTACTTGACTGTTTTGCTTTTATGGACTAGTTTATTGGTAAGAAATAAAACATATTTTTTGAAGAATAAAATAAATGTGTGTGGTGGAAACTCACTCTTCTATCTGATCATGAAAGCTTTGAGTGGAAAGATGAAATACTCTCCAAACTACACCTGGATGCTATGGAAACCAAAAGGTGATATGCAAGATTAAGCACAGTTGAGAGGTGCTCAGTTTAACATCTGTCATCAGTTAGTTGGTAAAGGCCTTGAACCATTTATTGTTCTGAAGATGATCTTAAATGAGGAGGCATAGCTAAAGTGGTCAGTTACAGAGTATGGGATCAGTGAATTTAAGAGAAAAGAAAGCTGATAGGAGAAAACAAAAATGTAGTAATAATAATAATAATAGCTAATATTTAGTGTTTACTATGCAGCAGGCAATGTGATAGACACTTAAATATATATTTTCAGATACTATCCCAGTAACCCTGTGAAGTGTAAACTGTTATTACATAGATACGTATGCAAATAAAAAACTCTGCATAGCAAAATAAAACACCAAAAAAAAATTTTTTTGTAGGAGGAAAATGAATCTTAATAAGGTGTACTTTGAAATGAACTCACAGGAGAGCCAGGATTCCTCCATCTCTTCATCTTGGACTGAAACCAAAAGCTTGAGTTCAGAAACTGATTTTTAATCAGAATTGAAAAGGAAAGCGAATTCTAGTTTAAACAAGCTGCAAAAGCGTGGATTTGGGAAAACCAGGGATTTAGGGATTTTGCTAGTTCAGTATAATTTTATGATATGATAGGGCTCCTGAAAAGTTATTGTAGTCACTAATTATTAGTTGGAGTATAGTGTCTCATACAAGAAAAGTCATAGCTCTAACATGCTAGTCAAATCACATTTTACTGTTTTAAGGAGGGATGCCTTATTGGTTTTGAAATGGTGTTTGATATGGAGTGACTTTCAAGTATTTTTATCACTTTAAACTCCTTCTTCAGTTAAAAATGAACATGGAAATGAATTTAAATAGCTATTAATATTTTCGAGAAATTTTGGACATTGCTTAGAATTAGAAATTCCTTATATTATTAAAAAACACTCTGCCTATTACAGGTCTAGCAGTGTAAACTAAAATTAGGTTAGGTGTAAGATTGAGAACGTCTGACCTTACTCTTCATATATGGATGCGTTTCCTGCTAGTAAAAATTGAAAGCCTGAAGTATAGTGTAAGACCTGTATTGCTTGTAACGTGGTTTATTTAGTTACTTATAAAGGCCATTTAAATTTCGGATTAAGTATACTTTTCCAAAGATGTCTTTTATATCTATTAATATATTTACTAGTGTTACTAGTACTCCTCATTCCTTTGTGTAGATGCACATTTTGATCTGATATTCATGTAGATCCAGATTTTGATCTGATATTCTTTTCCTTCTGCCTAAAGAACATTTCTTTAAAAAGGTGTGCAGGGGCTTCCCTGGTGGCGCAGTGGTTGAGAGTCCGCCTGCCGATGCAGGGGACGCGGGTTCGTGCCCCGGTCCGGGAGGATCTCACATGCCGTGGAGGGTCTGGGCCCGTGAGCCATGGCCACTGAGCCTGTGTGTCTGGAGCCTGTGCTCCGCAACGGGAGAGGCCACAACAGTGAGAGGCCCGCGTACCGCAAAAAAAAAAAAAAAAAAAAAAAGGTGCATGCCTTATAATGGATTTTTCTCAGCCTTTGTCTAAAAACATTTCCATAGTCATTTGGAAATATATTTTAACTGGATATAGAGTTATTTATTTATTTATGCTGAGTTGGGTCTTTGTTGCTGCACATGGGCTTTCTCTAGTTGCAGTGAGTGGGGGCCACTCTTCGTTGTGGTGCGTGGGTTTCTCATTGCGGTGGCTTCTCTTGTTGCGGAGCAGGGGCTCCAGCGGTGCGGGCTGCAGTAGTTGTGGCTCTCGGGCTCTAGAGCGCAGGCTCAGCAGTTGTGGAGCACGGGCTTAGTTGCTCTGTGGCATGTGGGATCTTCCTGGAACAGGGCTTGAACCCGAGTCCCCTGCATTGGCAGGTGGATTCCTGTCTACTGCGCCACCAGGGAAACCCTGGATATAGAATTTTAAGTTGACTTTTTTTCTTCCAGTACTTAGCAGTGTCACTACACTGACTTCTCATTTGCATAGTTTCCAATGAGAAGTCTTTTTCTGTACATAATGAGTCTTTTTCCTTACCTCTGTCAACTTTTAACATTTTTTCTTAATCAGTGGTTTTCAACAGTTTGATTATGATATTTCTAAGTGTGGTTTTCTTTGTTTATCTTTCCTGTATTCTGTTGAGCCTCTTTGTTCTGTGGGTTTATGGCTTGAAAAACATTTGCCTATTATTTCTCTACATATTTTTTTCTATCGCCTTCTTCCCTCTAGCTTTTAGACCCCAATTACATGTATATTAGTTTGATGTATTGCTACAAATTATTGGTGTTCCCCTTCTTTTCCTTTCTCCCTCCCTCCCTCCTTCCTTCCTTCCTCCCTTTCTCCCTTTCTGTTTTTTCTTTTTGTGCTTCATTTTGGATATGTTCTATTGTGTGTTTTCAAATTAATTGTCCAATCTGCTATTAATCCCATCCAGTGTATTTTTCATTTCAGATCTTGTGGTTTTTATTTCTAGAAATTTCATTTGGGCTTGAAAAAAATCTTGCCCTTCTCACCTAAACATCGCCAGGTCTTTCTCTGCCTTCTTGAGCATGTTGAGCATATATATAGTAGTTCTTTTAATATCTTTGTCCGCTAAGTTCCGTCTATCTGTTAGTTCTGTGTCTGTTTTTATTGATCTGTTAGTCTCTTGGTTGTAGGTCATATTTTCCTTTTAGTTTATATGCCTTGTAAATTTTCATTGGATGTCATTGTGAATTTTATGTTGCTGGGTGTTGGATTTTGTTGTATTCCTTTAAATAATGTTGGTCTAAATTTGGCATGCAGTTAAACTTTTTGACATCACTTTGATTTTTTTTGAGATTCACTTTGTTTTGAGGAAGCTTTGGTAGGGTGGGTCCTGGGCATCCTTATTTCCTTGAGCTAATTTAGAGTTGCTACTTTTTGAGGACTTTACTTAATGTTTCATGTATTATTAAAACCGTGTAACTCAGACTGGGACTTGAACACATGCGGCAGGGATTTGAACGCATGCGGCCAGGACTTGAACCAGGCCAAAACTCTGTTTGGGACTCCAACCCACGGTCTTTTAATTAGAGTCACTCACCTGGTGTCTGGACTTACTGAGACTCACGTTCCTTATGTCTTAGCGCTGAAGGAATTCCGCGAGAGGCAAAGTGATAGGCAAGAAGTAGATTTATTAATATAGGATGCTTGTAAGAGATGCAAGCAGGCAGGCAAGGGAGCTCTGCCCTGAGGATTAAGTGGGCTACAATTTTATAGTCAAAGGAAAGGGGGAGGGGAAAAGACTGCCTTCTTCGAGTAGACATGGGGCTTACATCACTAGTTCCTCCTTCGTATCAGTCAGGAGTGTCTCACCCTATGAGGTCAAACTAGGATTATCATAGCACTTATTCAAGTCAGTAGAAGGGTGGTGACATTTTTCTTCCACCTAATGGCCTGGGGCATATCTTGTGCTTTTATTTATGGCTTTATAGTTAAGCAAGCCTGCTTCATTCCACGATGTTCCAATAGCTTTCTTGAACGATCATTAACTTAACAGTGGTCTCCCAAATTTTCCTAGGTTTCCCTCTCTGTCTATAGTCCCTTAGTGGGACTTCTACAACTACCTGTATAACTATCCTATTCTATCCCTATCATTATGAGGTCTTTTCACTCTACTTGGTGGGAATACAAATTATCTCTACCCTTGTATGAGCTTTGGGACTTCTTTGACCTATTTGTTTTTCATTGGTCCTTTCCCCAACGTTAGGTAGTTTCCTCTCGCAGATGACCTGTCAAAGACTTGAGGGGAGGCCTCTACAGATTTCCAGAGCTCTGTGTCTGCAGGTCCCTTCTCTCTGGTACGCTTTAACCAGATTCTGGCTGCTTTGGCTTCCCTGAACATTGTCAGTCTGTCTCAACTCTTTGAGACTGCCAGGCTCTGTTGAAGTCCTCCCTCTCTACCCTGCATCTTGGAAACTGCTTCAGGGGTGTAAAGTGAGGCAGTTGGAGGTCTCGCCTAATTTTTTTCCCCTTTTCTCAGGGATCCCACTCCTGCTTTGACTGTTGTCCAATATCTGAAAGCTGTTGTTTATTTTATCCAGTTTGGTTGTATAACCAGAAGGATTAATCAGATCCCTGTTACTCCATCATGGCTGTTTGTAGAAGTACTCGATTATCTTTTCCTTCTTTTCTGTGGGTTAAGATGTGGACCTAAATAAAAGAAGCCAGGAAATCATTTGGCTTGTTCTCAGTGTTTCAGGTGTTAGGCTTAACTGTAACTGAGGCAGAGGAGTCCCTAGTTGCCTATGGTCCAAACCCTTTGATAATAATAAACAGGCAATTTTGGTACATCCCTTCTCACTTTCATTCTCTGGAACCTACTGCAGTGGTAGGGTGGTTGATCAAGAATTATGGTATTCTGAATCTTGGTTAGGTACTACATAGTTTTAATAAGTTCTTAATACTCTTACTTTCAACTGAATTAAGACCTATTTTTACTTACTTTTTCTCAGCTATTTCAATTTGCTATTACCTTTAATTTTATCAGGTTTTTTTTGGCTATCTTATTTGCTAGTAAGTTATCTATCTGGTTGTCATTTTTCACTGGGTTGTATTTACTTCATCATGTGTTTTTCTGCATCACAGTAACCTTTAGGATCTTGGAAAGGTTTGATCTTTATTCATTATTATCTTTAGTTCTGTTCCTGCTTCTCTGTTCTTGCTTTCCTTTACCCAGAAATGAATGAGCAAATAAGTGACTGAATAGACATAGACAAATATATTCACACATATATACACACAGTGCATTTTCTCAATTCTAAGACTATTAATTGTGATATATACTATTGATTGAATATACTTTAAAGAAAGAAGAAACATTAAATTTATTTTTCAAATCCTTCTTAGAAATTAATTGACAGAAGCATACATTTATCCATACAGTTTCTATACCATCTTCTTTGGAATCGTAATACAAGAGTGAGTCTAATCCTTTTTCATGCTGACATGCTGATTTTCCTCACCTGTTGCTGCTTTTCTATACATTATGATTGTCAGTATAGTTTTGAGTCGTATGGGAAATGTTTGGAATTTAACTGCTTTTCTTTGTTGGCTAAATTCATGGTTTCAGTTTTTCTATAAACTGTGAATTAAATAACTTCTTTTTTGAGTCAGCTGGAAACTTTTGACAGATATCCAGCCCTTGGGTAATAGTACTTTGTAAAATGTAAATTGGTCACACCAGTGTCTCCCAGCTCTGCTAATTCTGTGATCTATTTTGAGGGACTGGGTAATTTCTACTGCCTTTAATTGCTCTTGCTTGTCTCGCAACAGACAATTTTTGCATCACAATAGCTTTTTATTTCAGTGCTTTCTGAAAACATTTTCAAGCGACAGTTAGGCTTTCAGATTTAACTTAAAATTCAAAGGCTTGTGAGTTTATGTATGCAGTAAATTCAGCTGTGGTGATATTTGGATAAACAGATACCTTCTATGGGAAGGTATTTCCCATAGGTTTACACATGGGCAAGCAGTTACATACATCACAACTTACTCTTTTGCTTAACTACTGGTACCTTTTTTGGACATTAATTCTGATACTTCTCCTAGTTTCAGAAACCTAAAAATATTATTTTAAGAAAAGCATTTTTAGAATTGAGAAAATATGATTTATGAATTCAGTATACAATAGCAAGCATAAAGTCTATCAAGTGGTAGAATTATTTCATTAATTTTTGAGGTGATCAGGTAGCAGTTAGAAAAATTAGTGTTGAACCTGTCTGTATGCAAATGTATGGTTAACTTTTTAAAAACTGGAAAACTAGTGAAACTATGCAAATAGTAACCCAAAGTAAGAAGACTCAAAAATTGACTAAAAAATTAAGTACATCTATATGAAAAAACCAGCACAAAATTAAAAAGAAAAATAACAAAATGGAAAATATTTACAAATTTGACCTTAAATCCTATCTAAAATAACTATGAATATTTAAAAAATATTTACAACACTAAGATTCCAGTAAGTACATGGATAAAGTCGTGTCCATTAGGTCAAAATAGAGTTTACATAGAGTAAACAAACGTAAGGAAAAGAGTTCAACCTCCTGGGTAATTAACTGAAACAATAGTGAATAACCTTTTTGTACTTATTGAATAACTGTAATAAATTAGGGAATGAAGTACTCATGCATTGTTTTGGAATTGGTACAGCTGGCCTCCATGGTTTTCTGATGAGAAATTCCCCTGTAGGTAATGCATTGTTTTTCTCTGGCTGCTTACAGGATTTTTTTCTTTGTGTTTAGTTTGAGAAACTTTATTATAATGTGTGTATGTTTGGATTTCTTTGGGTTTAACCTGTTTGCAGTTTGCTCAGCTTCTTGAATTTGTTAGTTTATGATTTTCACCAAATTTGAAAAACTGTCATCCATTATTTCTTCAAATAAGTTTTCAGCCCACATTTTCTCGCCTCTTCTTCTGGGATTTTGATGATGTGAATGTTAGATCTTATGTAATTGTTCCACAGGTCCCTGAGGCTCCATTATTTTTTTCAATCTATTCTTTTTCTTTTTCTCTTTTTCAGACTGGATGATTTCTATTGATCGATCTTTAAGTTCACTTTCTTTAAGATCGACTCTTTCTTCTGTTATCGACATTCTGCTCTTCAGACCATCCGTTGAATTTAATTTTGGCTATTGTATTTTTCAGTTCTAAAATTTCCATTGATTCTTCTCTATGTCTTCTGTTTCTTTGCTGTGACTTTCTGTTTTCCCATTTGTTTCAGTAGTGTTTGTAATTGCATTTTGGTTCATTTTACTGATAGCTGCTTTAAAATCCTCGTTAGATAATTCAGACATGTTTGTCATCTCAGTACTGGTGTCTGTTAATTGTCTTTTCTCATTTAAGTTGAGATCTTTTTGTATATTGCTTTATTTTTTCATGAATATAGTTATAAAAACAAGTTACGAGAATAAGAACAAAGAGGAAATAGAGCCAATCTAGCTGTATAAACTCAGTTTCTTTCTCTATAAAGTAGAAATAATAATATCTACTTCACAGATTTTTTTATAAAGACTACATGAGAACACATACATAAAATATCCATCTCAGTCCCTGGCATATAACAATGCTCAGAAAATATTAGTTAACTTTGCTTTTCTTTTTTCTGATTATAGTATTTTGAAATCATTACTGTCAACTACTTGGCATTTTAAGGGAAGAGGTTCTTTAAAAAAAGTCTTAACCTTCCTTTCCTAATTAGTTCTCTAAATTGTAATTACTTAATACAAAGATCAGCGTCTTCCTCATTACTGTCTTAGCTTTTTTACTGGGGGATGTACCTTTTTGTTGTTAAACCTAGATTAGTTTTCTCCTTGTCTAGGTCCTAGGTAATTCGTCCACTTTCTTCTGTTCCTTAGAGACTCTTTTCTATCTCCAACACTTATCCAGGGCAGAAGTGGAGTGACGTATTGGCAGCTCCCCCTTACTTGCCAGCATGATAAGTACACTTCCCCTTTTTTGCTTTTAGGATTTTACAGCTAAGCTTTACGGGAAAGGTAGAAGGAGTAAGAGGTAGAGAAGGGGTGCTGGTCATGACAGAAATAAACACAGAGGTGTGACAAAGCTTAGGAAATCCTAATAACTTCTTAAAGTCATTGGTAGTCTCTAACTCTTGCTGAGTTGGTAACTGGATGCCCTATTTCAGGGGTCCCCAACCTCCGGGCTGTGGACTGGTACCAGTCCACAGCCTGTTAGAAACGAGGCCGCACAGCAGGAGGTGAGTGGCGGGGCAGGTGAGCGAGGGAAGCTTTGTCTGCCGCTCCCCGTCACTCGCATTACCGCCTGAACCATCCCCCCCACCATCCGTGGAAAAATTGTCTTCCACAAAACCAGTCCCTGGTGCCAAAAAGGTTGGGGACTGCTGCCCTATTGGACTGATGCATCTTGATTTTTTTCTGCTTTCTCCTGAAACCTCTCTGACTTTCATGATGCAGAGTTTTTCCTGAGAAAGTGACATTTAAGCTAAAATTCTGAAAGATGAGTTAGGAGTTACTAGGTGAGAGCGGAAGAATGTGCAGGAAGACAGAACCAGCATATCTGAAGTTCTTGAAGTAACGAAGGAGCATATTGGAGGTACTAAAGGAATGTCAGTACAGAAATAAAAATGGTGTGGTATCGGCAAAGGGATAGATGCATAGATCATTGGAACAGAGTAGACAGTCCAGAAATAGGATCCACAGAAATATCGTCAGTTGATGTTTTTTTTTTAAAAGGGTAGAGTTAATATTTTATCGTCACTTATCAGATGGCAGTTAGGTATATAGTGTTTATACTTGACCTTTCCTTTTTGTAAATAAAAAAATTACAAGTTTTAAACAGCCAATGGCTGTTTACTGGTTATGTCTTCAGAAAACATGAGGTTAATTCATTAATGGTGGCTTCAAGGTTTTCCTTATTGGTGCCAGAAAATTCACCCACTTTCTGTTCCTTTTTAAAAAACTGGAAGGTTGCCATGCATTTGACTTCACACTCTGAAGCAACACCCTGACAGTCATCCACATCTACTTTGAGGAACACCACGTTGGAATTCTTTTCAGAGAGAGAATGAAAGAAAGGCTTGATCATTTTGCAAGTCCCGCACCATGTGGCTGAGAAGTCGACTACTAGGAGTTTCTCTCCTGCATTGTTCAAGGCCTCCTGAAAAGCATACTTTCTCTTAATCTGCTTCACCATTTTGGCTGCTGGGGTCCGATGAGCGACCTCACGGTGGAAGCAATGAAAACGGATCCAAGGGGCTGGACAGAGCTTTGGCCAGTTGATTTTTGACAAAGTTGCAAAAGCAATTCAGGAGAGAAACAGTGACCTTTTTAGTAAATGGTGTTGGCTTTGCATTCATATGCAAAAAAGAATCTTGATTTATACTTCACACTTTATATAACAGTTAATTCAAAATGCATCATAGATCTAAATGTAAACTGTGAAACTGTAAAGTTCTTGGAAGAAGGCATAAGGGAGAATATTTGTGACTTGAGGTTAGGCAAAAAATACTTAGATATGGCACCAAAAGCATGATCCACTAAAGGAAAAAAATTGATAAATTGGACTTCATAGAAATTAAAAGCTTTTTGCTCTGTGAAAGACACTGTTAAGAAAATAAAAATACAAGCTACAAAGTGGGAGTAAATGTTTGACTATCACATATCCAATAAAGGACTTATGTTAAGAATATATAAAGAACTCTCAAAACTCAAGAGTAAAGAAACAAATAACTAAGTTTAAAAATGGGCAAAAGACATAGACATTCCGTCAAAGAGGATATAAGGTTGATAAATACATGAAAAGATGTTCAAAATCATTTCTTTTAAAAATCATTTTCTTTTAAAATCAAAATCATTTCTTTTAAAAAAAGAAAATTTGGAATTTGCAGAAAAGTTGCAAAGGTAGTACAGGGTGAAATTTGTTAGTCTTTCCTTCTTTTTGATAGCTCTGACACTTTTGAATAGTACTGCTCTGGTATTTTGTAGAATATCCCTCAGTTGGGTTTGTCTGATGTTTTTCCGATGATTACACTTAGGCTATAGTGTTTTGGGAAGAATACTACAAGAGGTGAAGGACCCCTTTCTTTACATTATACCGCGGAGTACAGTATCAACGTTATTATCACTGGTGGCGTGGTGGTGTTAACCTTAATGATTTTTTTTTTACACTTTGGAAAACAGTTTGGTACTTTTTTATGGAGTTAAACATACAGTACCATATAACCCAGCAACCACCCTCTGGGTACTTACTCTAGAGGACAAAAACTTAATTTCACATAAAAATCTCTACACAAATGTTCATAGCAGTTCTATTCATAATCACCCCGAACTAGAAACAACCTGATGTTTTTCTGACGGGTAAATAGATAAATGATGGTACATCCATACAGTAGATTACTATTCAGCAACGAAAAGGAATAAATTATTTTTTAAAATTTATTTATTTTATTTATTTTTGGCTGCATTGGGTCTTAGTTGTTGCGCGCAGGTTTTCTCTAGTTGCGGTGAGGGGGGGCTCCTCTTCGTTGCAGTGCGTGGGTTTCTCATTGTGGTGCCTTCTGTTGTTGCGGAGCACGGGCTCTAGGCATGCAGACTTCAGTAGTTGTGGCATGCAGGCTCAGTAGTTGTGGCTCATGGGCTCTAGAGCGCAGGCTCAGTAGTTGTGGCGCACGGGCTTAGTTGCTCTGTGGCATGTGGGATCTTCTGGACCAGGGCTCGAACCCATGTCCCCTGCAGTGGCAGGTGGGTTCTTAACCACTGCGCCACCAGGGAAGCCCAGGAATAAATTATTGATTCATGTGACAACTGGATGAAGTTTCTTTTGGGGTAATGGAACTTTCTGTATTGTGGTTGTGGTGGTGGTTACATGACTCTATATGTATTGCTAAAACTCATAGAACTGTACATGCAAAAAAGTTTCTTTTATTGTATGATAGTTTACAAAATGTAATTTTTAAAAAGTGAAGCTAAAGTAAAAAGAGTGCATACCTGGAACACAGAGAACAATGGGAAAAATAGCAAAAATGGTACGACTGAAGAATGGATAGTAACCACATCATTTAGTCCTTGTAGGACTTAATGGACTTTAAGCAGGGGAATGACCTGATCAAGACATTTTAAAAGAGAGGTTTATGAAGTCTCTTTGATCTTCAGTGTGGAGAATGCATTGATGGGAGATAGATTGAAGATCTAAGAGGAAGAATAGAAAATAAGACATTTCTTGCATCTTTCCCACAAATTTTGGTAAAACCCATTTCCTGAAGTCTATTTTTGGTATTAGGATCTTGTGATGATAAGAATAATTATAATTACAAGCACTCCTTTTGACTTTTTTAATACAACCTATATTTTTGTACATTATACTCTGCTTTTCATGTGAATAAATGAGACTCAGTTACCAACTAACATGATTTTGCCTAGTTGTGTCTATCCAATATTTTGGATTCAGAAGTGTTACCATCTTAAAAAAAGTTACTTATGCAGTTCTTGGTATATTATTATATTTGCTCTTATTTTGTAAAAATGAGTAGAAGATTAAAGAAATTCAGCTGGGAATGATAAGTATGCTTATAAATTGAATATTAGTTAAGACCAAGATGAAAATTACAAATCTTTGGTTTCAGTCAGCGCTTATTGGGTTAAAGAATATTAATCCAATATTGTGTGTGAAGTAAGAGAACAGATTTTTAAGAAAATGTGGAAACGTAATTATATTGTTGACAACAGGTTAGGTGAAATTAGGGACATACATGTTTTTGAAAAACTTAATAGTATCCCCCTTTTATCTTTTCACACATTTTAGTTTTCATACAAATTTTCGGGAGTAGAGTATATATAAATATAATGAATTTCCTGCAATGCTAGTGTTGCTATACAAAAATCTATTATGTCAAACTCATGAAATTGCCATTTTTTGAAGGCAAAAATATTAGAATGTTGGCAGTTTTGTGTGGTTGAACCTAATATTTTTTTCCCAGATTGATTACATTCTTGTCTATAAGTTCTTGATTTAGAGAAGGGTATGTTTTATAGTTAATTTTCTAGGAGGTATATCTTGGTTCTGGTTCTGTACAAAAGTCAAAAAAGATTCATTGATTCGCAAAGAGACAGCAAAAATGTGAATTAATGTTCTTTTTTTAAACATAAGCTTTACCCACAGAAGTAATTCTCCTTTTTGAAATGCTAAAAAGATTGGTGAAACTAAAGTCCATCTTGAGCATTTCTACAGTCCTGGTTCTTTCCTCTTCTCTCCGTGGTGTCTATTTGGTGTCTATCTTTTCAGATATTTTCAGTCCATTTATATTTATGTACTTACATACATATATACACTGATTTATATATGTAAGTGTACATATATACACACATATTTGTAGGAAATATATAGTATTGTATGGATTATTTTTTGTAAGGGGTATATTTATATATTTTGGCAGTATGATTTTTTCACTCTCCAGCATGTTTAGATCTGTGTTTTGTTGTTGTTATTTTCAGTTTCTGCATTGTGTTTTGTACGATAGCTGTACCAGTTTTATTTGGGCCCTCAGGGTTTTTACTGCAGATTATTTATAATTTTTTAAAACTACAAACAGTGGAGTCAGGAGTGTCCTGTATGTACTTTTTCATGCACCTGCATGATAGTTCCTTTAAGATAAAAAGAAGTGGAATTGCTGAACCATATGGTATATGCACTTTAAATGTTTTATAGGGAAATTTTCAAGTAGACAAAATAGAAGAGTGAACTTCTACTTGCCTTCAACAGTTATCATCCCATGATCAATCTTGTTTTATCTGTACTCTCACTTTATCCCTTCTCACATTTTGTAAACAAATTGAGATATCGTGTCATTTGATCTGCAAATATTTCATGTGTTTCTGGAAAATATAAGGTCTTTTTTTTTTTTTTTTTTTGGAGAAAAACACTATTATCACACTTGAAAATTAACAATAATTCTTTTTTAAAAATTTTTTTATTTATTTAATTATTTACTTATTGGCTGTGTTGGATCTTCTTTGCTGTGCGTGGGCTTTCTCTAGTTGTAGAGAGTGGGGGCTACTCTTCGATGTGGTGTGCAGGCTTCTCATTGTGGTGGCATCTATTGTTGTGGAGCACGGGCTCTAGAGCGCAGGCTCAGTAGTTGTGGCGCACAGGCTTAGTTGCTCAGCGGCATGTGGGATCTTCCCAGACCAGGGCTTGAACCCGTGTCCCCTGCATTGGCAGGCGGATTCTTAACCACTGCGCCACCAGGGAAGCCCAACAATAATTCTTTAGTATCATTAAATATTCAGTCAGTGTTCAAATTTTAAACTGTTTTAATGTCAGAAACATTTTCTTCCATATTTTTTTATTTGTTTGAATTAGGATCCAGATGAGGTTTACAGTTTGATTGGTTGATATACCTTTAAAAAAAAGTCTTTCAAACTATTTTTCCTCTTTTTCTCCCTCCCTCTCTTTCTCCCATCCCTTCTCTCTTTCTTTCACTCCATCTCCCTGATTCCCCTTTCTTTCTCTGTCTCCAGCTTCCTTTCTTCCTCCCTCCCTCCTTCCTCCCATCCTTCCCTCCCTGTCTCTCTTTTTTAAATTTTGCAGTATTGATTGAAGAGACTGGGTGGTTTGCCCTGCAGATTTTTTCCATACTCTAGCTCTTGCTTATTGCATCCCATGGCATTGTTTAACTTGTTTTTTGTTCTCTGCATTTTCTGTAAATTTTTAGTTAGGTATGGAGGCTTGATGTGATTCAGGTTTGATTTCTTTTTGTTAAGACTGTTTTATAGAAAGTGTTGTCATTTTCTATAAGGAGGCACATATATAGGGTGATGATACATGCAATTTTTTTTTAAGATTTTTTTTTGATGTGGACCATTTTTAAAGTCTTTATTGAATTTGTTACAATATTGCTTCTGTTTTATGTTTTGGATTTTTGGCCCCAAGGCATGTAGGATCTTAGCCCCCCAAACCAGGGATCAAACCTGCACCCCTTACACTGGAAGGCAAGGTCCCAACCACTGGACAGCCAGGGAAGTCCCGATACATGCAGTTTTGATTTGGAAGATATTGCCAGATTGTCTTCCAGAACTGTTGTTTCAGTCTATACCTTTATCATTAGGTTTTTGAGAGTATCATTTCATACACTTGTGAACTGTTACCGTCTAGCTTTCAAATTTTTTGGAAAATGTCTTCTTAGTCTTTAATATTTAATTCACTAATTACTAGTAAGGTTTTTTTTTCCTATTTTTTATTTTTTAGGGTTATTTGTATTTTTTCTAACAGGAATTGCCTATTCACAGTATGCTTTGTTTCTTATCCTGTTGGTTGTTGAACATTTTTCTTATTGATTTGTAGAATTTCTTTAGGTCTTTTGATTACTCATCCTTTTTTTTTTTTTCCTGTTTTTATGATGCCAAATATTTTCTCTTAGGTTTTTACTAGTCTTTCATTTTGCTTATATTGTCCTTTGGTATACAGAAATTATACCAGTCAGATCAATCAGTCTTTTCCTTTATGACTTATGTGTACTTTTTAGTTTATGTGAGAAAGGTTTCTTTGCCTAGAGGCATAAAAGTATTCACTTACATTTTTTTAATTATAAAGAACACGTAACATAAAAATTGCCATCTTAACCATTTTTAAGTGTACAATTGAGTAGTATTAAGTACATTCACCTTGTGCAACTGATCTCCAGAACTTTTTCATCTTGCAAAACTGCAACTTTATACCCATTAAACAACAATAACTTGAGATTAAGTTTTCATGTTTAGGTATTTTATCCTCTGACTTTTTTTTTCCTTTTTCTTTCTTTTTTTTTACTTTTGATATCTGGTAGGATAAATAAAACTGGTTTGTTGTTTTTCATAATTCTCTTTGTTATTTAAATATATATGTATATGCATATACATGTCTTCTCTCTACGTTATTAATATACTTCGTAAGAGGCATGAAAAACTCTGCTAGGATATTATCTGGATTTATATATTAATTTGAGAAAAATTATTTTTATTAGGTATATTGACTGTTTCTACATTCAAACTCGAAAGTTTTGTTCTTTTGGAAACTTAGTTTTCTACTAGAAGACCTTACTCATATTCCACAGAATTCTTTATTCCTAGGTAATTTTTATTTTTGTTTCTTCTGGGACGGAGTGATTCTGATTTTTTAAAAAAAATTGTAGTCCGTCTGTTCCCAGTTCTGATTTCCCCTTTCCCTCCTTTATTTTACTTTACATTTTCACAGCATTTGTCACCTTCTAGCAGATTTGATAATTTACCTATTTATTATGTTTGTTGTTATTACCTATCTTCCTTACCTTCTCCCCAAATCTAGAATGTAATTTCTACAAGGATAGAGATCTGTCTTTATGAGTTTTATATTCCCTTTGAGTTTTATAAGGATAGGTATTCACGTTATATGTAAATAATGACTTTTGGGGAGTCTTTTCCTTTCTAGCATTAATATATTTTTTTCCTTAATTTATTGCATTGCGTAAGCCTTCCAGTACTGTGTTGAATAGTACATGTGATTTCGCACATTATTAACTTGTTCTTAACATACATGAGAATGCATCTGTTACTTTATTCATAGGTATAATGTTTACCATTGGTTTCTGATAGGTTTTAACAAAGTAGGGAAGTTCATTTTTTGTTCTTACCTTGCCAAGAGTTTTTATTTTTGAATTTTATCAATGGGAAAAGGCACATAAATAATCTCTCGGGGAGTTTTCACTTTGTAGATGATACCACGAAGAGGCAGGAGAGTTGAACATACAGTGGTTGCTAAGAAACAGAAACTGAGGAGACCTTTTGGTCATCTTACAGGGGTGGAGAGACTGTTGGAGTTCAGGGTTGCCAAGGCATCTAGAGCTTGAATGACCAAGATGGTGAAGAGAATATAAGCATAGAGAATTGAACCAAAAGCCTGAACCATGTTTCCACCAGAATTTGTTGCAGATTAGTAAACTGCACAAGCCAATAGGCAGAAAAGTTGAGCTGAAGGTGACTACTAAGAGGTTGAGAAGCTAAGCAGAATTTTCAGCAGTCTCATGGTACTAAAGAGAGGAGTTCTGGTACATATCTGAGGCTTTCAGTTGAGATCTCTAAATAACTGTATCCTCACAGTAAGGGTGAACCAGAGAAGGAGACCAGGTCTTTTTTTTTTTTTTTTAATTGAAGTATAGTTGATGTATAATGTTACGTCACAGGTGTACAATATAGTGATTCATAATTTTTAAAGGTTATACTCCATTTATAGTTATTATAAAATATTGGCTATATTCCCTGTGTTGTACAATATATCATTGTAGCTTATTTTATACATAATAGTTGTGCCTCTTAATTCCATACCCCTGTGTTACCCCTCCCCTTTCCCTCTCCCCACTGGTAACCACTAATTTGTTCTCTATATGTGTGAGTCTGCTTCTTTTTTGTTATATTCACTAGTTTGTTTTATTTTTTAGATTCCACATATAAGCGTTATCATACAGTATTTGTCTTCCTGTGTCTGACTTATTTCACTTAACATAATACCCTCTAAGTTCATCCATGTTGCTGCAAATGGCAAAATTTCATTCTTTTTTATGGCTGAGTAGTATTCCATTGTGTGAGTGTGAGCGTGTGTGTGTGTGTATACACATATACCACATCTTTATTCATTTATCTCTTAATAGACACTGAGGTTGCTTCCGTATCTTGGCTATTGTAAATAATGCTGCTATGAACATTGGGGTGCATGTTGATAAGTCTTAATATGATTGAAAATTGGCTTCAAATTAGCTTAATCCCTGATTGGATTAGCTCCTGTTGCCTACCAGAAACTAAAGAAAATCTTCTATTGAAAAAGATAATATCAGTCACAGCCTCTACAGTTTTTGTTATGCAATACCTGACATTCAATCTCCAGAGTCCAGGCATGCCAAGAAGCATGAACAAGAGAGAAACAGATATAGAAACACATGATCAGATGTGGACTTCAGTGCCACTTCCTTCACCCCTCTTTTGTTTCAGACAAGAAATCTATCATTTGATTTGTTTTTCCCCTATAGTTAAAGCATCATTTCTCTCTCACCGTTTTCATTACATTTTCTTTGTCTTCAGTTTTCAGAAGTTTAACTGTGAACTGTCTTGATATGGATTGCTTTGGGCTTATGCTGTGTAGGATTCACTTAGCTTCTGGAGTCTGTAAGTTTGTGTGTTTTGCCAAGCTTGAGAAGTTACAAGTTTTTGTTTGTTAGAGGACTTTTTCAGTCTTACTCTCTTTCTTCTCTCTTTTTGGGACTCAGATGACATGGAAGATAAATTTTTTTTTTTAAGATTTTAAAAAAATTATTATTTTTTTAAAAATTAATTAATTAATTTTTGGCTGCTTTGGGTCTTCATTGCTGCATGCGGGCTTTCTGTAGTTGTGGTGAGCAAGGGCTGTTCTTTGTTGCGGTGCACAGCCTTCTCATTGCGGTGGCTTCTCTTGTGGAGCACAGGCTTTAGGCACGTGGGCTCTAGAGCGCAGGCTCAGTAGTTGTGGTGCATGGGCTTAGTTGCTCCACAGCATGTGGGATCTTCCCAGACCAGGGCTTGAACCTGCGTCCCCTGCCTTGGGAGGCGGATTCTTAACCACTGCACCGGGGAAGTCCTGGAAGGTAAGTCTTTTGTTGTAGCCCCACAGGACCCCAAGGCTCTGTTTATTTGTTTTCAGTTTTTTCTCTCTGTTGTTCAGATTGGGTAGTTTCTATTGTTCTGTCTTCCAGTTCAGTGATTCTTCCCTCTGTCCTCTCCATTCTACTGTAGTTCTCATCTGTTGAGTCTTTTGTTTCAGTTTTTATATTTTTTCAGTTCTAAGTCTTTTCTTTTTGGTGTATTTTTTCTTTGTTGAGACTCCCTATCTTTTTGTTTATTTGTTTCAAGCATGTGCATAACTGCTCTTTGAGACATTTTTATAATGGCCACTTCAAACATTATGTCAGGAGGGGTGCCATCAGGGTTCTAAGCCAGGATCTACCTCTCAATAACTTTATGAATCCGGGCAACCTCTGGGGTTTTTATCTGTAATTTAATCTCTATGTACCTCACTTTTCACATGTGTAAAATGGGATTAATAACAGTAATTAGTGACAGTAACTGCTTCACAGAATTATGGTAAGGGTAGAGTTAATATGTATAATATGTTTATAGCATTAGCTAAGCACATAATATATGTTCAGTAAATATTACTTAACACTAAAAAAAAAAGTCTTCATCAGATAATCTTACCATCTTCCTCATCTTGGTATTGGCTTCTGTGGATTGTCTGTTTTCATTCAGTTTGACATATTTCTTGTTATGATGAGTGTTATGAGAGTTCTTGTTATGATGAGTGATTTTTATTTGATACCTGGACATTTTGGATATTATGTTCTGCGACTCAGGATCTTATTTACACATTCTGATGTAGTTGGCTTCTTCTGGCACTGCTCCAACATGGGAAAGAGGGGAGTGCTCTGTCACATTACTGCCCAGAGGGGATAGAAGTCCAAGTTCCTCACTCTGCCTCTGTTGACTCTCAAGTTGGTGGGAGATTCCCCATTACTGCTTGTCAGGGATGGGAGTTCTGGCCTCCACTGACTTTTCCTTGGCTGGGAAGGCAGGTGTGCCTCAGTGTACACCTGTACTGAGGGGGAGGGGAGGGCCTTTTTACTGTTGGGCAGTGGTGAAAGGCCTGACTCCACTAGGCCTCTTCTGACACCAGCCTACACCAGGAAGGGGGAAGTACACCTTCTTACTGCCAGTTGGACATCTAAGCTTTCCATGTGGTCTTCACTGACACCAAGTGGAAGGAGGTCTCATTATCACCTGGTAGGGACCAACTCCCAAATGGCCTTCTCTGACACCACTGTGGTGCGGAGTATGGGGTGCCTTGTTACAGTTTGGCAGAGGTGGAAGTCTAGGCTCTCCACTTGACCTTTGCTGGTGATGCTGGCACCACAGTTCTGTTTTGTTTTGTTTTATAGTGTTTGTCTGGGTATAACAGCTTTTTGTCTAGATTGTTTCTTTCCTGATCTTTTGGCTGGGAGAACAGGAATTTGTTTTGTTTGGTTGGTTTTTTGGAGGGTCTGGGCCTATTGGTATTTCTAGGTTGCCAGCTTCTTTAACTCCAAGTCTAGAATATATAGGGCACAGAAGAAAACCCATAGAACTCACCACCATGTTGTTTTCCTTAGATCTGGTGATTTCTACCTGATCTGCTTTCATTTCTCCTTTAGAGTCTTCTTTTTTTTTTTTGCGGTACGCGGGCTTCTCACTGTTGTGGCCTCTCCCATTCCGGAGCACAGGCTCCAGACGCTCAGGCTCAGCGGCCATGGCTCACGGGCCCAGCCACTCCGCGGCATGTGGGATCCTCCCAGACTGGGGCACGAACCCGCGTCCCCCGCATCGGCAGGCAGACTCTCAACCACTGCGCCACCAGGGAAGCCCTAGAGTCTTCTTATGTTTGTTATATATGTTGTCCGGGACTTTTAGTTTTACTTAGTGAGAAGAATAGGGAAAAATATATCTATTCCACCTTCCCGGAAGTGGAAGTCCTCAAGTACTTTAAATTCTTAATTATTTAGTTTTCATTTTAATTAATATTACCTTTTAGTCTGCTTGCCATATGCTTGACTGGGTAGAATTTTATTAGTGTGCCTCACTTATAGGGCTTAAAATTTTTTTTTAAATGAAAGTATGGCTCACCATCTAGAAGTAGAAGTTTTAGAATTAATCTTTTAGTCTTAATTATTTTGCAGAAAGAGCAATAATTTTCTATATCCCATTTTATTAAAAATATATACATAAAACCTCTAGTTTTTGTTTGCTTCAAGAGAATGTCCCAAGGTAGCTTATGTATTAATTATGAATATCTTAATGAATTTAGAATACTACTTTAAATATATTAAATTTATTTACTGTCACCACCCTCACCCCCCACCCCTACTCTCATTTTTCTAGAGCGGATTGCATTAATTTCATGTGATTGATCCAAATAGCTATGACTGACTGTAATACTGTTTTCCTGATTTCAGGCTCTCTTTACAACTACGTCAGAGGTTGAATTAATATGCTAAGAAATCACTAAGTACTGTTCTGAGGGGTTTTGAAATAAATGGGGTAAGTTTAATATCCTCTTAAATACTACTTGGATTTTTATAGTGAGTTCCTGATTTCGGCCTATATGTGCCAGACATGAAGCTGGACGCATCAAGCGGGAAGAATATCTTCACTTTGATTTTGCTCCTTGCTTGTAGTGCTTTTCAGTTTTCTTTTGGATCAGGAGCCCCTTGGAGAGTTTACTTAAAGCTGTAGTCACTTTTCACAAACATTCACAGATGTTCAGAGAGTTCGAGGACCTTCTGAAGTCCCCCAGAGTTCATAGGCCTTGGGTCAACCATCTCCTCTATAGCTTTTGAGACTTTTTTACGTGCTTTGTTGCTCTTTTAAATATCACAATGACCCTGAGAATTAGTGGCTTGTATTCATATTTAACAGTGAAGAAACTGCTGCTCAAAGTGGTGTGTGATTTATCTGGTCATGTAGCTGTCAAACATGAGTCTAGAATTGAAGACTTTCCTAAATTGTGACAGTTTCTCAGGGGGGCATCAACATTTTCTAAGGTTCTTGATACTTAGTGTCAAAACAAATACTTTTACCCTTTTTATTTGCCTTTTAATTTTATATGTTTTCTTTCTTATGTGTAGAAGTTTAGAAGATAAGTATGTATTCAGATTTCTTCTAATTTTTTCTCTTTTCTTTTTTCAGTGTAGAAAAATCCAAAGATTTGACACACTTAAGTGAATGCAGACACACACATAGACTTTTTAAAATTTTAAAAACATAATGGGAATCTAAAAGAAAAGAAAAGGAATGTCATTTAAGTTGCAATTATTTGACTTCTTTTTGTCATATGTTTATTGGCTGTTGGTCTTCTATCATTTAAAAATTTTTTTAACCATTTTTAAGATTGAAGTATAGTTAATTTACAGTGTTGTGTTAGCTTCAGGTGTACAGCAAAGTGATTCAGTTATATATATATTCAGTTATATTCAGATATATATATATATATATATATATACTTTTCCAGATTCTTTTCCACTATAAGTTATTACAAGACATTGAGTATAGTTCCCTGTGCTATACAGTAGGTCCTTATCTATTTTCTATATAGTAGTATATATCTGTTAATCCCAAACTTCTAGTTTACCCCCCCCAACCTGCTATACCCTCTAGTAACTGTTTCTTTTGTATGTCTGAGTCTGTTTCTGTTTTGTAAATAAGTTCATTTATATCATTTTTTTAGATTCCACATATAAGTGATATCATATGGTATTTGTCTTTCTCTGTCTGATTTACTTAGTATGATCTCTGGGTTCATCCATGTTGCTGCAAATGGTATTATTTTGTTCTTTTTTTATGGCTGAGTAGTATTCCATTGTGTATATGTACCACATCTTCTTTTAGTATTCCATTGTATATATGTACCACATCTTCTTTATCCATTCCTCCACTGATGGGCATTTAGGTTGCTTTCAGGTCTTGGCCATTGTAAACAGTGCTGCAGTGAACACTGGGGTGCATGTATCTTTTTGAATTAGAGTTTTGTCCAGGAGTGGGATTGCAGGATCATATGGTAACTCTATTTTTAGTTTTTTAAGGAACCCCCATACTGTTCTCTATAGTTGCTGCACCAGTTTACATTCCCACCAACAGTGTAGGAGGGTTCCTTTTTCTCCACACCCTCTCCAACATTTGTTATTTGTAGACTTTTTAATGTTTAATGGTGGCCATTCTGACTGGTGTGAGGTGATACCTCATTGTAGTTTTAATTTGCAGTTCTATAATAATTAGCAATATTGAGCTTCTTTTCATACACCTGTTGGCCATCTGCATAAATATTTTTTGTTTAATCTTTCAGAATTTTTATAATTATGTTATGTAGAAATCTAACTTTTTTCTCTTAAATTAGTTAATTCTTTCTGATAGCATTTATTGAATGTTTCTTTTCTTGCCCACTGTTTGAAGTCTACCTTTATCATATATAAGATTCCCATATATACGTGTATTTGTCTGTCTATATAATGTTCTTTTGATCTCTTTTTATATTGCTATGTATTTATACTCTTTTTTTTTTACATAAATTTATTTTATTTATTTTTGGCTGCGTTGGGTCTTCGTTGCTGTGTGTGGGCTTTCTCTAGTTGCGGCGAGCGGGGGCTACTCTTTGTTGCGGTGCACGGGCTTCTCATTGCAGTGGCTTCTCTTGTTGCTGAGCACGGGCTCTAGGCACGCGGTCTTCAGTAGTTGTGGCACGTGGGCTCTAGAGCACAGCCTCAGTAGTTGTGGTGCACGGGCTTAGTTGCTCCACGGCATGTGGGATCTTCCCGGATGAGGTCTCAGACTCGTGTCCCCTGCATTGGCAGGTGGATTCTTAACCACCGTGCCACCAGGGAAGCCCTATCATACTCTTTTTTTTTTTTTTTTTTGCAGTACGTGGGCCTCTCACTGCTGTGGCCTCTCCCGTTGCGGAGCACAGGCTCCGGACGCGCAGGCCCAGCGGCCATGGCTCACGGGCCTCGCCGCTCCGCGGCATGTGGGATTTTCCCCGACCGGGGCACGAACCCGTGTCCCCTGCATTGGCAGGTGGACTCTCAACCACTGCGCCACCAGGAAAGACCCATACTCTTTTTATCTTTTTTGTTTTTTGCGGTATGCGGGCCTCTCACTGTTGTGGCCTCTCCCGTTGCGGAGCACAGGCTCCGGACGCGCAGGCCCAGCGGCCATGGCTCACAAGCCCAGCCGCTCCGCGGCATGTGGGATCTTCCCGGACCGGGGCACGAACCCGTGTCCCCTGCATCGGCAGGCGGACTGTCAATCACTGCGCCACCAGGGAAGCCCCCCATACTCTTTTAATGTTATATTATTTAATGTAACTTTTAAGTTTTCTCTCACTAGACTTTCAAAAACGTTTGTCTTGCTCTTTTTTTTGGTAGTAATTCTTACAGACTTACTTTAGAATATATTCATCAAGTTAAAACAATAAGAATATGAAGGATTTTGATTAGAATTGCATTGGGTTAAAGATTCATTTGGGGGAAAAAAAATGATACCTCTTTATTATCTATACTTATGCACCTTGTGGAATCTTCTCTGTCTCTGTACTCTTGGGGACTTTGCTTATGTTCTCTGGCTCCCAGGGGTCTTTTCCTGGCCTTCTCATTAGAAAGCTGAAGTTGCTTTCTCTCAGAGTCTTGGTGCTACCCTCTCCCCCCGCACCTCACTGTTGCACAGTTATACCCCATTGAGGCCCTCCTGGGTTGAAAGGTTAGGGGGAAAAAAAGGAGAAGTGAGGAGTTCCCCCGCTCCAATACTCTTCATACAACGATGGCTCCTTTTTCTAGTTCCTTAGGAGGTTGGGGCCAGTTTTCTCTTAGGCTTTTAGGTTTCCTGCCTCAGTAGTATAGCTTTATATAACTTGGACTGTCTTCAGAGTGGGTCAGAAGAGAAAGAAAAGAAAAGGAACTGGAAACCTCACCCCCAAACTTATACACTTTCCAGCTTGCAGATGACCCTTTTACTCCAGTGAGAAAGAGGGGCTTTCTCTTGGAGTTTCTGCTATGTGCCTCTGCTGCGTAATTCTGGGACTCTACCCACCCTCATGTTAAAGTGGTAAACAAAGAAAGGGTTTTTAAAATAGAGTAAACTCACTGCCCTATTGCTTATTCTTCAAGTTTTGACTTCCCTCCCCAATGTACCTGCCATTGTTTATTTTTCAGAGTTCTCAGGTAGTTGCTTTTAGGATTCTCTCCAGAGTTTTTACTAGTTGTAATGGGTGGGAGAGATGTAATGGGCTTACCATATTGGCTGTCACTGAAAGTCACGTTATTTCATTTTGAAAATTATTTTTATTTTCTAAAAATTCTTTTTTGTTGGTTACTATATTTTATGAACAGAGTTTTTTTATTTTATGGATATATTGGCCTCTTTTTTTAAAAAATAAATTTATTTATTTTTGGCTGCGTTGGGTCTTCATTGCTGCACGTGGGCTTTCTCTAGTTGCAGTGATTGGGGGCTACTCTTCATTGTGGTGTGCCGGCTTCTCATTGCGGTGGCTTCTCTTGTTGCGGAGCACAGGCTCTAGGCACGCGGGCTTCAGTAGTTGTGGCACGCGGGCTCAGTAGTTCTGGCTTGCAGGCTCTAGAGCGCAGGCTCGGTAGTTGTGGCGCATGGGCATAGTTGCTCTGCGGCATGTGGGATCTTCCCGGACCAGGGCTCGAACCCATGTCCCCTGCATTGGCAGGTGGATTCTTAACCACTGCGCCACCAGGGAAGCCCCTATATTGACCTCTTGAATCTCTCTCAAGATACCAATATAAGTTAAACATCTTATTTCTTTTTTTTTGCTTTACTCTCTCTTCTGTGGGTCATGGTGCCTGTGCTTTTTCACCTTAGTGCCTCTCTTAGTTTTTATTAAGTAGCTGGTGATTCTTGGCTTTTCTTCTTTATAGAATTTTTAAATGAAGTTCTAAATCAGTGGTTGCCCAACTTGAATACATGTAACAATCCCTTGGGGACCCAGTTTAAATGCAGATTCCTAGCTTCACTCACAAAAAAATCTGATTCAGTATGTCTGGGGTGCACCAGTATGATTCAGTATGCACTTAAACAGTTTAAATGACTCTGATGCTGGTAACATCTTGGTAACTGGTGTAATTTGGTACAGGTCAGTGTTCTCCTTTACAAAGCATTGTTTTCCACTGAATATCATTGCTGACCACAGGACTCTGCCAGTTGGTTTCCTACTTGCTGTGGTAAATGGGATGTGGATTCCTCCCCACCCCACCCCTTTTCTTTGCATTTGCAAAGACAAGGCTAACAAGCTTGTCCCTGTCCCTCCTTCAACTTCTGCTATAGGGAAGGAATTTATCTGCAGGGAGAGTTCTGATTAGTTCTGAGTTATCTTCCCTTGATCACAGTCTATTGAGATTGTCCTTAACCTGCTATTATCTTCAACTCAAAGTTCACACTATAAGCCCTCTGACAGAGACTTTAAACCCACAGTAAGTGCTGTGGCCAGCATTTACTCTTTATCATCAGAGCTGTACTGGTCATCTTCTGTGATTTTTCACTCATTTGTTCTGTGGCCTGACATGAGGTGTTTAAGAAGGAGAAGAGATAGACGCTCAGTCTGCCATCTTGAACTGGAAGTCCATTGTTACTTTTAAAGCGATGTTGATTTCTATTATGCCAAGAAGTATTTCTTTTGAATTCTCACATGAAATAAACATCATAAAATCTGTAGCAGGATCACAGCTTACTCATACTCACTTAGGTGTGCAAAGAAAATATAGCTTCTTTATTTTTCTATAAGTCATCTCTTCCTTTTGATGAACTCTGGGAACTGGGTAACTGGAGGAAGAGTACCAGTCTTACTCCAAGCTGGTAAACTAAGTCTTATGTAGTAATTTAAATTGATCTCTTTGGATATTTCAGTCTCTGTTTGGATACTAGTCATTCAAGTATCATCTCTTCTCTCATGCCTTCCCACAATGGAATCCAGACTTATGGGTGCTTGTGTGACCTTGTAATCATGGAAGGATACCAGAACCCTCAATCCATGTGCTATCTTCTCTGTTTCTCACTGGTCTCTCCTTTAAAGTAACTGGTCAGGCTATTCCCTGGAATTGTGACTACTGTGGTGCTTTTGTCCTTGGGTATTCTTCAGATATCTGAAGCTGAAGTTTACAACTGATGTTACTTAAGATCTGTTTTCTTGGTTCCCAGGATGTATTGCCATCTTCCCAGGTGTCACAGGTAACCTGATGTCTGGCTAGGGATTCCCATTGACTCGCTAGCCAGGTGGTCTCTTTTCCAGGCCTCTGCTATGGAGCTACTTTGCCCCTATGACAATGACCTCTTCTGGCAAACTCAACATCCAGCATCTTAAGTTACCTTTCCTGAACTACTTTACAGCACCCAGGAGTTTCCCAGAGCCTTCCATGGCACATGGGAGAAAAGGGAGACCCCAGAGCCGATCTCACACCTTCCTCAATCTGATTGTGCTTCTGTGCCTATGCTTTGATGTGGCTCTCTCCAGCTTGTGCTAGATGTGCATGAGGGGAGGTAAAAGTTTGGTTGGGGGGCAGGGCAGTTGGGGCCGTGCAGGATGTTACGGGAAGGCAGTGACTTCGCACTTTCTCAACAGGAAGCGGAGCAAAATCCATTCTAACTCCCAGATTTCCCCACTCCTTCAAACATTCCTTTCCTTTTGCAGCCTCCAGCTGGAGAGAGTAATGGGAGTACTGGGCTGATCACTTGCTTCTCCTGTCTCTGTTCTACTTCTTTATCCCACAGTCCTTTGGCCAGAATCAGGAATTTGAGGCTTTAATTTACAGTCTCCAGGTTTTATCCTCCTTCTAGGCATTATGTTCTAGCTGTCATGAGCAGAAGGGATATCTGCTCTACAAAGTGGAAGAAACTGTACTCTGAGTCTTTCAGGCTTGGTCAGAAAATACTAGTGTTAAAAAAATTTTCCTTCTTTGGGAAAACCAGACTTTTAAGACTTAATCTTGCTGCAAAATCCTTTCTTTAATTCAGAAGGTGAGCATTAAATATTTCTCTTTTATATTTAAACTTCTCCAAGGAAATGGATGCTACTCATAGAATAGTAGGGAAGTAAGTAGAACGAAATGCAAATGGGAAAAGCATATCAACAACTGCTTTCATAATCATTAGGATATATCTACCCTCATTACTCTTCTTTTTCAAAATTTCCTTGTTTTTTCTTACAGATTTACTCTTATTTTTTTACTCTTTTTATTTACTCTTTTACTCTTTTCTTATATGATTATGTTTCTAAAACACACTTTGGTTTTTATTTGACTTGTATTAAGCCTATAACTTTCAGATCACTTTTTATCTTTTTTTTTTTTCAACATCTTTATTGGAGTGTATTTCTCTACAATGGTACGTTAGCTTCTGCTGTATAACAAAGTGAATCAGCCATACGTATACACATATCCCCATACTCCCTCCTTCTTGTGTCTCCTTCCCACCCTCCCAATCCCACCCCTCTAGGGGGACACAAAGCACCAAGCTGATCTCCCTGTGCTATGTGGCTGCTTCCCACCAGCCATCCATTCTGCATTTGGTAGTGTATATATGTCCATGCCACTCTCTCACTTCGTCCCAGCTTACCCTTCCCTCTTCCCGTGTCCTCAAGTCCATTCTCTACATCTGCATCTATATTCTGGTCCTGCCTCTAGGTTCTTCATAACCATTTTTGGTTTTTTTTTTTTTCTAGATTCCATATATATGTGTTAGCATATGGTATTTGTTTTTCTCTTTCTGACTTACTTCACTCTGTATGACAGACGCTAGGTACATCAACCTCACTACAAATAACTCAATTTTGTTTCTTTTATGGCTGAGTAATATTCCATTGTATATATGTGCCACATCTTCTTTATCCATTCATCTGTCGATGGACACTTAGGTTGCTTCCATGTCCTGGCTATTGTAAATAGAGCAGCAATGAACACTGTGGTACATGACTCTTTGAATTATGGTTTTCTCAGGGTATATGCCCAGTAGTGGGATTGCTGGGTTGTATGGTAGTTCTATTTTTAGCTTTTTAAGGAACCTCCATACTGTTCTCCCTAGTGGCTGTATCAATTTACATTCCCACCAACAGTGCAAGAGGGTTCTCATTTCTCCACACCCTCTCCAGCATTTATTGTTTGTAGACTTTTTGATGATGGCCGTTCTGATTGGTGTGAGGTGATAATCTCATTGTGGTTTTGATTTGCATTTCTCTAATGATTAGTGATGTTGAACATCCTTTCATGTGTTTGTTGGCAATCTGTATATCTTCTTTGGAGAAATGTCTATTTAGGTCTTCTGCTCATTTTTGGATTGGGTTGAGTTTTTTTTGGTATTGAGCTGCATGAGCTGCTTGTATATTTTGGAGATTAATCCTTTGTCAGTTGCTTCATTTGCAAATATTTTCTCCCATTCTGAGGGTTGTCTTTTCGTCTTGTTTTTGGTTTCCTTTGCTGTGCAAGAGCTTTTAAGTTCCATTAGGTCCCATTTGTTTATTTTTGTTTTTATTTCCCTTTCTCTAGGAGGTGGGCCAAAAAGGACCTTGCTGTGATTTATGTCATAGAGTGTTCTGCCTATGTTTTCCTCTAAGAGTTTTATAGTTTCTGGCCTTACATTTAGGACTTTAATCCATTTTGAGTTTATTTTTGTGTGTGGTGTTGTAGAGTGTTCTAATTTCATTCTTTTACATGGAGCTGTCCAGTTTTCCCAGCACCACTTACTGAAGAGGCTGTCTTTTCTTCATTGTATATTCTTGCCTCCTTTATCAAAGATAAGGTGACCATATGTGCATGGGTTTATCTCTGGGCTTTCTATCCTCTTCCATTGATCTATATTTCTGTTTTTGTGCTAGTACCCTACTGTCTTGATTACTGTAGCTTTGTAGTATAGTTTTTCATTTTCAAGATGGCTTTGGCTATTCGGGGTCTTTTGTGTTTCAATACAAATTGTGAAATGTTTTGTTCTAGTTCTGTGAAAAATGCCATTGGTAGTTTGATAGGGATTGCATTGAATCTGTTGTTTGCTTTGGGTAGTATAGTCATTTTCACAATATTGATTCTTCCAATCCGAGAACATGGTATATCTCTGCATCTGTTTGTATCATCTAAGATTTCTTTCATCGGTGTCTTATAGTTTTCTGCATACGGATCTTTTGTCTCCTTAGGCATGTTTATTCCTAGGTATTTTATTCTTTTTGTTGCAGTGGTAAATGGGAGTGTTTCCTTAATTTCTCTTTCTGATCTTTCGTTTTTAGTGTATAGGAATGAAGAGATTTCTGTGCATTAATTTTGTATCCTGCTACTTTATCAAATTCATTGATTCGCTCTAGTAGTTTTCTGGTAGCATCTTTAGGATTCTCTATGTATAGTATCATGTCATCTGCAAACAGCGACAGTTTTACTTCTTCTTTTCCGATTTGGATTCCTTTTATTTCTTTTTTTGTCTCTGATTGCTGTGGCTAAAACTTCCAAAACTATGTTGAATAATAGTGGGCAGCATTGTCATGTTCCTGATCTTAGAGGAAATGCTTTCAGTTTTTCACCGTTGAGAATGATGTTGGCTGTGGTTTTGTCATATATGGCCTTTATTATGTTGAGGTAAGTACCCTCTATGCCTAGTTTCTGGAGGGTTTTTATCATAAATGGGTGTTGAATTTTGTCAAAAGCTTTTTCTGCATCTATTGAGATGATCATATGGCTTTTCTCCTTCAATTTGTTAATATGGTTTATAACATTGATTGATTTGCGTGTATTGAAGAATCCTTGCATTCCTGGGATAAAGCCCACTTGATCATGGTGTATGATCCTTTTAATGTGCTGTTGGATTCTGTTTGCTGGTATTTTGTCGAGGATTTTTGCATCTGTGTTCATCAATGATTTTGGACTGTAGTTTTCTTTTTTCTGTGACATCTTTGTCTGGTTTTGGTATCAGGGTGATGGTGGCCTCATAGAATGAGTTTGGGAGTGTTCCTCCCTCTTCTATGTTTTGGAAGAGTTTGAGAAGGTTAGGTATTAGCTCTTCTCTAAATGTTTGATAGATTTCGCCTGTGAAGCCATCTGGTCCTGGGCTTTTGTTTGTTGGAAGATTTTTAATCACAGTTTCAATTTCAGTGCTTGTGATTGGTCTGTTTATATCTTCTATTTCTTCCTGGTTCAGTCTTGGAAGGTTGTGCTTTTCTAAGAATTGGTCCATTTCTTCCTTGTTGTTCATTTTATTGGCATATAGTTGCTTGTAGTAATCTCTCATGATCCTTTGTATTTCTGCAGTGTCAGTTGTTACTTCTCCTTTTTCATTTCTAATTCTATTGATTTGAGTCTTCTCCCTTTTTTACTTGATGAGTCTAGCTAATGGTTTATTAATTTTGTTTATCTTCTCAAAGAACCAGGTTTTAGTTTTATTGACCTTTGTTATCGTTTCCCTCATTTCTTTTTTGTTTATTTCTGATCTGATCTTTATGATTTCTTTCCTTCTGCTAACTTTGGGGTTTTTTTGTTCTTCTTTCTCTAATTGTCTTAGGTGTAAGGTTAGGTTGTTTATTTGAGATGTTTCTTGTTTCTTGAGGTAGGATTGTATTGCTATAAACTTCCCCCTTAGAACTGCTTTTGCTGCATCCCATATGTTTTGGGTTGTTGTGTTTTCATTGTCATTTGTTTCTAGGTATTTTTTGATTCCTCTTTGATTTCTTCAGTGATCTCTTGGTTGTTTAGTAACATATTGTTTAGCCTCCATGTGTTTGTATTTTTTACAGATTTTTTCCTGTAATTGATATCTAGTCTCATAGCATTGTGGTTGGAAAAGATAGTTGATATGATTTCAGTGTTCTTAAATTTACCAAGGCTCGATTTGTGACCCAAGATACGATCTATCCTTGAGATTGTTTCATGAGCAGTTGAGAAGAAAGCATATTCTGTTGTTTTTGGATGGAATGTCCTGTAAATATCAGTTAAGTCCATCTTGTTTAATGTATCATTTAAAGCTTCTGTGTCCTCATTTATTTTCATTTTGAATGATCTGTCCGTTGTTGAAAGTGGGGTGTTAAAGTTCCCTACTATTATTGTGTTACTGTTGATTTCCCCTTTTATGGCTGTTAGCATTTGCTTTATGTATTGAGGTGCTCCAGTGTTGGGTGCATATATATTTACAATTGTTATATCTTCTTGGATTAATCCCTTGATCTTTATGTAGTGTCCTTCTTTGTTTCTTGTAATAATCTTTATTTTAAAGTTTATTTTGTCTCATATGAGAATTGCTACTCCAGCTTTCTTTTGGTTTCCACTTGCATGGAAATGGAATATCTTATTCCATCCCCTCACTTTCAGTCAGTATGTGTCCCTAGGTCTGAAGTGGGTCTGTTGTTGACAGCATATATAATGGGTCTTGTTGTTGTATCCATTCAGCCAGTCTGTGTCTTTTGGTTGGAGCATTTAATCCATTTACATTTAAAGTAATTATCAATATGTATGTTCCTATTACCATTTTCTTAATTGTTTGGGGTTTGTTTTTGTAGGTCTTTTCCTTCTCTTATGTTTCCTGCCTAGAGAAGTTCCTTTAGCATTTGTTGTACACTTTGTATCTTAATAATTTCACAAATAGGAAAATAGTCTGTGTCTCTATTTTCCATATCTTTAAAAAACATTTATCACAAATTGATACAGCCACTATGGAGAACAGTATGGAGGTTCCTTAAAAAACTAAAAATAGAACTACCATACGACCCAGCAATCCCAGTGCTGGGCATATACCCTGAGAAAACCAGAATTCCAAACCAGTAATGTACCACAATGTTCATTGCAGCACTATTTACAATAGCCAGGACATGAAGCAACTTAAGTGTCCATTGACAGATGAATGGATAAAAAAGATGTGGCACATAGATACAATGGAATATTACTCAGCCATAAAAGAAACGAAATTGAGTTATTTGTAGTGAGGTGGATGGACCTAGAGTTTGTCATACAGAGTGAAGTAAGTCAGAAAGAGGAAAACAAATACCATATGCTAACACCTATATATGGAATCTAAAAAAAAAAAAAAGAGTTCTGAAGAACCTCGTGGCAGGACAGGAATAAAGATGCAGACATGGAGAATGGACTTGAGGACACGGGTAGGGTAGGGGTGGGCTGGGACGAGGTGAGAGAGTAGCATGGACACATATACACTACCAAATGTAAAATAGATAGCTAGTGGGAAGCAGCCGCATAGCACAGGGAGATCAGCTCGGTACTTTGAGACCTCCTAGAGAGGTGGGATAGGGATGGTGGGAGGGAGATGCAAGAGAGAGGGGATATGGGGATATGTGTATACGTATGGCCGATTCACTTTGTTATACAGCAGAAGCTAACACACCATTGTAGAGCCATTATACTCCAATAAAGATGTTGGGGAAAAAAACAGTTATCAATAAGGTTTTGTAAAATTTCGAAACATGGCTTTAAAATATAGGGCCCCTATTCTTTTTTACATGATTTTTTTCCTTTTTGATTGTGTGTGTGTGTGTGTGTGTGTGTTTACGTGTGTGTGTGTGTGTGTGTAAGAGAGCAAAATCCAGTTTGCAGCTCAGTTCCTTCTGCTTTGTGGCTTTTTCCTGTGTGTTCCCATTGTACTTTGTCTTTTCTAGAATTCCTCATATTTGTGTTTACGCAGGTGGATCAGGTCAAGGCCAGGCGCTCAGGTATTGCTTGTCTTTTTTGCCTTAGTTCCTAACAGATTCCTGCTCGTAATAGGCATGGGGGAATAAGCAATTTCTATACTTCTTCCCTGATTTATTTTTCTCCATAGTACTTACCATATTCTAACATACTATATTATTAACTTATTTGTTTTATTTATCATGTATCTCCTCCCACTAAATTATAAGTGCCACCATGGCAGGGATTTTAAACTATTTTGCCTACTATTATATTTCTAACACCTAGAAGAGTACCTGGCACAAAATTGACCAGTGATTATTGTGGAACGATTAATTAATGAATTGTTCAAATTTAGATAATTGCCTAAATTATACCATACGATCTGTAAAATATGATAGGTATAAATGGTGGAATGGAAAAAAATTTAAGTAATCATAAAACTGTAGAGTTTAGGGACTTCCCTGGTGGTGCAATGGTTAAGAATCCACCTGCCAATGCAGGGGACATGGATTTGAGCCCTGGTCTGGGAAGATCCCACATGCTGTGGAGCAACTAAGCCCATGCACCACAACTACTGAGCCTGCGCTCTAGAGCCCGTGTGCCACAACTACTGAAGCCCGGACACCTGGGGCTCGTGCTCTGCAACAACAGAAGCCACTGCTATGAGAAGTCCGCGCATGGCAATGAAGAGCAGCCCCTGCTCACCGCATCTAAAGAAAGCCGGCGCGCAGCAACGAAGACCCAACACAGCCATAAATAGATAGATAGATAGATAGATAGATAAATTAAATTTATATTAAAACTGTAGAGTTTAAAAGCCAGGAAGACCTTAGTAACATGTAATTCTGTTCCATTTTGGGAAATGACCAAGAAGTGAAATGACATGATTTAAGCATGGAGTCAGTTAATTGTAGAGATAGAACAAGAATTTAGAACTCAAGTAAAATTTAATAATTAATAGTGGTGTTAGGATATGTGGGAGGCAAGATGTGTGATTGTGGGTAAGAAAAAGAACAGGTTCTGGAATCAAGTAGATATAGTAAGTGACCAGCCTCCCATGCATCAGTTTCCTCCTCTGCAAATCAGGAATAATTCTACCTTTCTTATACATTGTTCTGGGACATGTATGAGACAAAGCATATTAACTTAAGAATGTACCTTGCCAGGCATTTAGTGAAGGCTCAGTAAAGGTGGCTCCCATTATTCCTATTTGGAATATTTTGCTTGATATCCCAGTAAATACCATTTAGGTTTTTTTCCCTCATAGCATGTTAACACAATTTGCAATTGTGTATTTAATGTCTGTTCTCCATTAGATTGTAAGCTCCATACAGGCATGAGTTGTGTCTCTTTTCCTTATTGTGCTGTATCCAATGTCTTATACAGTGCAGGAAACATGATAGGCCCTGTGTAAGTATGAATTATTTAATTAACTTGAGAAGGTTGCTAAGGAGTTTGAAAAGAGGAACATTTGATGAAAACCTTTATGACTAGCAAAGGTTGAGAAGAATTAGGTGGGCAGCTTTATGTTAAAACCATAGGTACCTTCTTAGGATCAGAATCATACTTCTACGGAACCTTGTGCTTTTAATTTGTTTTTCCCAAGTAAACTGCTCTGCTGGAAAGCAAATTGACAGACTTCCTGGCAAGAATATTCGTTAAGTTTATAAGATACTGTTCATTGTAAATGACTAAATTAGCTTTTGGTGACCACTCTTGGATAAGATAAAATGATCCATTGAGGTACTAGACCTGTGGGGCTGAGAGATCAAGCACCTCGATAACAGTCTTGAGGCCCTTGCCCAGCCATCAGCCTATCTATCTCTTGTTACTTTACCTAGTTTCATTTGGTGAAAATCAAGAAAATTGTTTTTCTCCTCAAATTGCTATTCCCTCCTACTTTTTCTGTACTGTTTTGAAGCAGTAACCATAGTTACTAGTAGAAGCTCCTTGGAGCTTTAAAAACATCACAGCTGGAGGTAGAGTGATCTAGATAAAAGCATAAGAAAAAAAGCTTACTGTCGTTTTTTTTTTCCTCCTGTTGGAACTGAGTTCTTTCATTAGGAAGCACTTAGCATAAAGTGGAATGTTCTTTATTCCCACTAGAGTAGACAATATTTTCATTTAAATTAACAGTAGGTTAGCACCTGCCTCCTTTTTAGAGTCAGGAAAGGGAGGTAATGCTACTGCTCACCTGTCCTCCACCTGAATCTACCCTCTCTCTATCCTCTTCTTTCTCTTCTCTATTTCTTTACACCTTCCCGGGGCCAACAGCAAGTAATACTGACATTTGGGGCCCAGATGGATAAGGTTGGAAGTTGCACCTTTGGATTAATGTGGCTTGGAGCGGGGGAGGCAGGGAGGAATGAAGGAGCACTAAAATCTTGGCACAGTGTACCAGGAGCATATTTGCCAGGACCAAGAAGAATCAAGGGCCATCTCTTGTCAGAGGGCCAGAATGAGTGATTTCTAGAAGTAAGTTTGGGATGGCACTGTTGAGAAGAGAAAGGAAAAGTATATTTATTAAGCATCTAGTATGTATTGAATACCTGCATTGGTACATTCTACTGTATCACGTTCTCTTTTATTCTAGGCTGTGAAAGTACTCTGAAAATTTTAAAATACCTGGTTTATACCATCTTGTTTCTTGGTGTGATCTATACTGGGATTGGCAAACTACAGCCTATGGGCCAAATCCTGCCCACAGTCTGGTTTTTTGTAAATAAAGTTTTATTAGACCATAGCCACCATGCTCATTCATTTATGTATAGTCTGTGACTGCTTTTGCACTTTGCAGGCAGAATTGAGTAGTTGCTACAGAGACTGGATAGCCTGTAAAACCTGAAATATTTACTATCTGGCGCTTTACAGAAAAGCTTGCCAATCCCTGATATAGATGGACTGGATCAGTTCATCTTGGACCAGGTATGGGAATGGTTATATTTGGAGTAAAGCATACTCTTAGGTTGTACTCCTTGTGGATATTAGAATAGTGGCATCATGAAAGGAGGGTGCTGGGGATTTGGATAAAAGTGGTAGGCTTTCTGGGCCTTTTTCAGTCATAAGTCCAAACCTAAATTTTGAAAGGAAACTTTAAATGTAAACTTTGTATTTTTTCCACATTTCTTTGCCATTTTCTAATCCTACATATATAACTGTGACTGTAGTCTCAAATGGACTTAACTCTAATTCTGTTACTCATTCATAGACTTCCATAAATGTAGACTTACGTATTTTAATTGGAAATGACCTTGGAAATCATCTGCTCCAATATCCTTATTTTACTAATAGCAAAAACTGAGATCCTAAGAAGTTGTCCTATACCTGATGTCACAAAAGCAGGTTAGTGGCGAATCCTGCTGTCAGGCATAGAGGCATTTACTTATGAAGTCTACCCTGTAAGGTCTCACCCAGTATATCTGCAGCTCTGAGTAGGACTTCTTAGAAATCTAAAGAAACAACTGAAGAGGAGAGAAGCATTAAATCTAGATTCTAATTTAACTCTGCTACTGATTATCTTTGTGATTTTTAGTAAGTGTACCATTCTTTGATAAACAGAGGTGAGAATCTAGAAGATAAATTAAGCTTGTAAGGATGACTGTAGACTAAATTCCAGATATTTGCTTCATTTCCTGGTAAATGTGCAGTTATTCAAGTAAACACAGTGGTATATTCACAATCCCCGAGTAATCTGTAAGTGAAACACTGGAGAATCCAGAATCCGTGTTGCTTTAAGTGGGGTATATAAATGTGTGTAAATGTTTTTCTTTTGTGAATTGTACAAACTGTAATTTATAATAAAAAGATCCAATTTATGACTTCATGAGCTAATGAGAAAGACTTCCTTAAGAAAATTAAATTAAAATTAAATATTGTTTAACTAAAAATACAAAAAAGGAATACACGAGAAATTGTGGCCATTTTACTTTTATATTCCTGATTAGGGATATTGCCATCACAATTGGAGCAGAGTCATTATTTTCCTTAAATTTAGTACTGCCAAGGCCTCTCCCTTTATTGCATCAGGAAATAATCATAGAATTTCTTCTTGCTAGTTCCCCAGGGACCCATTTTAGACAAGAGGAATCCTAACGGCAGCCTGTACAAAAAAATCTACACATTGGAACCTCTATTGTGAGAGCAGATATTAGTATCCGTTTGGCTTATTCTGTAGATGATTTGTAAAACCTTAACACCAGTATTAGTTGCATGTATTTAATTAATCTCTACAGAATTGTATAGTTGTTTCTTCTTTCCCTCTGTGATAAGTCAGGCCCCTCTACTTTCTTTCCTTTTACATTGGAAAACTTAACATTTTTTTTCTTAGCAATATAAAATAATGAGCAAATTTATGTTGTAGCTTAATAGTCTTAACTCATCTTAATTATAAATTAAGATGCGATGAGACTGTGTTCAACTCTTAAAATACATGATTGCTATTTAATCTTTCAGAAATTTAAACCATTTTAGCAAGTAAATATTTTGTATTTAGCTTATATTTTTATTGAAGGCCTATCTCCAAATGGATTGTCCAAAAAAAGAATATCAAAAGGAACACGTTTGTTTAAATGTGGAATTCTAAGTAAATATTTTTATTACAGTTGGTTCATTAGAATTGAGATTGACATACAATCATAATGGTTTCGGGTATCACTTATCTGGAACTCTGATTTACCAGCATAGTTTAATTATCTAAGCTAGTAGTTTTCAGTTCTTCAAAACCATGTTTCTCTTTGGTAGTCATAAAAGTAATCAATTCCTCTTTACTATTATTTGAAATTTAAAATAAATTTAATTTGTTTTGGGCTTCCCTGGTGGCACAGTGGTTGGGAGGCCGCCTGCCGATGCAGGGGACATGGGTTCGTGCCCCAGTCCGGGAGGATCCCACATGCCGCCAAGCGGCTGGGCCCGTGAGCCAGGGCCGCTGAGCCTGTGCGTCCGGAGCCTGTGCTCCGCAACGGGAGAGGCCACAACGGTGAAAGGCCCGCGTACTGCAAAAAAAAAAAAAAAAAAAAAATTTAATTTGTTTTAAAAAAATCAAAAGATTTAGGTACAAAGTACTGCTTTGTTTTCAAACTCATTAGCATATCCCCAATTTATTGAATTCTGTTTAAACTTACAGAAATTTCTGAGTTCCATGGACCACTTCAGAGGGTCATTAAACTTTCCTGGCACTATATACAAAGTTTTGTACACGTGAAAATTCTTTTGAGGTGAAGTGTCTAGCTTTTATTGAAGTCTCAAAGCTGTCCATCACCCAAACAAGGTTCAAAACCCTTTTTATAAGGCTTCTGAAGCTTCTTGCCTTCTGAAGGGATAATGAAGGTAAATCTGCTTTGCTTTCTAAAGAATCTGAGTGACCAACCTCCATTTTTCACAGGTGAGGAAACTGAAGCTCCTAGAAGTTAAATGACTTACACAAGAATATTGTATCAATAGTTTAACCCTTGTCAAATTAACAGGGGTCCCTCTGGGGCTCTTGTGGCATCTTGATTTCTTAGGGCCTTTTTAGCCTTACGGCTTCTGCACAGAGATTGTTGAGCTTTCAGCTGGGCAGCAAGGTATTTGAATACAAAGCTTTTATGGGTGTGATAGAGATCTCTCCTAATTTGTTCCAGTTATTTCATGAAATATTAGTGTGATACTAGTTATATAGTTTCTTAGAGGAAATCTATATGGAGGGCCCCTAAAGCATCAAAGGAAAATCTCTAAGTCTTCATAAAAAAACTATACCTTTGGCAATGTCCATATTGAAGTAGAATTTAGGAGCAAGGTCATGAGACTTCAGACTACAGAAATTTCAGGCCTGTGAACCTTTCGTTAATTCATTTAACAGATGTTTATTGTGTGCCTACTATAGGGATATAGGTTTTACTAGTTGATAAAGAATACTTGTGGTAAAATATGAGATTGTGTTCATTTAATAATATCACCAGTTTAATTAATGTTGGAAGATGTTTTTCTAATTAACCCAAAGGAAAAAAAAATCATACAATAATATAGACAGCAACTTTTATATAATAGTCATTAGTATGCTAATCTGATAGAGTTGTGAAACATTATAAATTCTCAGACTACTGGGAATTAAGGAGATCGCCTTATTTAAATACAAGACCAAAGCAAAAAAAAAAAAAAGATTTTGTTTCATTTACCATTTTTCACTATCTAAGATTTAACTTTTTTTTTTTTTTGTAAAAACAGGTACAAAGTTTATTATTAGACACATAGCACAATAACAAGTGGGAGAACACGCAGAGAAACAGTTTAGTGAAGATAGAAGCAAGGCAGAGATGCACACCTGTAGAGGAAGGGTATGGACGTCCTCCCTAAAGAGGAGGAGCGCAGTAAAGAGGCGGTTAAGTCATTTATATAGGGCAGTTCTTCCGGGTCTTTGTTTACCTTTGGCCAATTATCTGGTTTCTTTTTCTGCACCTGACGTGCCCTAGGACCCTTCCCAACACATGTGAGCAACTTTTTTCCAAGATGGATTACAGCCCAGAGGCCTTAGCATGGCTTTAGCATCACATATTATGGGGTGGTGCCCCCTCCTTTTTGACCCCTAAGGTGCAATGTTTCCCTTGCCCCAAGGATAGGAAATGTATGACCTCTTGATCTTTTAACAGGGTTTAGTCCCACTCTGTCCCTGCCATAAAAATGTCCAATGTCTGGTTATTTACCCTATTTCTGTTGCCGGTTTTTATATCGAGGTGCAGATCTCGAAATACAGACAGGAGTTGGTTCATAAATATGTAGTCATGGAGCCCGTTTGTCTCTTGTTTCAGGAAGTGTAAACAAGGGGCTGGTAATGAATGTCCGGCCTGGAGCCCATCTTCTTCTCACCCCAGGAAGTGTGAACAGGAGGCCAGTTGTAAATGTCTAGCCTGGAGCCTGGAGCCCATCTATCTCCTTCCTCAAATCCCCCCTGAGAGATGTGAACCCCAATAAATCTTTATTGGGAGGATGAAGGGCGAAGGTCTGTCTTCTCCAGCTTCCTCATGTTGGCATGGGGCTCGTAGGCCCTACCTAGTTGGGGTCAGAGAGCTCTCGTCCTGTCTCATTAAGGGGCCCATGGTGACTTCTCTTGTTATTCTGAGGAGTAGCTGGAATCTGTGCATCACCGTCATCTTGAAGGGAAACTATTGTAATCTGGAAGAGACAAACTTAACAAGTAGATTAAAAAGGCAAGGGCCAAAGATCAGTAAAAGAAATATTGAAACCAGGGGCCCAAGCAGGAGTAAGAACCAGGTTACATTTGATAGTGTTACTTTAACTGTACTCCAGATAGTGTTAGCACTTGGGTTACCCTGTCCAAAGGAATGAAGCCATTGAGCATGGTCATATAACTTTTTGACATCTTTTTCTACTAACCCAGTGTTATTGATGTAGGTATAACAGACCTAGTTAGAAGTAGTTGGAGGAGTGACAACCTGAATGTTAATAGAGAAAATAGATTTCATTTCTTTTCAGGAGATAAAGCCTGAAACCCAGTCTGGACCTGGCACTTTGGGGTGACTTGTAGCCAGGTAGCCAGTTGTCTAGTTTCATCTAAGTAGGTTTTAACTTTTAATGTGGTATTAACACATAGATAACAGGTACTATTGGTCTGAAATTTTTCTCCTTAATAGTCAAAGCAGACATTACCATTAATGATGTTAGTGTTTTTCTAGGTATGAGAAGATGTAAGAATTTGGGCTCATAAAATCTTTTTCTGAAAATATCTAACTATCTGAAGGCCTGTCCTGCCAGTTTTTCCCAGAGCACAGAGTGCCTCATTTCTGATCTCCACCCTGAGCTCCTTTCAGGGGGTGTTGAAGGTCAGCAGCTGCAGTGGCCATGATTTAGTCCTTGTAGAGGTAGATGGCAAGTGTCAGTTTCCAGTCAGCAGGGCCCCTTCATGGTCATAAGTTTAACCATGGTTGGGGGGGCATTTCATGGCCATTTTATCCCATGGTGCGAGGAATGCTCACTCCCAGGTCTGGCAAAGATTTCGTTGACAGGCCACTCAATGTGCTGTTACTGGACTAGCTCTGTTAACAGTAGCCAAAAACCTCTGGACCACTTGTCTTACTAATCCCTTATGGTCCAGGTGAATATTCCCTCTTGTTGCTTCTTCCCATATCTAGAGTTACACTATTACAGTCATTGATTTCATATGGAACTATATATCATTATTTGATCAGAGGCTCAGTCACACATGTGGTAATGTAATAAACAACAATTTTGTAAAACAGGCAATATAGAAAACAATATAGCCAGCTGTATTAGTAAGGTCATAAGTACGAATTTAAGTCAAGAACTTCCATTAGTTGTAGCCCAGTATATACCCAGGTTATCTGACTTAGTCTGTTCTGTTCCAGCCCTTGTCTTTCAGGGAAATTGTATATTGGCATTGTTCATAAGGCATTTCGCCCAATTTTCTAGTGTAACTAGACTGATTATCCTTAGTATGATTTAATTGTTCCCAGCATAGAGGAGCTGATAAAGCTGCTGGGAACCTATGAGTTTCCAATCTCAGGAGGGAGCAGATAGAAAGATGAATGTTTTAATTTTACCCACAGGTGTAAATTACCAAACTGTTGTAAACTATAAGTAGCTTGAGGAGAAGAGCTTCTTTATATCTTGAACTCCCGGGTTTCGGCACCATCTGATCTCGGAGAGGCAGCAGTGAGTGGTGGCGTGAAGTGAGATCTTAATTCCCTGCTGAGGAATTGAACCTGGGTAGCCTGGATGAAAACTAGGAATCCTAGTCACCACACCCCCTGGCTTTTGCCCCCCAGTGAAAAATGCATTTCTCATGGAGGCAAAACTGTAAAAACAGGTACAAAGTTTATTATTAGAGACATAGCACAACAACAAGTGGGAGAGCACACAGAGAAACAGTTTGCTTAGTGAAGATAGAAGCAAGGCAGAGATGCACACCGGGAGAGGAAGGGTGTGGGCGTCCTCCCTAATGAGGAGGAGCCTATTATTCTTAAGTTAATGGGTTTTTTTTAAATGTTTAATTTCAGTGGTCATATTTTACATTGTGAACATAGTTCCTGAATATTTATATTACTTGGTAATGTAAGGTAGCATAGTTGCAAGTGTAAAAGGTACAGCAAATTCATTGGAAGTATCCTTAAATGAACTTAAATTTCAGTCGCTTTTCATATATACTTAAGATGCTTTCAAAATAAGGATTTAATATACATTTCAAAGAACTAAAGACTAATCCCATTTTACAATATTCATTTTACATAGTATGCTTGAGATTTATGAACTGTGAGATTCTATGTGTGTCTTTCCAATTCCAGTTAATCAGATTGGCTTTTCAAACTGGAACAAGATTCTTCAACATTCTAAATCTTACTCTTTTAAGATTCCTTAGCCAGTTCAGTTCCTTTTTTTTTTTTTTTCATAAATTTATTTATTTATTTTTGGCTGTGTTGGGTCTTCGTTTCTGTGCGAGGGCTTTCTCTAGTTGCTGCGAGCGGGGGCCACTCTTCATCGCGGTGCATGGGCCTCTCACTATCGCGGCCTCTCTTGTTGCGGAGTACAGGCTCCAGACGCGCAGGCTCAGTCGTTGTGGCTCATGGGCCCAGTTGCTCCGCGGCATGTGGGATCTTCCCAGACCAGGGCTCGAACCCGTGTCCCCTGCATTGGCAGGCAGATTCTCAACCACTGCGCCACCAGGGAAAAGCCCCTCAGTTCTTACAAAGTAATCACTTCAGAGGAATATTAATGTAGTATTTGTATCGTGTTTGTTTTCACATTCTGTTCTTTTTAAATGTTTTTACTATATTTCTATATGTTTACGGTATGTAATTGATTTCCAAGGGTGATTATATGATGAACAATATTTTAGTTAATAGGCAGTTAAGATTCAGTTGATGCAGAAGCTTTAGTTATGTATGTGTCCCTTCCCTGTGCTCCCATGAATAGTGTATCCTGAGCTCAGAACCTCATGACGTTTATTGCTTTTTTTTTTTTTTTTTTTGCGGTACGCGGGCCTCTCACTGTTGTGGCCTCTCCCATTGCGGAGCACAGGCTCCAGACGCGCAGGCTCAGCTGCCATGGCTCACAGGCCCAGCCGCTCCACGGCATGTGGGATCCTCCCGGAACGGGGCACGAACCCGTGTCTGCTGCATCGGCAGGTGGACTCTCAACCACTGCGCCACCAGGGAAGCCCAACACTATATATTTTTAAATGAATAAATTGATTGAGGGACATGAGGGACCTGGCTTTGTGTCCCCTGTAGTCACCAAACAAGACTTTAAACTCTGGGGCACTGTATTAGGGTTCTCCAAAGAAACAGAATCCATAGGATGTGTGTGTGTGTGTGTGTGTGTGTGTGTGTGTGTGTGTGTATTAGAAGAGAGAGATTGATTGATTGATTGATTTTAAGGAGTTGGCTCATGCAATTATGGGGGGTGGTAGGTCTGAAATTTGCAGAGCAGGCTGGCAGGGTGGAGACCTGGAGAAGAGTTGATGCTGTAGCTCAAGTCTAAAGGCAGTTTCCAGAGAGAATTACCTCTTCCTTGAGGGACTTCAGTTATTTTTCTCTCAAGGCCTTCAACTGATTGGATGAGGCCTACCCACATTATGGAGGATAATTTGCTTTAGTCAGAGTCTACTGATTTAAATGTTAATATCATCAAAAAACCCCCAAACCAACCAACCCTTTACAGCAACATCCAGACTGGTGTTTGACCATATATATGGGCACTGTGGCTTAGCCAAGTTGACACGTAAAATTAACCATCATAGGTACCAAGTAAGTAATTAATTTCAGTGGGGGAAAAAAGATTCCATAGTATTTTCATAAATGAAATTAGCTATGAAAAAAATTGAAATTAGTATAAGGGATATTAACAGGTTAAAATTTACAAGAAACATGCATGGCTATGGCCAGGAATATATTTGTATAATATAATTTTTATATTTAAGTGCAGCATAGGAAAACAAAGCATATGAACAAGTATTACATAATATATAATAGAAAATTTTCAGGAAACAGGGATCAGAATGGGATTAAAGGCAAGTATTCCTAAAGAACATGAATTTCGATCAGACTTTGAAGAAAGTGTACAGCTATTCATATCTATGGAGTTGGGGCATAATCCCAATAAGTAGAATACCAAAACCTTATGAGAGGCTTGGAGAAGGAAAGACAGGGAAAAACTGAAGGGGGGCCTTGAATATATATTTTATATTTGTTTAGCTAGGCAATTAAAAAAAAAAACTTCTGAGAGTTAATTAGGAGGGAAGTAATTAAATAAAACATTTCTTAAAGATACTGTTCTGCATGTATTAATGGACTACAGTGGTTTCTAAGCCTAAGCACGGGATGTGAGAACCTGGACAAAGATTTATAAATAGAAGGAGAATCCAGATCTCTTAGAGATTGATCAAGGAATTGACAGAGCTTTGTGATTTAATGTTGGAGACAAATATGAGAGAGATATACTAATTTTGTCTAAATTATAAGTCTGGTGCCATAAGAATGATGTTGTTAATTTTTACAGTGATGTGGAAATATAGAAAATGGGCAGGTAGAATATGGTGAATGTTACACACATATAACTCAAGGGATGTTCAATGCGGTAAAAGTTACTACATCAGTGTACTATAATATTTTAATATTCTACTCTGAGGCATAAAATATAGTAGCTTCTTATTAAGGAATTTTATTCTACTTGGTGAAACCAGCATACTTTTATTATAAACTATATAGTGTGAAATTTAATATTTGAAGATATCAGACATGAAATTACTGGTAAATCATCTCTTAGTATCTACTGTGACAAAGACAATGAAAACTGTAGAAGTTCAAAGTGAGAGGGTATTTAAGGGTATTCCTATTTTCTGGGAAGGATTTATGGCAGATATCAGATTTAAGCTCCTATAGATAGGATTTGAAATGTTTTACATAATGGGGCTAATGGGGGCAAGCAGAAAGCCCCACATGTTGGATGCTTAGCTATGGCTAAAATGTACTACGTGTTTTAAAATAAAACTTTGTTAATTTGGATATCTTACACACAACCCTTTAATCTGCTTATTATATATAATCATGTTTATATGACCTGCAACTGTAACATCAGTCAGTTGTATAATTTACCTTTTTTTCTTTCACTCGCCATTCTCTTTAGTTTATCAGTCTCAAAAATCCATGAAAATGTTGGTCACTTCTTGAGGGTAGCATTGAGATTATCTGTTATTTCCCTTTGGTCATTGTTTATTTTGTCATCACACTGTGATGTGTGATGACGTGTGATGTGTGCCTTTGTTTTCATTACTTTGCTTTGTCCATAGTCCTAAGAGTGGCATTAATTGGGATGTTTCTTGGTCCAGAGCCAAGTATTCCTACTGTTGTCATTGCGCTTGAGCCTACCTTCTCTTGCTTTCTTTCCAGATAGGAGCTTCTTTGAATGGTGGTATTTCTTCCTGTGCCTGCTTCTCAAGCCCCATTCTAATTTCTCTTCTCCAAACCTTATTGCCTCTTACTGTTATCACTGCCATGGTAAATTTCTTCTTTGGATTGCATTTATAGCAGTTTTTATGATATGCATAGAATTTGAATTACTGAAATAAAACTGTATTTTCTGTACCTCAGTTAATATTGGGTACCTCAGTTTTCATCAAGTCAGATAATTTTCTTAACAAGTTGTCAATGTTTTCAGGGTTTCAGTACAAGTTATCATCTTGCAATACAAAAATGATATCTGGTATTGTTAAGGTTTGTCACAAGGTTACCAGAGATGGAATATTTAAAATATCATGTAATATACATGGAAAACTTTCCATAATTCTATAGCTTCTATATTTTAAAAAATAATACTGTTTATTTATAATCAGTCAATGAAGGTGCACTTTAAACAATACTGGGAGAAAAGGATTTAACAGCTCCTTAACATCCTAATACCACTTCTTTCCCTGACCGTTTTATTAATTGGAATTCCTCTGGAGATCATTCTGTGGAAAACAACTCCTCCCTCCTCCCACCTTTACCCAAGAGGTCAGAATACAAGTATTCCTTCCTTTGCATGTACTTTAATCTTGCTTAGAGTTATTATGTCTTCCCCCCTTAATTGTTCATTGTTACTACTTCTGTAGTTTCAAAAAATACCCACTATAATTAAAATTCAGGAAGAGCATTGAGACTTCAATGGAGCTGTCAGTTGTTATATTAATACAATTTACTGAATGGCCATATGATTGGGGAAGAATAGGAACAAGTAATTTGATGGTTAACTGGTACAATTCTTTTTTTTTTTTTTACAATTTTTAAATAAACTCTAAATTCTTTACTACATTTATGTGATAACTAGTAGATTCTTGAATAGTAGTTCTCTAGGTAAGCAAAACAATGTATTTTGGTTAATAAGGAAATAAGAAGGGTTATTTGAATATTTGAAAATATTTAGGTTATTCTCCATAAAATACTGTTCTGTAATCTCCTTAGTCCATTTAATAAAAATTTATTGCCCTCCATTAGAAAGTAGATATAAAAATATTGTTTAGTATGTTAATACGAACCAAGCAGTAGTATGTATACCAGCCTAAGAAATGGAATTTTACCAATACAATGGAAACTCCCAGTGTAAACCTATCTCAACACATCCCTCTTTCTGTCTCCTTCTAAATGTAAACACTATACTGAATTTTGTGAGTGTTATTTTTTTAATTTAAAAATATAAGTTTTACATATATATCTATGCCTAAGTAATATAACCTATTAATTTATTTTTGAACTTTATAAAAAATGGTATATTGTATGTATTCTTCTTAAGATCTACTTTTAAGTTAAGATTCATTTACATTGCTCTGTAGGACATTTATTATCATGGCTAGATATGAATATGTGATGAATTATTTTATCATTAATTGACACGTTTGTTTTTTCTATTATGAACAATACTTCAATGAGTATTCTTACAGATGTCTTGTGGTGTACATGCACAGAAGCATCTCTACCTAGGAGTAGAATTGCTGGGTCACAGAGTATATGCACATTCAGTTTTTTTTCGGTTTTTTTGGGGGTTTTTTTGCGGTACGCGGGCCTCTCACGGTTGCGGCCTCTCCCGTTTTGGAGCGCAGGCTCCGGACGCGCAGGCTCAGCGGCCATGGCTCACGGGGACCAGCCGCTCCGCGGCATGTGGGATCCTCCCGGACCGGGGCACAAACCTGTGTCCCCTGCATCAGCAGGCGGACTCCCAACCACTGCGCCACCAGGGAAGCCCGCACATTCAGTTTAAATGCTAAATTATTTTTCAGTTTGGTTTGTGACACAGGGTGACTAGATGTACACTAAAAATTTCCTCTTCTTCCTGGGCAGAGTTAGGTTGTATTTTCCACCTCCCCTGCATTAGGAATGTACGCTTAAATGATTTCCAGTCTGTAGAATGTGAGTAGAAGTGGAAGCGCGGAGTCCTAACCACTGGACCGCCAGGGAAGTCCCTCCTTTTCATTTTTAATAATTAACATGTATCTTTTTCTTTCTTGATCTCATCAGGAGAATTTTATTACTCATTTTAAAGAACTAACTTCTGGTTTTATCATTCTCTTTATTGTGTTTTTTTCCATTTCATTAATTTATGCTTTAATATTTCTTCCTTTTCAGCTTTTTTCTTTAGATGGGGTGGTTATTTTTTTAGTTAGACATTTAGCTCATTAATTTTCAGTCATTCTTCTTTCCTAATAAAAGCATTTATGAGAATACATTCTCTGAGTATAGCTTTCACAACATTTTATAGTTTTGAAATGTAGTATTTCTTTATTGTTTCATTCTTAGTTTAAAATTTTTTGTTATTATTTCTTGAGTTGTGAGTTATTTAGAGATATAATTTAAAATTTTCAGGTGTATGGCAGCTTTATGTTTCTTTTTGACTTTTATTTCTTTGCATTGTGATCAGAGAATGTAGTCTTTCTGATAGTGATCGTTCCATTCTTTCTTCCATGTCTCTTAACCTCTCTTTCGTATTTTTCATTTCTCCATGACTTTGTAGATGATTTTGTCATTTCTGTCTTACAGTTTACTGACTCCGTTCAGTATGTTTTAGTTGTTATTTAACATTGTGATTTTACTTATAATGTTTTTCAGTTCTAGCAGTTCTATTTGGCTCTCTTTCAGATTTACCTGTTCATTTTTTATATTCTCTTGAATCTTACTGATGTTTACAATTCACTCTTTTCTTTCGCTTATGTATTAAGCATATTTAATGTTCTATATTTGATATTTCTAATACCTGAAATTTAGTAGGATATTTCTGCAACCAATTTTGTTGTTTATTTTTGCTGGCTTTTTTTATAGTGCCTTGTTTACTTGTGTGCTTTGTGATTTTCTTTCTGAATTATGAACTCATTTTGTATTGGAACCCTGTGTAATTATGGAAATTCTTTTCAGGTTGAGTTCAGGGTACATTCCTCTAGAGAGGATTTTTATTTCCTTCTACTATGTGCTTGGAGATGGGGGTCTGTGAACCTGGATTTTAACTTAAAATTCTCAGTCTTGGTTTTAAAGAATGTCCACATAGTATAGATGAATTCAGGCATCAAATTCTCATGTATTTGCTAAAGTTGAGGTAAATTTTCCTTGATGTTTGCCTTTAAGGTGTTTTAAGGTGTTTGAATTCATTCTTTTCCTGGGTTATTATTTATCTTGGGCCCTGACTTTGTTGGTCTCTGATCTAACTTTAGGAGGCCTGAGCCTTTTTCCTTGGTTCCACTCATTCCTAGGTTACCAAGATCCACATATGCCCCCTGGAGTATCTGGCAGCTTCACTGCTTGCTTTTCTGTTTGTTCTCTTGATTTGTTTTTATTCTTGACATTAGTGATTTCCTATTGCATTCTTTATGGTATATCCAACATTGAAAAGGATAATTTTTATATTTTACTGAACAATTTTAAATGCTATGTACCAAAAATGTTTTAAGATCTGTAGTTTTTAGTTTATTTCAGGGAAAGGAAATCCTCTTAGAGAATTTTCAAAAGCATGGTTTCTAGAGCCCAACCCAGACCCACAGACCAGAAACTCCAGGATGCAGGGCCTGTGGGTATTTTTAAAAGCTTCTTAGATGATTCTGATGCACTGCAAGGTTTGAGAATCACTGACATAGAAAAAGTTGACAATTTCGTTGTGTAAACTTAAATAATTAAATATTAATAGCTAATGTTTATTGAAGATAAGGTAACATACATAGTAGAATGCAACAATCCTAGCTATAAGTATTGTTATTTTTTTAATTAATTAATTAATTTGTTTGTTTTTTGGCTGTGTTGGGTCTTCGGTGTCGTGCGCAGGCTTTCTCTAGTTGTGGCTAGCGGGTGCTACTCTTTGTTGAGGTGCGCAGCCTTCTCACTGCGGTGGCTTCTCTTGTTGCGGAGCACAGGCTCTAGGCTCACGGGCTTCAGCAGCTGTGGCACGCAGGCTCAGTAGTTGTGGCTCAGGGGCTCTAGAGTGCAGGCTCAATAGTTGTGGCGCACGGGCTTAGTTGCTCTGTAGCATGTGGGATCTTCCCAGACCAGGGCTCGAGCCCGTGTCCCCTGCATTGGCAGGAGGATTCTTAACCACTGTGTCACCAGGGAAGCCCTATAAGTATTATTATTATGTGCTAGGCTCTATTCTAAATCTTTCACACATGTTGTCATTTATTCCTCACAGCAACACTGTAGCTACTACTACTATCCTCATATTATAAATGAGTAAATTGAAGCACAGAGAATGTAGCATAATTGATATTTGAATTCAGATAGTCAGTCTAATTCCAGAGCATGTAAGCTTAACCCATCATCTTTATAGTCTTCCAGCTACTTCACAAACATTTTATTGATTCCCAGAGGGCATCTAACATTACAGAATATAGCAGGAAATATATATTTGAATCATTACATATTCATGTTGATTCAGCATAGGTACTGGGGAAGGAGGATAGTATAGTAGAAATAGGTTCGACTTGTAGTGAGATAGACAGGCATGGGTCTTTCCTCATCTGCTTGCTGTGTAGCTATAAGAAAGTAATTTATCTTTTCTGAGCTCTTATTTTCTCGTTGGTAAAGGAGAATAATTATTTTTACTTCATAGAGATTTTGAAGAAATAAAATTAAGTAACATATTGCTTGACATACAGTGCATGGTCAGTATTGGATTCAAGGTATCCCCTAAGAAAATTATGTTGACTCCCATACAGAATATTGTAGTAAGCTTTAGTCTGGGAGCAGTTGATGGTGCTGGTGAGGGCAATGCTGACTGTCTGTATTGAGAGTATACTTGATGCCAAGCACTGCCCTAGGCTCTGGAAGCCGTGAGTAAGACGTAGCCTTCCTGCTCTCAAGGAACTTATAGTCCACTTGGGGTGGGGGCGGATCCAGACAGATACACAGGCAAATACTTTGCTAGGTGCTGTTATGGGGGAAGCATAGGGTTCTGTGGAAGCATATAGGTGGGTTACTCAGTGAAACCATAGCGGATGAAGAATGACTTCCCAAAGGGAGGTGGATGATGATGTGAAGGATTAGACTAGTAAGTCTAGATAGAGGGCAAAGAGACGGCTGGTAGAAATTTGTCATTGCTACAAAGGTGTCCCATTCATTACTGAAATAGATGTCCTCAATATTAGTGAAGATTTCAGGGATACCAGGAAAGTATGCTTTTGTCAGGTCAGTGTTGAAATATTAAGAGCCTACTTTTAGGTTTAGGTGTTACTAAAACAGTTTTTAAAAAGTAAAATAAGAAGGGCTCTATTTATATATAATATTGAAATTTCTATCAAATAGCACTTTCTGAGGTCTTGTATTCACATGGCCTACATACTTGTTATTCAACATTATAGTCACATTAGGTTATACTTATGGGGAAGAGAGAGGGAAAGGCACAAAGAAACAATGAACTTCAGAGGATGGAAATGATGATTTGTGAGTTGGGGTGAATACCGCTACCACTATGTGCTGTTTATACATTTCCCTTTCTCTCATCATCCTTACTCACATGTGATGAAAAATTATTTGTTTGAATGGCTCATTGACAGTTCAATTTTAATTTGGTGTAGTACACTGCTCTGGTGGTTTGATATTGATCAACAAAATTGTATATATAGGAGATAAGATTTCTTTCCATCTTTTTCTAGTGCCCCTTCCCAATAAAACAACCTACTCAAAATATGGAAGGGAAAGATCACTCCTATGGCAAAACTGGGTTAAGAAAATGAGAATGAATAAAGAATTCCTTGGAAGGGAAGGAATATGGGTCTAGAAGAAAGAAGAGGGTGTTGAAATAGGCTATTGTAATGGATAAAATGATATCAAAAATTAAATGAATGAGCTTGGTCTTTAAAAACACCTCCAAGGCAAGCACATTCTGGCAGCCTGAAGAATGTGACTTGTTGTAAGAATAGACTTTGATCTCCTACAGCTGATCTTGTACATCCATATGAGGACTGTGGTTTTTGCAAGAGCCGTCCCTGACTTGAGCTGGGTCAAGTGGAGCAATTGATGTGGGTATTTGGAAACATTGGAAACCAGTTGTTGGGGTTAAAGCTGTTAGTCCCTGAGGGGTAAGCAGAGGGTAGAAAGAAAAAGGTAAAAAATGAAATCATGTTTGTGAAAGTAAATTCTGAAAAACATACTTAGAAAAGTTTATAAAATGAGGTTGAAACTATGAACATGTTTGCTGTGATAATAAATCTTAGATACTAGGACTGGCCAAAAACCTGAAGAGAGAAAAACAGTTTTAGGCGCCCCCCTCCCTGCTACCGCCACCCCCCCGAAAAAAACCCTACCAAAAAACAAACAAACAAACAAAAATCCTTTATAATTCTGTCCCACAAACCTATGTAGAAATCTGCACTGTTTGGACCTTTATGACATGAAGTTGGGGGAGGGTGGTAGATACCTTGAGCATAAAAATCATGTAAGTTCAGTGATTGTGGTGGTGTTGGAATATGTTGAATTCTTGGTGTCTTTGTGGGGAAGTATTTGTGCCTCACTGGGTTTATTTTAGCAAGGACTCTTAACTACCTTTGGGTACTTTTCTAAGAGTTTGTTGTGTTTTAAAGGGATTGTGATTGTTTTGTCAGGTTCAAAATAATTCTCGAAACTGGACATTATGGCCTCTCTACTCTCAACTTCTGGTTTTCCTCTTACCTTTATTCATTTTTTTCTCTCTCTGTCTCTCTTTTTTGTTGTTGTTGTTACTTGATCTTCCAGCTTTAACTGCCCCCCTCCTTAAATATGGGAGTGTTTCCATAGTAATCCGTTCTCCTCTCTTCACACTTTTCCTTGATCATCTCATCTATTACATTATCATCAACATGTCCATGATTCCAAAAACCTTTATATCCCACTACTTTGGAGGTTAGCTGGATAAGATCTACTTGGATGTCATATTCATAATTAATGTATACATTAACTGAATAACTGAATTCATTAGCTTCTCCCTCAGACATCTCATCTCCTGTAAACTCAGTCTTGGCTGAGTGACTTTAATATACATCCAAACTCCCATGATAGGTCACTTGGTGTTTGTAGAACTTCTTTAGAGAATGTAATCCTGAATGTAAATAAAGTTTTAGCCAGAAAGATGCCTCATCATAGCATTGTTTTTAAAGTCCTGCACCACTGCCCTGCTTAAAAACTGACACACACACACACACACACACACATACACACAGAGGAATATTTTACAGGCAATGTAGAAAAATATTTAATAGCATGAGAAGTTATATATATAAATTTAGTGGAAAAAGATGCTCTTCATATGTACACTGATACCATAATCATTAAAACTATAAAAAGAACTGTGTGTCTGTATTTGTAGAAGAATATGTATACAAAGGTTTGCATTAATTCTAGATGGAACAGTTTTTGGTGATTTTTATTTTATTCTTTTCATCTACTTGTATTTTCTAGACTTGTAAAGTAAACATGAATTACTTTCATAATTCACACATGGAGACAATTTGGACTCTATTTTTCACCTCCAACTCTTGTTGATTTAGTCCTGTGTCTCATTCAACCCAGCTGTTGCTGCATTAGTTCAACTGCTCATTGTATCAGAATTAGACTATCATAGCAACCCCCTTGATTCCATTGCTCAGCTGCCAGAGCTATCTTCCTAAAAATCTTAACTGGTCAGGTTCTTTCCTTGCTTAACCTTTCCAGTTTAGGTAGCTAAATGTTAAATCTCCAAAACCATCAGAAGTAGAGTAAATTTTGAATGTTTTCCCTTGTTACAGCTGACTCTGTATTTAGCCAACTCAGGATGTAATATAACGTTTTCTCTTAACCCTAAGCAAGTCACCTTTGACCAGAGAGCGGATAGTCATGCCAGATTGGGGTTGGAGGAAGGGAGAAAGTGGGAGGGAAAATATGAATTGAACTCAGGTGTTTGCAAATCTTTGCTCTTTGCTTGTCCCTTCTGTTCTACCTCTGCAACCTGTCATATTTTGCCCTTGCTGGGTGGGATTTTTGTTTGTTTGTTTTCTATTCAAAGGACAGTGTATTGGTTTCCTTGAGTATTTAGTCAGTAAGAACAAATAGCCAAATAATGAAAATCCACCAGTTTTAGTGCCAATTATTATATTAGCCGATCGTATTAGGAGTATTTATTGAAGCATGTCATGCTAATAGTCCCTGAGTGTAATTATACTTGCAGATTTTTCTTGCTTTCAGGGAGTCTCTAACATGTTCCAGATGGTTAAATAGGAAAGAGTAGACATTTTGTACTGTCTTTTCAATTATGATTAGGAATTTGATGTTACTTACTACTTATGTTAATGTTATTGCTTTTGTTAGATCTAAACATGAGAGGAATTTAAACAAAAAAATTTTTTTTAAAACTCTTCTACTATGGTCAACAATTAACAGGAGTTTTCATAGATTCTTTTCCTCTGTTAAATTGTTTAATTAATTTAAGCATCATTAAAATGAGATAATTGCATCATAAGTAGTAATTCATTTATGAATATAGTCCTTAATTTATTCTTGGAAAGTATTCACTTGGGTTTGTTTCAGACTTAAAATTACATGGTGAACTTTCTTGAAAATTTACATGAGACTGAAATAGAATAATTTTCCAAACTTTGGAAAATAGAAAATTTTCCAAATTTTCCAAAGGTTCTTTGACCTTTTCCACAACCTAATATGACCCTAGATTCAAAATCAGTGCGATATATACTTAAGTTTTTCCAGTAGTAGTAGTGATGACTTTCCTTCATGTATTCATATTCTCTTGTCTGCCATTAACGGACCATCCAGCTTCTCTCATTTGCAAGGCAGTTTACCAAAGATAGGCTTATAGCCTTTGAAATCAGAACAGAAAAGTTAATAGAGCATAGGGATCCAGACCCATAATCCTTGGCTTCATTATGACCTTATGTTAACCAATTTGCTAACTGGTTAGTTGACGTGAAGAAATATGTTGTTTTTCAATAAGAGATAGAATACTCTGTCATTCACTTTAACAGCCTGTATATTTTCATAATGTAATTGTTGAGGGAGGACAAATGGTTCTTCCGTAGACTGCCATTCTCTGTCCTTGGAGCATACTTCAAGAGTTCTTGCAAACTAGAAAACAAGTAAAAAACATAAAAATAGAATACCAACATTATTTTTTTGGTGATGAATGAAAGCATATTATTCCTAAAGATTTTGTTGGGATGAAGGGAGTAGCTTACATTCTATATCATCCAGGAAGACTTACTTCCTGTCAGTTGCCTTTAAATATCTTTGTTCATTCTCACACTTTCCTGTTTCTCATTAAGCTACTGCATCTCTACCTCTTCTTGACCTTCTTTCCCCCAAACAACTTGCCGCCTCAGCCTCTTCAGACTCCTCAGTGCTTTTCCTTCATGCCTGCTCTACAAATACTTGATAGTTTTTCCAGGTAAAATTCTTATCCTTCTATAAAATTCTTTAAATTCCTTCCCAGCAAGATCAAAGTTAGCCTAAACCAAGACTCAGAAAAGCATATCTTTGAGGAGATGCAGTTCATCTTGCAATAATAAACTGGCATTAAATTGGGATTTCCATTTTCATGACTGTTGCCAAACTTTGTTATTTGGTTTGTTTAGCATGTGCAGCAAATGTTGTGATCAAGTTATTATTAACTATTCAATATTGTGAGTCTGTCTGAGAATAAGAAAAATAATATGGACAAATTTAATTCATATTTTTGTGTGTTTTAAAGTATTATATATATTCATTTGTCTCATGTATAAAAATTTGATTTTATACAAAAATATGTTAAGATGGGATTAATTTTTAAAAGAATGATTCAGGGCTTCCCTGGTGGCGCAGTGGTTGAGAGTCTGCCTGCTGATGCAGGAGACACAGGTTCATGTCCCGGTCTGGGAGGATCCCACATGCCACGGAGCAGCTGGGCCCGTGAGCCATGGTTGCTGGGCCTGCGTGTCCGGAGCCTGTGCTCCGCAACGGGAGAGGCCACAACAGTGAGAGGCCACGTACTGCAAAAAAAAAAATAAAGAAAGAATGATTCATACTAGGATTCCATTGAATGAAATATTTCAGTTTTACATATAAAGAATGAAGTTTGATTTATAAAATTTAGTATATGCAAGACCTTTCCAGGCATCAATATGAGTTACATGTATGTGATGAAATTCAGGCTAATTAGGGAAAATACCTCTCTGGGTTAATGGTAAGAGATGATAACAAGATATTTGAAAAGCAGTACTGCTATGGATTCTATGATACTACTACTGTGGATTCTATGATAGTACCTGATACTATCTTTGATCTAGTTAATAACGAAACTAGAATTTTTTCTTACCGCTTCTTTGCAGTATCACAGCCTCTATCTCTTTCACCCACTCCACTTTTATCATGATGTGGAAAGAGTTGTTACTGTGATTCCCATAATCTTGGAGGCAGGGAGAATTTACTTATCCACCTGACCGCTTTCCTGGACTTCGATGCTTGAAACACTCCTGTCTTCTTCAAATATTTAGAAAATTGCGGTAATGGTACTTCAGTCCTCATCTTCCCTAAGGTTTCCTTTGTCCCCTTAATATACATCTGGTGGATTTAAGATCTCTGCAGTGGTTAAGAATCCGCCTGCCAATGCAGGGGACATGGGTTCGAGCCCTGGTCCGGGAAGATCCCACATGCCGTGGAGCAACTAAGCCTGTGCACCACAACTACTGAGCCTGAGCTCTAGAGCCGCGAGCCACAACTACTGAAGCCCACGCGCCCCAGAGCCCATGTGTTGCAACTACTGAGCCCACATGCCGCAACTTCTGAAACCTGCACGCTCCAGGGCCCATGCTCCGCAACAAGAGAAGTCACCGCAATGAGAAGCCCGCACACCGCCACGAAGAGCAGTCCCCGCTCGCCGCAACTAGAGAAAGCCCGCGTGCAGCAATGAAGACCCAGCGGAGCCAAAAAATAAATTAAATTTAAGAACAAAGAAAAAAAAGATCTCTGTTTTTTTCTTTTCCCTTTGAACACTTTAACCACAGCACCTCAGTGTTTAACTGAACATAGGTACTGTCTATAGATTCAAATTTCATTTTGTGTGTGTATGTGTGTGTGTTCCGGCAGCTTTCTAAGCAGAGCTCATGAATTTGCATTCTCCATAGGTCCAATTTGTTACTGGTTTCTATATTCCTGTGTCCTAGGAGGCTGTGTTAGGAATTAGTACATACGTTTATCTCATTTCCCCAAACCTAATGTATGACCTTACTCTGTTAGCTGATTCAAGTTCTGTTCATGGCATGATAGATGCATGGTAGTACTAGTGACAACTCTATTCCCCATGTGTTCTGACTCATTAACTGCGTGAGAGGAAAATGCTCAGCCACTCCAAGGAAGTCAGGCTGAATCAGTCTGGCAAAATGGATGTCGAATGTAGAAGAGGGAGAACCATAGAGCAGTTTGACCTTTTAGTGCACATTGTCCCCCACCTGCCAGGTACATAGACAGTCATTATACTAGAATTTGACATAAATAACAATTTTCTTCCCTTCTGGGGAGGACGGAGCAACGGTAAATGCAATGTTAAAGTTCTTGATTCTTCTATGCCAGGGTTTTTCAGTCTTAGCACTATTGTCATTTTGGGTCAGATAATTTTTTTTTTTGCGGTACGCGGGCCTCTCACTGTTGTGGCCTCTCCCGTTGCAACGCGCAGGCTCAGCGGCCATGGCTCACGGGCTTAGTTGCTCTGCGGCATGTGGGATCCTCCCGGACCAGGGCACGAACCCGCGTCCCCTGCATCGGTAGGCGGACTCTCAACCACTGCGCCACCGGGGAAGCCCTGGTCAGATAATTTTTGTTGTGGGCGCTGTCCTGTGCATTTTAGAAGGTTCAGCAGCATCTTTGGCCTCTACCCACTAGATTCTAGTAGCACTTCCCACCCCAAATTGTGACAACCAAAAATATCTCCAAACATTGCTAAATGTTCCCTGGAAGATACTGTAGGTCCCAGCTGAGAACTGTTGTCCTGCACTTAATGCACTTTTGATTATATGATGAGGACAAGTTCTTAGAAGATTGATTGCTTTCTGTGTGCAATTTGATTATTTTGGCAACTCTAGAAAGCTGGTACCAATTTACATTCCTGACAACGGTGTGGAATATTGCGTATTTCCTTAGACCCTCAGCAGTGCTTTATTTTGTGAGTCTTTTTAATCTTTTACCTATCTGATAGATGAGAAATTACTTTGCCTTAATTTTAATTCAAACAATTAATTAGGTTGGATATTCTTTTCATTTTTATTGTCCAGTTGAAGATCATCTTATATGCATTGTTTATTTTTGTTCTTTGCCCTTCTTTGGGGGGATGTTAACTTGGTCATTTGTGGGATTATGAGATTGTTTTCACTGTTAGGAATTTTTCACAGTTTCATGGTTAAAAATTATCACTTTTTCTTTATAGCTTCCAGCTTAAATTTATAACTAGCTTTATGTTCATGTCTTTCTTAGTAGATTGAATTTATTGAGATGTCATATATAAGATACTCAATATATTTTTAGACTAAATTTAATGTAGAGGAGCATTGGTACTTCTCCAAGGAAGGAGTGAAATGTATACGTGCATGCGAGTGTTAGTGTGTGCATGAACGTGTGTATATATGTTTGTGCATGTTTACATGGGCACCTAAGAAAAGAAGGCTAAAACACTGAGCTGTAGGTATGTCTGCATTTGCCAGACATTGGAAGGATATTGAGAAGAAGTTGATGGCAGGCAATATAGTTTCTTGGAATGCACCTGAAAGCTCAAAGAGAATATTGCTCTTAGAACTGCAGAAGGTTCACTGTAAATATCCCTAGCCATATTCTAGAAGGTCAGACAAGAGATAAGGGTAGGGAGGGTTAAAAGGAGTTAGAGATGACAATTCAGAACAGTGATATAGTAAGGGTGTAGCTTAAACTTCATAGTGGAGTCTAAGTAACATAGAATTTGGGAGATGTAGGTGTAGGTTGGTGGGAGAGCCCAGCTTATATGGATTATCAATTAAACTTTCTTTTTCCATTTTTATTGGGGAATTTCTGTTCCTCAGTGTTCCTAGATATCATCTTATTTTCCTTTTCTAGGCTCTGGATCTTTTTCTTTGAAAGGATCTTTGCCGCCTTCCTTAAGAGCAAAGGAAGAGATAAGAAGTATATGTCCAGAGCAAAAATTCACAAAATATGGTCTGTGGACTCTTGGGGCTCTGCTTGGGCTGCCATAACAGAATACCATAGACTTCATGGCTTAAACATGCACTTGAAAAGAATATGTATTCTGCAGTTTTGGGGCATAGTGTTGTAAAAATGTCAGTTAGGTCCAGGTGGTTGATAGTACTGTTCAAATTTTCTAAGTCTTATTGATTTTTTTTTTTTCAGAGGGGTCTGCTTCTATCAGTTGATGAGAGGGGGGTGTTAAACTCTCCAACTCTAATGTGTGTTTGTTTTTCTCCATTTAATTCTGTCATTTTTTTTGCCTCTTTTATCTTCAAGCTCTGTCATTAGAGGCTATGATAAATAATAGGAGACCTTGAATGCTAGGTAACAAGAGTGCAAATTCTTTATGGTAACTGTGGAAAAGCCCTGTTGAGTGGTGACTAGGGGTGTGACATTGTGAACATGGAGCTGTGGGGAATTGTTTAGCAGGATGCGTTGTGTAGGCAGACCAGGAGTAGAGGTTAGATATGCTGCTAAATTGCCTCAGACTTGGATTGCTAACAGTATGGAATATAATGATGTTATTAATGGATTGAATATAGGAAATGCAAGAAGAAGAGGTGGGTTAAACAGTCCTAAGAAACTAAGTAACTGGCAAAATACTAGTATGGTTGCTAATGATAGCAGTGTACTTAATAGTGACTTTGAGGGATAGTGATGAGCAATTTCTTTTTGGCCCATTAATTTGGGGTGTTGCCTGGATATACAAATATAGACATCATATAGGTAATAATGAGAAGCTCAAGATTAGTGAAAGAGGATAAGAGGTTCTTCCTGCTCTGTTTTTATTATACACATACTACGAAATCATTCATTTCTGAAATAATTTTGGGATTAAGTTTTTCTTATTTGTGGCCTCAGCTCGGATGTTACCCTCACATATAAACTCTCCTTACTCACTCAATCTAAAGTAGCTCCCCTAGTAACTCTCTCCCTCAAGTTATCCAGTTTTATTTACTGATCTTTTCCTCCCATTTGAATGTGAGCTTTGAAGAGTAGGAACTTCATCGCTCTTGTTCAGTGCTGTACCCCAGCAGCTTGTACAGTGCTTACCACGTATTGGGCTCTTAAATATTTGAGGATGGAATGACTCTTGCCTGTTACAAAAGAAATGATGTGTACTGAGTAAAAGAAATAAAAAGAAATGTTTTACTATTTGGTTTTAAAAATACCTTGTGAATGTTTATTACCAGTTTTTTTAAGTCATAAGGCTAGGCCTTTGGTTATTATCCACTCCCCCACCCCAAGATATGTCATGTTACTAATGGAAAGTTCTAATTAAATGTAACCATAGATTTGCATACCTCATTACATGATTATAACTTTGTATTCCAAAAAATGGAATTTATTAAAACCTCTAAGCACATATCCTGGTCACGTCTCTATTTTAAAAGATAATATGTAATTTAGAAAGATCATAAAAAAGAAAGAGAAATAATCTAGATAGAAATAGTTTTATCAATTAACTTTAGTGAGTATCTATCCTTGGCTACCCTTGAGAGGTACGAAGAGGTAGTAAAACCATCTTTGTCAATTGACAGTGTGGAGGGGTAGATAGTGCACATAGAAAACTGTGTAATGCAAACATTCATCTGGTAACATATGTACCAATTTTAACTGTTATTAAAAATGATCAAGCCTTTGCTTTGTTTTAGGCCTTATTAAAATGCTATTTTCTAACACATATAAATCACGTATTGGGAATTAAAATCCGATCTGAGCACGTTGCTATAATGTTTTAGACATTTAAAATAGCTTAGTTTTGGAAATTCCTAGGATTCTGGGCTTTCACTGCCAGGGGCTGGGTTTGATCCCTGGACGGGGATCTAAGATCCTGCAAGCCGCACGGTGCACCAAAAAAAAAAACAACCAAAAAACACTACAGTAGCTTAGTTTTGATAGTCGTCGACAATTGCCTTCCAATTTAGTAGAGTTGCTCTTTAGGAAAGAACTAAACTCTTGTAGTTAAGGTGTTAAGTTTCATTTTTAGCTCTTTGAGTGTGGACTCTCTCCAACACGCTGGTGTTTTCTCTTGCCTTGTGGCAAAAACAGAGAGGTAAATTATATTGCAGAATGAAGCCACAGAAATAGGCGTTCCCCGATTAGTAGAGACTAATCTAGTAGTTTTACTACTTTCAGCATTCTTTCCTCCCTGTGTTCTCACCTCCAAACCTTTGCCTAATCCCTTATATTAATAATCTAGTATACCTCTCCCCATGCCTCTGACACTCCTCTTGGATTTGTTTAGAAAGACTTGTAATGTCCTTTGACTAGTTTAATGATCCTCATTCTCTTTAAGTTTTTAACTGCACTACCATTCTTGAATTAGAACAGGTTCATTAATTCCACAAATTAACCTTTTAAAAGGTTAATATTTGTATACCTACTGTGTATACCTACTGTGTGCCAGTTAAAAAATATACACCTGGGGTCTTACAGTATAGTGAGGGAGACTGGTGGTAAACACAATCACACAAACGAATATGTAAATAAAAACAGTGAAAAATGCTAAGAAGAAAAAGTAGAAAGTGCTATGAAAGTGTCATGGAGGGCTGATTTTGATTATGGGCTAAGAGAAGTAGAATTTTAGTTAAAGCTTGAACAATGAATAGGAACTGAGCAGGTGAAGAAGGTAGGAGGGATTATTCACAGCAGAGAATATACTGTAGTGAAGGCCTTGGAGTGGGGAAGAAAGATTGGGGAATAGAGAGGAACTGCGGATGGATCAGTGTGGCTAAAGTGCAGTGTGCTATGAGGAGAGGTGGCTATGTCATGAGTTTGGGATTTTGTTATATGTGAGATAAAACTTCATGGAAGGATAAGCAGGAATAGGGTATCGGATTTGTATGTCTGTGGATTGATGATTTATTTTTGAAATAGACTGGATGGGGCTTGGTGATTAACATATTATAGGTTGTGAGAGTGGAAAAGATTTCAAGGGTGACATCTGAGTTTCTGGTAGCAGCAGTTGGGTGGGTGTGAGGTGCCTTTTTTTTTTTTTGATGTGGGGGATAGGGAAGAGTCAAGGAAAAGGAAAATGGAGTTTAGTTTGTAACTCCTTAATAAATAGGCAGATGCTTGCAGGAATGGAGCTTAGAGTAGAGCATTAAAAATAATAGGAGCATTCTTTTGAGAATAGCTTGTCTCCAAAATAGATGTGTTTATACTATATCCAGAATTATTAGTATTAAAATCCACTAGTCTAGGCTTTTCAGTGTTTATCTCTTTAATGTAAATGTAAAAGTAGACGTACGAGTCATTAATATTTTAGATTCAGTAGTTGATATGCAGGCAGTTAAACACACAGTTTTGGTTTTAAGGTTATAATCTGCCTTTTTTTTTTTTAAGGGGAGCAAGAAATAGAAATTAAGATACAACAAAGTATTCAGGAATTGGCTTTTTACTGTACTTTAAAAAAAACAATTTTTTTAATCTTTAAAACTTAGAATGTAAGTATTAATATCTCCGTAGAAGCAGAATGAGAGTTAAAAACAAAAGCCATATGAAGGTACATACAGTTTCCTGAATATGTATTACGGAAACGAATAATTAAAGAAATGCATGATACCTTAGTCTGGCAAAAACTAAGGGAAAATATGATGGCTGCCATCATTTATTAGAAAGGGAGCTGCTGAGTTGAACAGATATTAAACTTGGTTGGCTATGGTCTATTTATTAATCAAACACTTCACAGTGTTTACCTTGTGCCACACTGTCCTAAATAACTTAAATATATTAAATGTTTAGTCTCCTACCAACTCTTCAGTAGGTACAAGTATTATCCTGCTTTTTGTAGTTGAGGAAACTGATGCACGGAGAGGTTAAGGTCAGAAAGTTGGTAATGGAGTTGGGCTCCGCAGTCCATACTTTAAACTATAATTCATTACTACCTGGGTTGTAAGAAGGGATGTGGTTGGCTTTAGGCAGATGAGGATAGCTAAAGCTCAGTTCATTTATTTCACAAGTGTGAGGTTTTACTGTATCAATATACTAGAGTTTACTAATCCATGCTATTAATGATGGGCATCTAGGTTGTTCCTGTTTTTTGCTCTTAGACACATTGCTAACATGAACAGTTTTCTTCATATCTCTTGTTGCACATGTGCATGAAGAATTTCCTTGGGGTCATTGTTCTCTTTAGTGCTGCTTCACGGTAGATTTCTTGCCACTTACCAAGATCTGTTTCCCAGCTAGTGTCCCTTTGGAACTCTTGCTCTTACCATAGAGCAACATTTTTCATATCTTTCCAACATAATACAATTTTATCTTCAAACAACACCCATGAATTTACCCAGATTTTTAAGACACCCCAAGAATTGTGTGCAGAAATAAGTATTTTTCTGGAGAGATATTGCAAGGTTTTCATAAAAGCATTTTGTAATCATAAGAACAATGAAGTCAGCCTTCTAAAAATTAAAGATTAACAAGGAAAATTAAGTAAATATTGTCATTCTATTAAAAAAAATTCTGTCTTTAAAGTCTTCATTTTCTTCTAGACCTTCTCTTCATAGATAGTGTTAATAAGAAAAAGCAACTACATACTATAGAGAAGTCAAATAAATACATATTTTTAATTTTTTTAACACTAGTAGGGATGACTTGATTTCAAATTTTATTTAGATCATTTTTGTCTTTGATTTGGAGAGTCTGACTCTTGTGTCATCACTAATAGGAAAGTAAGTAGCATCATTTTTTTCTTCATTCTTTCAAATATCAGTCTCCCAAGGAAAAAAGACTTATTTCTTCATACAATTTTTTAAGTGCCTTTTTCTTTCTTAAAGTTTATTTGGGGTAGAATTCATAAGAAAACAGATGTTACTATAGAATCTTAAGTGCATTTAACCAAAATAATTTATAATTGCCACTAATGTTAATGGTTTATTTATGACAACCTACAATAGGATGACAGCAGAGCTAAACTAAGCTATTAATCCCAGCACACTGGGCGTTTTGGCTAACGTTATCCCTTTCTCTCCTCATCAAAAAGTATATCTTAAAGAAGGAAAGTTAAAGTAACTTTATAATAAAGATAACCTTCAATCTGCGCTAATTTTATTAAAGTAATTAATCTATAAACGTTGTAATTTTAACTGTTATTAGTAACAAGTTCCTTTCATCACACTTTACAGTTAATGTATGTGGGAGAGAAAATCTACTGCCCTTAGAGGTTTGAGAGTTTCTTTTATTTCCTTACAGAAAAGAGAGCATTAGACCACAGCTTCTTTTGACACTCAGCAACTGTTACCTTATGAGATAATGGAAGATGGATTGTTTTTTCCTGCTTTCCCAAAGTCACAGTCCGTGATATCAGCTACCAATAGGTGTATGGAGAAGTGTTCCATTGGTCTAAAGCTGACTCTTTTTCTGAACTTTCCTGATTAACTGTTGCATAGGACTTGCTGCCTATCGTTAATTCTGTTTCTGGCAGATAATTCTTGATATTATTGAGTAATTTCAATTGCTAATTGGTTCTTGAGGATGTCAGGATGGTGGATTTTAAAATTCTCAGAAAGATTAAGGTGTTAATAACATACTTGAAACAAAACCTTAAAAAGATTACAAAATAACAGGAAGATTAAAAATAAATAAAATATTAGAAATAGTATCATAGTATTTGATTCCAAAGAAATTAATAGGTTAAGCACACATTTAATATTGTTCCCACCCCAAATCATAGTTTAGTTAAACAACAACCAAAATAAAGTCAACAAGGGTTGTTGTTGTTTTAGTCATAAATCAAGAGATGTAGGGAAATGGGAGAAAATACAGCAAAATTTTCGAGGCTGGAAAACAGCTAGAATAGTGAACAATCTTATTAAACCTAAGAAAACTATGTTTTAAGTGGAGAAAGCTAAGGACCAATTGAATTTGTACTGGTGACTCTTCAAAGGGCCCAGGCAGTGGTAGTATTGTGTACTTCTGGAAGTGGAGGCGAAGAAAGGAAGGGGATTAAAATAAGGAGGATTATTTAAAAGCTAAGAAACAGATGCCTGGGTCTCGTCTATTCTTTGCCACTGTACTACTGCACTGCTCCCATCTTGACAGATGGGAGACTTGAAGTTTATTCTCTAGCTTAAAACAGAGGACTAGTGAACACCAGGCACACTGAAGGGGGAGGGGGATTAGATGAGCACTGGCATTTTGAATGCTGAGAACTCTTGCTCTCATCTCCATTACTGGCTTCCCAAACTGAGTCCTTTATCCTCCAGGCAGGAAACAGGAAGAATCTCCTGTGAAGAATCTGACCATCCCAAGAAGAAAAACCTAAAGTCAAAAAGGAACTGTACTCTAGTTGGTAAAATTGTTTCTTACAGGGGTACAGGTTGACAATTCTGAAACTACTTTATATGTATACAGGTATTGAACTAATAAGTAACTAAGTGGTAGATAATGGGAACCAGGTTTCTCATATCAGTATTTGTGCCCTAACAGAGGGCCTGGCCAGATTGCCGTATAGTGAACGTCACAGTCAGTAGCCCCATGTACATGATTAGAGCTTTCAGTAAACTTTTTATATCCAAACAACTAAATAAATACCATCAGGCATCTAAGGAAAGCATCTACTATGACTAGCAGGAATGAAAATAAACAAATAGAAAATACAAACAACTTGGAGAAAATAGACTATGCAGCCGAGAAAATTTTATGTATATGCACACATACATATATGTACACATCCAGCTGTATATAGATGTACATATATGCATATACCATATATACACATACATACATATCATATGTGTGTGTATAAAACAGCTGCAGAAAGTTGGGATGCTACATCTGTAAAGCAGAAATAGGGTATTTTAGAAAGAACATTTGGAGAATGAAGAATTCTTATAAATTAAGAATATATAGCAGAAAAAAAAAGCTCAATAGAGGTTTGGGTAATGAGTTGAGGAAAATTTTTTAGAAAGTAAAGCAAAGGCAAAGAAATGATAAACAGATTATAAAAGAAAATAAAAAGAAGGGTCTAGGAGGGTCAACTTCCTATTATTAGGAGTTCCAAAGAGAGAACAGAATAAATGAAGGGAAAGAAAAGAATAAATAGTATAATCCAAGAAAATTTCCCAGAACTGAGACAAAGTACCTATTGAGTACCCAGTATAATGGATGAAAAGAGACTAACACCAGTTGAAATAATAGGATATCCAAATAGCCAGCTGTGATGCTCAGTCTCTATAATATTCAGGGAAATGCAAATTGAAATGAGATCCCATTTTCATCTGTTAGACTGGTTAAAAAATAAAGTCTGACAATATCAAGTGTTGGAAAGAATATGGGTGCAAATGGTTCTCTTACACACTGCTAGTGGGAATGTGAAACAATCATTTGGGCAATCAATTTGACAAATGGTGAGTAGAGCAGAAGATATGCAAATACTAAAACTCAGAAATTCCACTTCTGGATATTACCATTAGAAATTCTTGCACATGTGCATATGAAAATATGAAAGAGAAGCCATGTACAAGAACACTCATTGAGGCATTATTTATAATAATGAAAATTTAGACAACTTAAATACATGAATGACTGGGCTGAGATGTGGTATATTCACATGTACATATGAATGAAACACACACACACCTCAGCAGGGATAGAGCTCCAAAACAATATAATGCATGAAATCAGCAAAATGCAGAATATGTACAGTTTAAACATGTATATTTTAAAGCATAAAACATCAGTGTACATTGTTTATGGATGGATATAAAAAAATTGACCAGAGGATATATACTAAATTCATGATGATGGTTATCTCTATCAAAAGGCAGCCGAGTGAAAAGAGTGGGCTTTGTGTGAGTGTGGGGCCTTTTGATTTATTGGTAATACTTCATTTCTTTAAAAAGAAAATAAATATATCAAAAATGTTTACTGTTTCTACTTATTGGTAGTAGATCCATAGATACTCCTTTGTCCTGTTTCTCTATATATTTTAAAATTCTGACCCTGTACCTCTGCCTAACTCCAAAATAACAAAGGAGGAATGTTTGATAGATTTCCTTTTTTACTCTTTCTATGTGTTAAGTGCTATAGGTACTCTTCTTTCACCTTGCTTCCTCGTCTGATTCTTAAACCAGATTGAATATAAGAGGTTAATAAACTGAATAATTTAATAAATTAAAGGAATTGAGGTGCTGCATTAGCCAGCATTTGTGCCAGAACTGGAAGCAGATAATGAAGACAGAAAGGCCTTACCCATGAGGAGAGAATTGGAACAAGTAACAGGAAGCCTCCAGGCATGAGGATCTCCTAGGAGTTTGTACCATCCATATGAGGTCTCCTGTTTTGGGTTCCTGGAGGTGAGGGGGTGTGAGAAAAGACTTAAAATACTGAGCTCTGGATAGCACAGATAATACATAATAAATACTAGGAGATATATTTTAAGAATAGTGCGCTTACTGATCTCATAATGCCAAACATCAGATCATCAGCACTGCTCTCTTTTTCTCCCTATTTCTTCGTAATCCTCCTGTCTTCTTTGGTTCTCTGTGTATCACCTGTCTCTTGATTTCCTTTTTTTTTTTTTTGCGGTACGCGGGCCTCTCACTGTTGTGGCCTCTCCCGCTGCGGAGCAGAGGTTCCGGATGTGCAGGCTCGGCGGCCATGGCTCACGGGCCCAGCCGCTCTGCGGCATGTGGGATCTTCCCGGACCGGGGCACGAACCCGTGTCCCCTGCATTGGCAGGCAGACTCTCAACCACTGTGCCACCAGGGAAGCCCCATATTTTTCACTTCTCATTGTCTACATATCTTTTTGGACTACGGATTTATCTTGTGCTTTTCTGTCTTCATGCAGTCCCTGAGTGACTATTTTCAGCCTCCCCCTCAGCATCATTCCTGTATTCCCGTTTGGCCTTGAATCATCAGGACCCCCTAAATCATTAGCAGGATCCATTTGGCTTCAGTTACTGCCTGACTTTGAAAAAGTACCTGTAAAAACTCTTAGGTTTTATAGAAGAGAGTGGCATTATTTCACAAAGATTATACCTGTAGCCTTAACTACACAAATGATTTTTGAGTAGTGCTCTTCCTTGAAAGTCAGAAAATGACAGAACCTGGGTTTGTGGTTGATTAAATGAACAATGCCATCTTTGCCATAGTCAGTTACTACTTACCAATTCTTAAGCAAATTTACCTAGGAACAAATTCAAAGATACAGTGCTTCACAGATGAAAGAACACAAAGTATTAATTAGGAGGAATCTTATCACCCAAGAAATGTCTTAGGGACTTAAGTTGATTACAAATGCAAATAAACTAGATATTATACAGTGAGAACAACCCAACTAAATATAATGTAAGTTGGGCTAACCTAACTATAAATTCCTTTCTTTAATAGTTTAAACTGTGTCATTATGAAGAGCTAGTCCAAGTTTTTTTGAGTTTTTGAATTGTGGGTTTAAATCAAGGAAAAAGGGAAAGAAAATCTTGAAAATACAAAAAGCACTCTGTTTAATTTAGAGGGACTATAATAGGTAAGCACTTTTGGATCCAGGTCATAGGATCATCCAATTTTCTAACATTAGATAGACATGCCACTTTAATGCGGAATTCAGCATTGGGGGGAATCATGATATAGAGAAAACGTAGTCTTTATTTAAAAAGGAAAAGCCTAAAACAAGCATCAGAAAACCCACATTATAAATATATTATAAAATAAAATAAAAAAGATTTATATTCATTGATTGTAAAATGCACTAGATATGTAAAAAGTAAACCACTAATTTTATTTTTGAGTATTATATGAATTAATTTGGGGGAGAATTTACATCTTAATGCTATTGAGTCTCAGTGAACCCATGAAAATATTCAGTCACTCTTTTTTTTAGTCTTTTTTAATTTCAAAAATGTTTTATAATTTTAAGTGTATAGGTCTTACCTATATTTTGTTAAATTAATTCCTAAGTATTTTATGTTTTTTGATGCTATTATAAATTGTTTTGCACTTCCAATTGTTTACTGTGGTTATATAGAAACACAGTTGATTTTTGTATACTCACCTTGTGTCTTACAGCTTTGTCAAATCACTTATTAATTCTAGTAATCATTTTTCAGATTCCTTAGATTTATGTACCGACATTTTTTAATTGAATAAAGACAATTTTAGTTCTTCCTTTCTAAGCTTCCTTCTATTTGTTTTTCTTGACTTATTGCACTGATTAGGACCTCCAGTACATCTATTACAATAATGAAGAGAAGTGGTTAGAGTGAACATTCTTGCCTTGTTCCCAATATTAGAACTCCCAATATTTCACCATTGTACAGAATACTAGCTGTAGGTTTTTCATGGATCCTCCTTATCAGATTGAAGGAGTTACCTTTAATTTTTAGCTTGCTGAGAATTTTATCATGAATGGGTGCTGAATTTTGTCAGATGTTTTTCTGTACCTATTGAGATATTTATATGCTTTTTATTCTGTTAATGGCGTATCATCCTTATATATTGCTGGATTTAATTTGCTATTTTGTGTCTACATTCATGAAACTGATTTTCTTTTCTAGTAATATCTTTGGCAAGTTTGGTATTAGGGTTTTGCTGGCCTAGTAAAACAATTGGGGTGTATCTGCCTTTTATTTTCTGGAAAGTGTGCACAATTGTTATTATTACTTCTTTAAATGTTTCATAGAACCCACCAGTGAAGCCATCTAGGCCTGGAGTATTGTTTTGTTTTAATTACAAATTAATTTCTTTAGTAGATAACATTCTGTTCATTTTTGTGGTTTTAATAATTTATATTTTTCAAGGAATTTTTCACTTCATCGCAGTTACTGAATTGATTTGCATTATGTGGTTTAGAACATTATATTTGTAGGACATGAAGTGATAGCTGTCCATTTCTGACATTGGTAATTTGTGTTGTCTTTCATTTTTCTTGATCATTCTTGCTCAAGTATTAATAATTCTTTTATCTTTTCAAAAAGTCAACTTTTGATTTTAATTTTTTTCAGTTGTCCAGTCTTCATATTGGGTATTGTTTTGACTTCAAGTTCACCGACTTGCTTTTGTGCCATCTCAAATCTTCTATTAAGCTTGTCCAGTGAATTTTAAAATTTCCATGTTGAACTAGTTCTTGAATTTTCATTTACTTCTATTTTATAGTTTCCATTTGCTACAAGTATTTCTCATCTGTTCACTTATTATTATAACATCCTGATCATACTCATAATAACTGCTTTAACATCATTATCAGTTAATTTCAACTAATCATCTTATGGTTTCTATTGACCCCCCCTTTTTTTTCCTGATCTTGAGTTACAATTTCTAGCTTATTTGCATGTTTAGTAATTTTTTATTGTATACTGGGTATTGTAGATAATATTGTGGATTATCTTTTTCTGAAGAGTATTGATTTTTGTTCTAGTAGACAACTAAATTACTGGCTGGTAAATATACACTTACTGTACAATCCAGTTGCATTTATGGGTGTCTGTTTGTTTATTTACTTATTTATTTGGTTGCATCGGGTCTTAGTTGTCACACACAGGCTTTCTAGTTGTGGCACTCGGGCTCCAGAGCGCGCAGGCTCAGTAGTTGCGGTGCAACTAGTAGTTGCCCCGCAGCATGTGGGATCTTAGTTCCCTGACTAAGGATCAAATCTGTGTTCCCTGAATAAGAAGGGGGGTTCTTTACCACTGGACCACCAGGGAAGTCCCCATTTCTGGGTGTTTATCCTAGAGACATGAAAACTTATATTCATACAGAAACCTGTACACAAATATTTATAGCAGCTTTATTCATAATAGCCCCAAATTGAAAACAACCCAAACGTACTTCAACAGGGAATGGTGAAAAAGAAACTGTGGTACCTTCAAACCATGGAGCAATAAAAAGCAACAAACTATTTGTATATGCAACATGTTGGATGGATCTCAAGGGCATTATACTGAGTGAAAAAAGCCAGTACAAAATGTTTCCATACTATTTGATTCAATCTTTGTAATATTCTCAAAGTGACAAAATTATAAAAATAGAGGGCAGATAAGTAGTTGCTAGGAGTTAAGAAAAAGGGAGTGAGGAGTGTATGATTATAAACAGCAAAAGGGAATCTCATTTGTGGTATGGTTATATAGGGGTATTTGTATCAACCAAAGATTTGAGGAAAATTTGCATACAGAATTAAGGTCCCCCACCCCCTTACTGTACTGCCCTTCCTACCATGATTTTCTCCTCCTATTATCTAGCATTCTGTCAGCTCTGAACTACATTCTCTAATGCCTCAAGCCAGTGAGACAGTGGTTTTCTCCCTTAGGTCTAGCCTCCCAGTAGTACTTAAGGGGTATACTGGGAAGAGTTCTCTTAAGGGAATGTCTTATAAGTATAGATCTTATTCAGTATGATTCCTTTCTTTCAGTGATCAAATTCCCTATGTTTCTGCCTGCTTTTAGTCACTTTTCAGTGTCTTTGAGTAATTTTTATTTTGTCCAGAGTTAATCATCATTATCTGTGGGCAAGTTAGTCCAATACAAGATAGTTCATCTTTACTGGAACCAGAGCTCAATGAATTTTATTTTTAGGTATTAGGAATATAAAATTTTTGTAAACTTCTTCAATAAAAAATTTGAAAGTTAAGTATCATAGTAACTTTAATACATAGTGAGAAGTATTACAGAAATGAAAGAAGGAATTAAATGCAAACTGAAAACATTAAAAATCAGAATTTATAGGTAAAAAGAAAGATAAACATACAAATGCAGCCAGAAAAAAATTTTAAAAGACATATAAATGGACCTGTCAGGAGATTATGGGCAGAATGCAATTATGTATTACTCAAGCAGCAGTCTTAAATAAGAATATATATTCAGGTACCAGAAGGACTTCAGTTGTAAAATCAGATCTTCATCCATTGTCTTTTGGAAGTGTTTTTCCATTTGGCCTGAAAAGTTGTATTTTCTTTTTTTTAACCGAGCATTTCTGACCTTTATTATTTCTTAGAGAATAAAATGACAGTCTAACCTCCCTTCTGCTTTTATTTTTTTCTTCTCCTTTGTTTTAGTTGTTTGCATAATTGGCCTTAGAAGAGGTAAGAGTGAAGAGACTCGAGCCATCTCTGGAAAATACCTTTCCCCCATTCCATTGGAAGCTACCCTCTGGAGCACCAGATTTGACCATATATGTTCTGAGGACTCACTATGAACAAAGAAGTCTCCCAGGTAGGAATTGTAGCTCTGTTTTAAAAGAGCTTTGTTTCTGCAAAAGTATGGTGTGAAAATGATTATTTGTTGACTCTTATTTTTTATGGAAATATGTCTTTGATCTGAGAAGCTTCAAGGTTATTCTAAAATATGTGCTGACATTCCTAAATGAAAATGTTAGAAAAGTTATAGATGATACTTTGTAAACCACTGTAATGCACATTGAAATTAATACTGGTTCAGATCAGTATCTCACTATGAAATCCTCAAGTCTTTACTGAATTAAAAATGGCAGCACACACTACTATATATAAAATAGATAACTAATAAGAACTTGCCGTATTGCACAGGGAACTCTACTCGATACTCTGTAATGGCCTATATGGGAAAAGAATCTAAAAAAAAAAAAAGAATGTATATATGTATATGTATAACTGATTCACTTTGCTGTACACCTAAAACTAACACAACATTGTAAATCAACTATATTCCAATATAAAAATTTTTTTAAATGGCAGGGGAAAAACTTTACTGAACCATCCCCAGATTTGGTCTATACATTTTTTTTTAACATCTTTATTGCAGTATAATTGCTTTACAGTGGTGTGTTAGTTTCTGCTTTATAACAAAGTGATTCAACTATACATATACATATATCCCCATATCTCCATTTCTATTATAATCCAGCCATTAAATCTGTTTACATCTAGCATCCATTCTGTACATTTGAGCAGTTTTACATTGTTGTTTTCTAAGAGTTTGTGAGCTAACTGAAGGAATAGAACTAGTGTATCCATGAACATGACAGTGGTCATAGCAGCCTATAGTGAGAAAAATAAACATGCACCAAACCGAGACTAGAAAGTTGAAGAGTAATCAGAAACTGGTAAACCAAGTAAGGGGAAGACGTCCAGCAGGAAGTTTTAATTGAATTATAACATATATAAATAAAAATCATAAATTTTAAGGGTATAACTCTTTTAATTAATTTTATTTTTGGTTGCGTTGGGTCTTTGTTGCTGCGTGCGGGCTTTCTCTAGTTGCAGGGAGCGGGGACTACTCTTTGTTATGGTGCACGTGCTTCTCATCGTGGTGGCTTCTCTTGTTGTGGAGCACTGACTCTAGGTGTGTGGGCTTCAGTAGTTGTGGCACAAGGGCTCAATAGTTGTGGCTCGCATGCTCTAGAGTGCAGGCTCAGTAGTTGTGGCACATGGGCTTAGTTGCTCCACGGCATGTGGGATCTTCCCGGACCAGGGCTCGAACCCGTGTCCCCTGTATTAGCAGGCAGATTCTTAACCACTGTGCCACCAGGGAAGCCCTAAGGGTATAACTCTTGAGTTATCATGTACTAAATGTATTTGTGTAAATGCCATCCAGGTTAAGAAGTAGAACAATATCAGTATCCCAGTAACCCCCCCCATCTCTGACTCATTGCACACCCACCCACTTTAAAAAAAAATTTATTTATTTATTTATTTATTTTTAGCTGTGTTGGGTCTTTGTTGCTGCGCCCAGGCTTTCTCTACTTACAGCAAGTGGGGGCTACTCTTCGTTGCAGAGCACGGGCTCTAGAATATATATGCAGGCTTCAGTAGCTGTGGCACGTGGGCCCAGTAGCTGTGGCTTGCAGGTTCTAGAGTGCAGGCTTAGTAGTTGTGGCACACGGGCTTAGTTGCTCCACAGCATGTGGGATCTTCCCGGACCAGGGCTCGAGCCCCTGTGCCCTGCATTGGCAGGTGGATTCTTAACCACTGAGCCACCAAGGAAGCCCACCCACCCACTTTTAAAGGAGGAGACAGTTGTCACCCTGGAGGGTGATCGCTGTCAATTTGGAGGGTGGGGTTTAGTAATCATAGAAGTTAAAGGCAATTAAATTTGGTTGGCTGACAACCAATGCCTATGTTTGGAATAAATAATGATTTTGGGAAACGGAGGCAAGACTATGAATTGGCAGAGAACTTTAAAGCAAGGACTGGTTGTGCAGCATGATTTGAGAAGATACTCATTTGATCCTACTACTTCTCTCTTTAAAACCTCATTGGTTTCCGGAACGAACATGCTCCAGATTTATGGCTTTTATTAACTGGTGATACATTGTATTTATTAACTTAAATTTTCTGTTGTTTGAAATAAGACTGTTGATTCTCAATAAGGAGAGAGAAGTTAATAAGCATTCTGATTATTAAGAAAAAAGTTTTGCAGAGTAGGATATATTATAATTAAGAAAAATTTTAGTCATGTAGGAGAGTCCTCTCTTTAAGAGTTTTTAGACAGAAATGTTCATACCTCGACTTTATGAAAGAGAAAGGGAGAGAAAATAGAATAATCTAGTGATTGAACTCTGGGCTGGGTGTCTTTTTTTTTAACTCATTGTTCAGTGAGTGACTCTGAGAAAGTCACGTTTTCTTCATGTCACAATGAAAGTTTTTATCTTTTATATTTCTCCTTAACATTTATTCAAACCAACTTTAAACATACCAAATAGCTGCAAGATTTGTAGATTGCACATCTATGTGCCCGTTACCCAGTTTCACCAGTTGTAAACATTTTGTTACATTTGCTTTCTCTCTCTCTGTATGTATTTACTACTACTTCTCCTGCCCCTCCCCCTCCATCACCACTATGATGATGATGAATCACAGTTGAGAGTAAGTTGTAGACATTTATGATCTTTTACTCCTAATGTCTCCTACTTAACCACAATATAATAATCAAATTCAGGAAGCTTAACATTTTCATTATTATTATCTAATATATGGTCTATATTACAGTTTAGTCAGTTGTCTAATCCAGAATCATACATTGCATAATTGTCACATCTCTTTGGTTCCTTTAACCTGGAATAGTTTACACCTTTTTTTCTTTGTCTTCCATGATATTGACATTTTGAAAAAGTATAGGCCAGCTGTTTTGTACAGTGGCACTCATTTTGAGCTTGTCTGTCTCCATCTATGTTCCTTTCTAAAGAGACTATGATATGGGACTTTGGAGATTCATGGCTTTGTTACTGAGAATCTTATCCGGTAGAATGAAGCCCATGAAGATTTTTTTCAGGAGAAAGTCTGTTAAAACATGGTAGGATCCCAAAATTCCAGAAGGTAGATTCCTAAAGATGATTTGGATGTTATTGAAAGGAATTTTATGTATGTGTGCATATGTATACATATAATCTTAGAATCCAAGATTTATAAACTTTTGGACAAATTAAAGGCAGAACTTTAGATTTTAAAGGAATAGTACATTTACATTTTAAGGTGAATCACATCTTATAAGAAATAATTGGTTTTATTTGTAACGACCATAGAAGATAAGTCAGGATAAGGTATATGATTAATTTTATTTATTTCTATGTGATGTTTGGGTGAAGAGTTAGAAAGATTCTCTGTTCATGTGTTTGAGAACTTTGTAAATAACCACCCAGGATTTTTAGATGTGGTATAACTTAATGTCAACTTTTCTGAAGACTTTCCTAATGAAGAAGCATTTTAGTGTAGAGGTAAAAGCAAAATTTAGACTCTGTTGTTGACTTTTCTACTCATCAGTATGTAAGGTTAGGTTATATAGGTTAGTTATATAAGTTAAAACTTAGCCAGATTCTGGAACCAAATTACCTAAGAATTGGTAATTTGATTTCTACCTTTGCTACTTAAGATGTTGGGCAGATTAAGTAACCTCTCTGTGCCTTGGTTTCCTCATCTCTAAAATGGATTATAATACTACATACCTCATATCTTATGAGTAAGTGAATTAGTAAGGTTTATAAGTAAATACTATGTTAGATGCTTAGAATGGCACATAGTAAATCCTATAAAAGTGTTAGTCATCATCATTGTTGTCATCATCAGCCCATAGGTTCTCTATTAGTAAGATAAAACCATTGAACTCAGTCAGTGATTCTGTAAAGTGGAGATAATAATAATACACACTTCATAGGGCAGTTGTGAGGAATCAATGAGTTCATATATGTGAGATACATAAGCACACAATATATATTATTACATTGTCATATCCTTTAATTGAATACATATTAATGGGCCTACGTTTTTCTGTGAACCTTTTTATTATTTTGTTCCTCTCAAATTCTTTTTTACTACTAACTTTATACTGTAAAAGTGGAAATAGGCAGGACAGGCATTTTGTATGTGCTAAGTAGTCTATAGTCAAAAAGTTGAGAAGCACTGTATGAGATGACAATTGTTAGGGTCCCTCTTCTGAAATTTTATAAGTCTGAGTCTCCAGTTTAAAATTTATAAGCATGATTTTCATAGTTATTATTTTATTGAGAACACTGGAAAGTGAAATCTAAGTTTCACTTGTTTAGAGTTAGTCTTTAGTTGGGTATTACACTGGAAGGGGTATAGCTAGATAAATTAGTATTTTATTGAGGAGATACTGATGCTGTTTAACCAGCTATTCACCTGAGATGCTTGGGGATTTTTTTTTTTTCATTTTTTCAATGGGTATCAATAAAGTTTGTACCAAATATAAATGAATCAAGTGAGATGACTTAGGTTTAAAGCTGGGCTTTTAAAAATGCATCTCCTTTCTGTAAATGTGAGCAATGAAGATTGTAGCTAGAGTTGTATTGTGATTTAATTTATGTCCCTTCCCCTCCTGCTGGGGAGATGATCCTGAAATTAACTGAAGGTTTAACTTGACTTGATCATTTGCTAATGCCCTCAAAATACAACTCCATTATTTTGGCAGATTATTTTGACCCATGCAGCTCTATTATTTTGGTATTACTGCCACCATATAACTTTAGAAATCAAATTTCAATATGATTTTTTTTTCTTTTGTTGGTTTATATATGTACATTTAACTCTGTATTTTAAAGTGAGTTTCTGAAATGTTCTAGAGAAATTGAACCACTTCTGATTAGGGGCTTAATTCTTTATTTTAGATATTGGAGTAATTTTATATAGTAAATGTGGTTATTTGGTCTTGGATAACCATCTGTGGATTATCTATGTCTAATGTTGATCTTCAGTCTCGTCTGGCCCCCGCTTTAGCTGTTTCTCTGCTCATTAGTATCTGAATCTGTGAAAGAGGGTGACGTTCGTGGAAAAAGACAGAGATTGACATTTTTGTCACTTAATTTTTGTCTCTATGACCATCATTTTCTTTTTTTAAGGCTGTTACCTTTTTGCTAGATTACTATAAACTGTTCTCTTTGAACATGCAAGTAAATATCAAATACTTATTTTGTTGTTTATAGTTAAAGATAGCTATAGTCAGGAAGACTGATTTTAATCTTTTTTTTAATACCAACGTATTTTTCACGTTAGGACAATGTAGAACTGATTTTTGCAAGACATGTACAGTATATCTACAATTACCCAATGTCATTTTAAAATAACTGGAATCATCTAGCTTTGTAGATTTATAAGGAAATGTTGAGGATATTTTTGCCAAACTGTTTTAATACAATAGCTGCCATAAACATTTTTCATATGCTGACTGTTTTTCCTAAATAGGAGTATTTTAACAAGGCAAATGCATATATGTGTATTTCTTACCTTAAAAAATTAAATTTTAAATAAAGTCAATATGAGGAATTTAAACTTTGGGGTTTAAAACTTATTTGGTTTTCTTCTTCCTATATATTTGCTAATAGAAAAGAAAGAATACTTTTTAACCCTTTTTCCAAATTATTCTTTCCATTTAGAAAAAAATAATGCAGAAAAAGGAAGCATTGTCTCTTGATCTGTAGAATAAACTTTTAGTAGTAAACATAAATTTATTAAATACATTGTTTCAAATATTATATACTTTTAGAAGTTAAGTTGCCAAGTCCTTGATAATGTCTTTATTATTAGTGTAATAAATTTAAAAGAGTTTGCACAGGATTTTCTTTTACAAAAAGCACTTTAAAAAAATCTCATATTTTATAGAATCAATGAAATAAGATAAAATGACGTCTGTTTTTAAGAACTCATTGCTTTGAATCTGTTTCTTTGCTTTTGCTTTTTATTCCTGGCCATAACAGTTAAGATATGGGCATGTTTATTGCAGAGGCTTATGTGGCAGGGACTCTTCTCTGGGCCAGGGATAACCACGATCTGAGTTTTGGTTCCTGCTTTGTGGGTTCAGAGAGAATTTTTGTTTCCAGATGTTTAAGGAAATCCTTGTTCAGTCATTAGCTCTAAAATATCTGTTTTTTGGGCTTCCCTGGTGGTGCAGTGGTTAAGAATCCACCTGCCGATGCAGGGGACACGGGTTCGAGCCCTGGTCTGGGAAGATTTCACGTGCTGTGGAGCAACTAAGCCCGTGCGACACAACTACTGAGCCCGTGTGCCACAACTACTGGGGCCCACACGCCTAGAGCCCGTGCTCCGCAACAAGATAAGCCACCACAGTGAGGAGCCCGTGCACCACAACGAAGAGCAGCCCCCACTCACTGCAACTAGAGAAAGCCCACGCGCAGCAATGAAGACCCAACGCAGCCAAAAATAAATAAATAAAAAATAATAAAATAAAATATTTTAAAAAATAAAATAAAATATGTTTTTTAACAAAAAAATTGGAGGCATACAAAGAAACAGAAAAAGCATGGCCCATACACAGGAAAGATAGCAGTCAGTAGAAACTGTCTTAAGAAGCCCAGATGTTGTACTTACTAAACAAAGAAGAAATAGTAGATGAGTTGGATTTCATCAAAATTAAGAACTCTTGTTCATCAGAAGTTACTATAAAGAAAGTGAAAAGATAATCCACAGAATGGGAGAAAATATTTGCAAATCATATATCTGATAAGGATCTAGGCATGAATATAAAGAACTCTTATGACTTACCAATAAAAAACAGAAAATACCAATTTTTGGTGAGGATGTGGAAAAATTGGAACACTTGTACATTTGATGGTGAGAATTTAAGATGGTATAGCCACTGTGGAAGACAGTTTGGCAATTCCTCAAAAATTTAGAGAGTTACAGTATGACCTAGTAGTTTCATACCCAAGAGAATTGAAACAGGTTCACACAAAAATTTGCACATAAATGTTCATAGCAGCATTGTTGTTAAATAGCCCCAGTAATGGGAAACCTAAGTGGCCATCATTTGATGAATACATAAACAAAATGTGGTATATCCAAACAATGGGAAATTATTTAACCATAAAAAGGGCAATAGAAATCCTAAAGTCCCCATCCTTTCTTATCACATGAGAAAGAATTCAACTGTCACTGAAGTGAAAAGACAAAATTGAAAACTTTTTTTTAGAGAACCCTAGGTGTCGGACTCCAGTCTGAGAAACATCCTTTATGGCAGTTACCCAGTGCAGGAGCTCTTTATTTGTCACGATTTTTCCTGTGTGATATTATCAACTTGGGGAGGTTTAACTCTCTGAGTGTCCCTCTCATGTCTGTGCTTCTCTGTGCTAATTGCTTGCTAGCATTTTCAAGTATATTATTAGAGTTGTTTATTAACTAATTGTTACTTATTTTTCAAATGATGCAGTCCTCAGCTAAATCTGGGAGGTGAGTGACAAATTTCTTATGTAGAAATGTATAATTCAACTGAAATATAAAGCACTGACCTATTTCTTCAGCCCAACCTATTTGGTTTAGTCTGGTCCATTTGAACAGAGGTAGATGTGGTTTCTAGTTCCAAAAACTGCTCTCTAGAGAGTGCATGAGATTGTGTATAACTTAGCAACTCTTTTTAAATCAACAGCATACTTTTACTTCGAAACCTAACCTCTTTTTTTTAAAGGTGATATGTAAATTGGCTTCCTGAAACCAACATTTCTTTTCTTAATGAACCTTGTTTAAGTTCCCTTACTGCCAAATATAAAGCCATTCCACAAATAGAATAGCTGTAAAAGTTTTCACTCATCAGAGGTTTTGCATTCCACTATCTGTTTATTGTGTTTTGTAAATAGAAAGCAGGTAATACCAGAATCATATCATCAGCAAATTGTTGGTGACTTTCTCATAGCTTCTTACTATTGGCTCTTATTTTGGTAAGCCAGATATTGAATTGCTGTTGAATTGTTGTCTGATGCCTCTTCAACCCCAGAATTTCAGATAAATTTAGCAGATGTCAGTCTCCAACCAGTAGTCTGACTTAGCATGGTCTGGGGAATCTCATTTGAAATCCAGATTTATTTGTTGCTCAAAATTATCCAAACTGTGAGATTGTATTGCTTATGTTTACAGTTATGTAAATGCAACATATTTTTGTGTCTCTATCGTACTGTGAAATATAGTAGGAAGTTTCTCCAAAATAGATCTTAACCTTTTCAGAATTAGAAGAGATGTTCTCAAATTTCTAGACCAAGAAGGTGGTTTTTTTTTTTTTTTCCATTGAAAACAGGAGAACAAGGATTTAAAGAAAGCTCAATTTCTCAATTATAGAAAAGAATTCCAAAACATTATGAAAGATTCCAGAAAATATTTAATTATAAAAAATCTTAAATATTATTTAAAAAATTTAAATGACATATTAGTAAAATAACTTAATCACTTAATTTATCACCTATTTTAGCTTCTATATCTTTTAGACATTATGTTACATATTGGATATACAATGAAAAGATCTAGTAACTGTTTTTGAGTTCACAATCTAGAAGAGGAGACAAACGAGAATTATAATTTTATAGCGTATTATCATAAGAAATATATGCCCAGCAGTATTTTGAGAGCCAATAGAATTCAGATGGGTAAATTCTTAGATAGGTATAACCTAATGTCTTAGGAGGCAGGGAAGACTGGCAGCTAAGTAAAGCTGAGCATTAAGTAGGAGTTAGTTAACTCTTTTCTTTTGGATTTTAGCGAACTCTAAAGTCTTATCTTTCGTTTTCTTTCCTGTTCATCATTTTCTTCTCTCTTTTATTTCTACTTTTGTTGAAAAATTTAGCATTGATGCTTCTTTATTATTATGAATTTATCACATAATTTCATTTTTTGTTTTAATAAACTTTGAAATATATTTATATTTTATTTCTAAGTAAAAATAAAATTAAGTGGCTTCTTTACTTCTGTGGTATCTGGTTAATCTCATTTATGTTTCTATGACTCTCCATAGGAGAAGAAAGTAGCAGTCTTACTCATTATAGTTATATATCACTTAGCTGATTTTTCTAGTTTTGTATTTGAGAATGGATGCTAACAAAGCCATTGTCGGGTCTTTCAACATCTTTTTGGTTGTGGTGGCAAGTCTGGCATATTGACCTTTGCATTGAGGCTGTCCACCTTAAATTGTAATTATTTTCCTTGTCATATAGAGCCTTCCTCTCCCCCTGACAAGAGGTTTAATAAATGTTTTTCTATGATGACATTAATCCATAGTGCAGTTCATCTCATTTATGTGTCAGTAATAGAAATCTGGAACTTAAAAGCCCATCATGTTTCATACGTGTTGAATTTGAGGTGACGTGGGATATCCAAATGGAAATGTCCATTTGGCAGCTGGAAACTTATTTAGATGCCAAATTACTGAGATCAGAAAGATTGTGCTTATCGTTCATGGAGGAAGCCTTAGAATGAAAATCAGACCTTGTCATTCTTCTGTTCTTAATCCTCCAGTGATTGGCTAATTCACTCAGAGTAAAGCTAAAGTGTATGGCCCTTCCTCTGCCAGGAGCACTCTTCTTCCAGGTGTCATTCTCTCTCCCTCACCTCCTTCAAGTCTTTGCTCATGTCTCACCTTGTCAGTGAGGCCCTTCCTAACTACTTTACTTTAAATTGCTGCCCCTCTCCTTCCACAAAACTAAGCCTCTGTTTTTGCCTTGTTTTCCTCCATAATACTTATCACCTTCTAATATACTCTATACTTTACTTTTTAATTTTGCTTCTCTCTCCCTCACAGTAGAATGAAACTCTATGAGGACAGTGATTTTTTAATGTTTCATGCACAGTTGTACTCCCACTACCTAGAACAGAAGCTGGCATATAGTAGGAGCTCAATAAATACTTTTTGCTGGGTTAACTTGGGCTACCCACATTGAGATCAATTTAAAGTTTCTGACTCATGTTTACCTTTGCTGCGAAGATGGGATAGTATCAAGGATTTTATTTTTAAAGTCTTTCCTTAGTGTTGAAACTAAAATTAACATATATAATCTATATGTGTATATAGGGACTGTATGTAGTATATAATATATATAGTCTGTTTATATATTGTTTATATAGGTTGGGCTAAACTTGATTGGACAAACATTTAATCACTCATTCACCACATTCTATAATGGACACACAATAGATGGGAACTGATGCAAACTTTGTATATTATGTTGAATGTTATCCTTTGGGCAGTGAGGATTTAGGGAAGGGTTTTAAGCAAGAGATTGACATGATCAAACATGTTTTTGATAGCCTACTTTGGTGGCTCAGGGAGACCACCATAAAAACTATGATGTTTTTAATAGTTTAGCAACAGGTGAGAGGAGACTATAAGAAAGGTGTGGATTTTGGAAATATTTAGGAAATAAAAATGGACACATCTTACTGTTTGCTTGCATGTGGGGTATGAGAGAAGAGGGTAGAATGACTCCAGTGTACCAACTGAGAGAAAAATAATTGCGTGAGGAGGAGATGTTAAGTTCATTTGGAAAGATGAATTTGAAGTGCCTATGTGACCTCTGCATAGAGTTATCTGGCAAGGAGTGGGGTTATGTGTCTGAGGCCCAGGAGATCTGGCTAGAGATGGAGATTCAGAGTAATTGGTTTAGAGATTTTTTTTCTTTGAAACCATGTTGAGTGAGTGATATCACCGCAGAATAATGTATAGTATGAGGGGAAAGGAGGCGTAGGACATTAGAACCATGAGGAAATCTAACCCCGAAGAATTGGGCAAAAAGTACTGAGAATAAGGAAAGTAGAAAAACACACTAATTCTACTAATCTCTCAGGCTGTGGCTTAAACATCACTTCTTCAGAGAAGCCTCAGTTGATTGCCCAATTAAAATTAGGTCTCCTCTATTGTTTTCCTCTATGAAACCTATTCTTTTCCTTTATGATTTTATCACTATAAGAAAATTACATATTAATTTTGTGTTTTATTTGTTTATGTCTCGCACTCCGCGAGGGCAGGAACCTCTATTTTGCGGTCCGTGATTTTGCTCAGCTCCTATCACAGTGCCTGAGACATGATAGATGCTTGATTTATTTGTTAAGTAAATGAAGGAAGCATAGGATCACAGAAGTCAATGGATGACAATGTTTTCAGAAGGAAACAGTTTCAGATGCTGCTCCAAGCAGTCCAATAAAATAATAGTAATAAGTTAGCATTTATTGAGCATTAATGAGTGAAGGAATGAAAAGTGTCCATTGTATTTATCGATGAGGAAGAATGGGATGAGTTCTGAATCTCCATCTCTGAATCTCCATCTGAATCTCCACTCTGAATCTCCACTCTGAATCTCCACTCTGAATCTCCATCTCTAGCCAGATCTCCTGGGCCTCAGACACATAACCCCACTCCTTGCCAGATAACTCTATGCAGAGGTCACATAGGCACTGAGTGAACACTACTCCCCTCATGGAGCTCTTAGTCTAAAGGGGAGATAATAACAATAACCAACATTCTCTAGGAACCTACAGTGCACTCGTTACATGCACTGTTCATTCAGTCCTCACAACAAATCTAAAGGTAGGTAAGTATAGTTATTATCCTTATGTTACAGATGAAGAAATAGGAGATTTAAGGAGATTAAGCACTTTGCCCAGGAACAGGCAGGTAATGATTAAGCAGGGTCTTTCTGACCCTAATGCCCATGCTTTTAACCACCATGCTGCAGTAGGGAAATCAAGCTGATTCCTTATCAGGGGAGTGATATCTTGAAAATGCCATTTGAGCAGGAATGGTTTTGCTGCTGTTTATAGGACACATTAGAAGTGAGAGTGACTGGAATTGAGAAACAAGATAGAAGGATCTTGCAGGAATCTAGAATGAGGTATTTGCTTCCAAATAAGGATCATAACTGTATCTGACAATGAAGAAGGAGGGGACACTGTAAGATCTCCTGTTAATGAAGAATTGACAGGACGTGGATACCGATACAAAATGAGGAGCAAAAGAGAAGAGTAAAAAATAATTGCGATCCTAGGAGTTGGAAATTTTCATGACCTGCACGTCTAATATGGAGAAATTAGAAATGTGCTTTTTTGGTTACATGGAATAATAAAGTCATGATTAGAGTTCTAGGTATTATTTTTATATTGAAAAGGGGATATGACAATCTTTGGTACTGAGAAAGAGCTGGAGACAGAGGAAGTTTTAGGACTAGAGAAAAAGGATCTATTTCAACATATTAATTAAAGTCATGTGAGAAATTCTTATGGATCTCAAATTTACAAGCATGGCTGCTAACATGCAGCACTGTATTTATTTAATCATTTTAGAATTTAAGGAAAAGCTAAAGGTTTTTCCCATTTAACAAGAATTTCCTCTCCTTTTACAAGGGTAGATGGAATGGAAGAGAATGAGAGGTGTGTTGTTTGACATTAGTAAAATCTAAGTGGTAGTGATGAGTCTAAGGCCAGAGATAAGCTTCCAAGTTTCGTTAGAGATTCTGTAGAGAATAGTGGTTGATAGGGACAGATCAGGAGGGATCTTTAAGCACAGCCACTGACTGGCACAACATGTAAGAGAGAGACCTGGCTGGCATGCTAGGGGAAATGACTTTGTGTTCTCTGGCATCTATAACAAGATCCTAACGTAGACTAAACATTTGATCTTTGTCGCCTGACTGCATAAGCAAAAGGTTAGGAGTATGGAATTCAAAGTTGGTAAGTACAATACAAAATCCAAATCTAATTCATCGCTTTAATTTTAATCATATATGTATTATTTCTTTTCCTATCAATATAAAATCCCAAACCTTATGAGTAAAAGTTGTTTTAAGTCCTTTTCAAAATAATCTAAAATAAATAAATATAAAAAAGAATCTGACTCTCAGTTACACAGTTTTTACATTTACATATGAAGTGGTTTTTTCTCTTTAAAAAAATCTCATTGTCTATTTAATTATTCTAACAATATTTTCATCCTAATTGATCTCTATGATTTTATGAAGGATGACTCATTTTATTTTACAGGTATAGAAAAGAAAGTGTAGAAACACTAAATAGCTGATGATTCCTGTGCTTTTATATAAATGTGGATGCTTTTATGATGGCTGTAATTATTCATTGAGAAACCACAGTATTTAGATATATTCTAACACAAGGGAGCTTCCTATTCCCATAGAGTTGGAAAGTTCATTAGGGTAGATTTCTTATTTTCCTTCCTTTTTAGGTGTGAAGTTTTTCAACATGAGTGGCCTTGGGGACAGTTCATCTGACCCTGCTAACCCAGACTCACATAAGAGAAAAGGATCGCCATGTGACACACTGGCATCAAGGTAGGAACACTCTTTTTCTTAGTCTGTTTCTGGCAGAGCTGCTTTATCATTTTCAGTCACATTAGAGCTTTTGCTTCATCTACTCCAAGTTTACCACCCTTCTCTGAGTCCCTCATACTTACCATGTTCTCTTCCTTCCCCAGGGCCTTTACACATGCTGCTCCCTCATCCAGCTTGCTCCCTCTAGATTTCCTGTAGTCAACACCTATGCATTCTCCAAATACCAGTTTAGTCATTACTTTCTTTTTTTTTTTTTAATTTATTTATTTTGGGCTGCATTGGGTCTTTATTGCTGCATGCAGGCTCTCTCTAGTTGCAGTGAGTGGGGGCTACTCTTTGTTGAGGTACGCAGGCTTCTCATTGTGGTGGCTTCCCTTGTTGCAGAGCATGGGCTCTAGGCGCACAGGCTTCAGTAGTTGTAGCACGCGGGCTCAGTAGTTGTGGCTCGCGGGCTCTAGAGTGCAGGCTCAGTAGATGTGGCTCACGGGCTTAGTTGCTCCGTGGCATGTGGGATCTTCCCGGACCGGGGCTCGAGCCCTTGTCCCCTGCATTGGCAGGGGATTCTTAACCACTGTGCCACCAGGGAAGCCCTAGTCATTACTTTCTTAAAAGGAGCCTTCTCTTCCTTCCATTAACTATTGGGTCAAATCTCCCCTATTTGTATCTATTTTATATGTATTTTTATAGCTATAATCTGTAATTTCAGGTTTTTATTAGTTTGTGTGCTTATTTCATGGGTTCCCTGGCTTCTCTACTACAGGCTAAGCTGCCATTTGGTAAGAACTTTGTCCTTACTCACCATTTTATCCCTAGTTCCTAGCACAATGTGTAACTTATATATAGTAAGGACACAGAAAATATTTGTCAAATGAATAAATGAATCCATTGTACATCTTTAACTGCTATTTCAGTATATTATGGTATTAGTGGAACAAAGAAAAAAATTATTAATATCAGGACTTTAAAGAATGAATATTTGTGGAATTAAATATTTGTGTGTTAATAAGGAATGTGGTCATCAAATAGGCAAAAGAGAATTATTGCTAAGGAGACTCTAATAAATGCCAGATAGAGAAGGAACCTCAATCAGATCAAAACAGCAGCTTTCCTACCTGAGAGAAGAGTCGGGATTTTATTCCATTTACCTTCAAGAATCTGGAGCAAGGTTTCTCAGCCTCCACACTGTTGACATTGTGGGCAAGATAATACTGTGCTGTGGGAAGCTATCCTATATATTGTAGGATGTTTGGTAGGATCCCTGGCTTCTACACACTAGATGCCAAATAGCATCTTTATATCAGTTATGATAACCAAAATGTCCTACCAGTTGTGATAACCAAAAATGGCTCCAGACATTGTCAAATATCCCTGGGGACAGGGAAAGCAATATGGCCCCCAGCTGATAATCATTGATGTAGCGCATAAAACGGCAGAAGACTCTTCTGTCATTGGATTACATGCTTTTTCTCATGGGGGGACAAAGAATTTTTACAGGAGAGTGCCAGGGCTTCAGGTTGGGGAAAGAAAAGTGACTACTTCTCTTAATCAGTTCAGAAAACTGTTACTGAGCGATGATAACCTAAGTACTCATAATCATAGGTAAGTGTCCAGAAGCTAGGAGGAATGCTGATATCAAGATGCAATTCAGTTTGTGTTGTCAGAGTTAATGTTCTTGTCTATTTCTATATATGTCAGTCCTTCTTAATTTAAGAATAAATAGATAAAACTATTGTATTTTACTTTAAATTTTTATTTGGGGAAAATTTTTTAACCTATAAAAGAATAGAGACTAGGAAACAATGTATACCCACCACATATAAACCACGTATTTGCAGTTTTGTTTAAATAAAAGTAGTAAGATGATTAATGACAAAATTGATTTGTCTCTAATTCTTTCAATCTGTTTTTAATGATTATGCATATATAAGTATCTGAACAATATAGAATGTTTATTAAATTTATATATTACCTAATACTATGTGTATTTTTCTACAGTATACTTTTCAGCATGGATCTTTAGACATAAAGATAACTAGATTTATTCAGTTCTGTTAACTTTTGATACATATTGTATTACACGAATATACCGTATTTGAGAAATCTGTTTCCCTACAGATAGACATTCCCTATGGGTAAACAACCATTTTGTTACAAATTTTCATTCTTACAGCCAGCACTACAGTGAACATGAACATCCTCGTACACACCTCCTGTTTTATATGTAAGAGTTTCTTTAGGATCTGTGTACATTTTTATGTTAACTGGGTAATTATCACATTGTTCTTTAAATGATAAGCATGGAGAGTTCCTTTTTTCTTGTCTCCGCACTTTAACGTTTTGCCAATCTGATGGGTGTGGGGTTGTAATTTTAAGTACATTATAAGAATCAAGACTTTATCAGATTTCTAATTATAATTTATTTGAACTCTGGTGTAGTATGCCTGGTTAATTTACAACAAACTTATTTGAAAATTCAAATTTTCTATTTTAAGGAATTATTATTTGGAACACCTAATAATTTCAAATGCAACTAGTATATGTACTGTCTGCTTCTTTTTGATATCTAGTATTTATTTGAAATATTCAATGTATATACATCATTGAGGGAATACATCTGTGATGGCAGTCATTCTCTTTATGTTTTTTAGCTAGAATTGTTTTCTTCACCTTGGTATTTTGTAATATTTGTTTTTTAGATACAATTTTAAATTGTTTTTTAAATCTGGTTTTATATTCTAGATAAAAACAGGAATCTCTGTAAATATATAAATATTAAATACTTGATCAGAGAAGGAAATATGGTGGTAGAAAGTACAGTAACTGGATTTCCTTTGTGTAACAGCACTGAAAAGAGGCGCAGGGAGCAAGAAAATAAATATTTAGAAGAGCTAGCCGAGTTATTGTCTGCCAACATCAGTGACATTGACAGCTTGAGTGTAAAACCAGACAAATGCAAGATATTGAAGAAGACAGTCGATCAGATACAGCTAATGAAGAGAATGGAACAAGGTAAAAAAAATGAACAAAAAAACCCCTGTGACTGTGTGCTTTGTTATTAAGACATTTACAATATGTGATTTTATTTTTTATCATTAAGAAATTGCATTCAATTTTGTAATCTTATTAAAGGAACATTTTTGTTTAGATGCTATTTATTTTAGAATGTGAATCTGAGACCCTTCTTTTACAACAAAGTGGCTTATTAAGTTAGCTTGAGAACTGGTTGCCTTGAAAGGTTATGAGACCCAGTATCATAGGGGATTAAGTCAGGAGATACAAGTTGTGGTATCAGACCTGAGGCTCTGGCATAGGGTTGAAAGACAGCAACTCAGAGGTAGGAAAGTCCCTCCATATGAGTTATAAGTTTGTCTCTGCCTGGGCTCTGGGTGGGGGAAACAGCCTTCTCTGAGAAAACCCTGATTTATTTTTATGGTTCATGTTTATACTATTCATATTTACTGGGGACCCAACACCACACAACTCCTGGGTTGCCTACCAGAAACAAAGGCAAAGCACTTTGAAGGAACATAACCACACCTCGCCCTGTCAGGTTCCCAAAGAAAAAGTGCTTCTGAGGGAGATTTTGTGCTATAAACTTATATAACATAGGAGGAAATAATCCACGGTGAGTAAGAACACAAATAACAAACAGAAGGAATAGACCCCAAAGAACTTCAGATTAATAGCAGCAATGTAAAAAGACTATGAACAAACAGTATGTTTTAAATGGTTGAGGTGACAGGCTTTTAAGATTTTAGGAGTGGATAGTCTAGTGACAACTGATTTAGCAGACAGGAAAAACTGGTATTGTAGGTCTGCAGAGGGGATAGCCAACAAGAGGCTGTACGGCACCTTCCTTACTCAATCTGGAAACTCTGACAGCCTGGCTCATACTCCCTCAGCCGAAAATGGGAGGATTCCTCTGGGGCAATTGAGCAGTCCAAAGGGAAAGACACACAGACACTGACAGTTGGAATTGATCCCCCAAGTGAAAAAATCAGCTCCTTGCTCTGTCCCCACACTTCACACATCTTCCAGTCAGGATTTTAGTACCTCACTCTTTAATATGAATAAAAATCCAGATATTTGAAGAAAGTCTTTTTATAAAAGAGAATAAATCAAGCAAACGAACAGAATAAAGGGAACTCAGAGGAAGCAGAGACAATGCAGGGAGCAAAAGAAAATGTAAAGCCATCAAACCAGTCCCTCAGAGACAAAAAGGAGGATATTTCATCTATGAAACAAGAATAAGATGCTATAAAATGAAACATTGGAACTTAAAATCAGGATAGCTGAAAAAAACTTTACCTTATTACCTTATTTTCTCATACTCTCTGCCCCAAGCATTCCAGGAACACTATGCCTCAGGTATTTGCACTTGCTGTTCTCTCTGTCTGGAATTCTCTTCCCTGGATATACACAAGGCTCACTCCTGCATCCCTTTTATGTGTTGGTTCAAATATTTTTTCTCAATGAACTTGTCCCTCACTAACCTATCTAATACACACACATACACACACACACACACACACCTCTCTACATCTTCCTTGATTTATTTTCCCCACAGTATTTTTTACATCTAACATATTACACATTTTATTTGCTTATTGCCTGCCTACCCCCACTAGAGCTTCATGAGGGCAAGGATTTTTCTTTGTTCACCATTGTATCCTTAATACCCGTAGCAGTTCCTGGGTACATAGTAGACTTTCAATGAATATTTGTTGAATAAAAAGATATAGCGTTGAAAGATAATTTGAAGAAATCCCATAGAAAGTAAAATAAAAAAGACAAGCAAAGGAAAACAAGAGAAAGATAGAAATGTATAGGATTAGTTCAGGAGGTATAACACATCATTAGTCCCAGAAAAAAAAAAACAAAAAAACAGACCAAAATTATAAGAAATAATGCAAAGAAACAAAAACCAAAAAGTTCTCAGAATTAGGGGATATGGGTTTCCAGATGGAAAGCACACATGTAGTGCACAGCACAATGAATAAAAAAGAAAGGAAAAAACCTCACACCAATGCACAATTTCTAGACACCAGAAAGAAAAAACAAGAGAGAGGAAAAAACGGACACATACTAGATTACTTTCAGGAGGGTCCGGATTTCCAAATAGGAACACTGAAAATGAGTATCCTGGACCTAGAATTCTGTGTTCATCCAAATGAAATATGAGTGCAAAATAAAGACATTTTCAGACATCTGAAGCCTCAAGAATGTTATCTCCTGTATACTTTTTTTCAGAAATATCTATCAAGACCAAGGTAGTAAACCAAGAAAGAAAGGCATAGGATCTTAGCCCAGGGAAACAATGGAATCTTAACAAAAGAAAGGTAGAAGGAGACCAGGGTTACAGTTGAGCAGCAGACTAAAGAAGTAGCCAGTCCCAACTGGAGCAGGTAGATAAACTCTAGGAGGAATATTTCTATGGGGAAAAAAATGGAACACATAGAGTATATGATGACTGACCAAATTGAGAGGAATTTTTTAGTCTGGAGGAGAGTTTAGAGATGAATCAAACTTCACAGAAAAACTAAAACATGAAATATGAGAATTGTAAATTATAGCACATACCTTGACTCATTTGTGGACTATATTTATATGGCCATAGTAACATAGATACTAAATACTGACTGCTCTAAAAATTATTGTAACTATACTGGGAGGATGGGAAGAGGGGATATGTATGTGTGTCTAGATGGTTGATGTAAGTAAGTTAAATTCTTACCTTTTATGATGGCATGTTAATAGATTATGTCTAACATGGGCACGGTCAGGATATAGCAAATAAGCATGTTGTTGAGAAATACGGAATGTATTAGTTAGGATACAGACAAGGCTACTGTAGCAAGAGACCCAAAATACAGTGGCTTTAACAAGGTAGTCTAGGCATGTGTCAGAGGCTCAGGTTCCTTCCATCTGTTTTGCTGTGCCATTCCTAGGGTATTGCCCTTACCCATGTGGTCAAACATGGCTCACCTGTACCTGTTCCTGATGACAGGAAAGGGAAAGAAGAAAACAGAAGAAAACAGGCATGCTTCTGTCCCTTTAAGGACAAGACTCTGTCCTTGCATGTCTCATCTGTTCACATGCCTTAGGCCAGTCATATAGCCACTCCTGCCTTGGGTTTTGCCTAAAATTTTGTTTGTTGTGCTTATCATGCATAGTTACTTAATGTACTTGGACTTGATGGTTTATGTTTTTTTGGAACTGTTTAAGAAACAAAACCTGTCTTAATGTTAGAAACACATGAAATGATGAAGGAAGTACATCTTAGAACTAAATGAGAAACTCCTATACCATAATAATTTAAAAATAAATAACCCAGTTAATTAATGGGCAAAGGCTCTGGGTAGACATTTCTCTAAAGAAAATACACAAATGACCAATAAACACATGAAAAACATACTCAATATTATTAGCCATCAGAAAAATACAAATCAAAACCACAATGAGAGACCACTTTACACTTGCTAGGGTGGCTACAGTCAAAAAGACAGCTAGTAACAAGTGTTAGTAAGGATGGGAGAAACTGAAACCCTCATACAGTGCTGGTGAGAGTGTAAAATTCTGCATCCACTTTGGAAAACAGCCCAGTAGTTTCTCAAAATATTAAAGATAAAGTTATCATGTGGCCCAGCAAGTCCACTTGCAGGTATATACCCAAGAGAAATGAAAACTTGTACACAAATGTTTATAACAGCATTATTCATAAATAGCCAATAAGTGGAAGCAAACAGTATATCTATCAACTGATCAATGGGTAAATAAAGTGAGGTATACCTATACACTGGAATATTATTTAGCAATAAAAAATAGTGAAGTACTGATAAATGCTTCAACATAGATGAATCTTCAAAACATTACACTAAGCAAAAGAAGCCAGTCACAAAGGACCACATATTATATGATTCCATTTATATAAAATGTCAAAAATAGGCAAATCTATAGAGACAGAAAGTAGATTGGTGGTTGCCTTGGGCTTGGGAGTGTTGGGAAAATGAGGAATGACTGCTAAAGGGTATGGGGTTTCTTTTGGGGTTGATGAAATTGTTCTAAAATTTATTGTGATGGTGGCTGCACAACTCTGTGAATACACTAAAAACCACTGAATTGTATGTTTTAAATCCATGAATGGTATGCTGTGTGAATTGTAGCTCAGTAAAGCTGTTATTATAAACACTATATGAGATAACATTTTACACCCATTAGGTTTGCAAAAATTAAAAGCTGTGATGATATCAAGTGTCAGCATACAGAAAAACAATAACCCTTGTATGTTACTGGTGGTACATAGAGAGTAATTTGTCAAACTTAGTAATGTTGAAAATGCACAGACCCTGTGATCCAGCAATTTCACTTCTAATATTTACCCTAAAGAAACTGTCACAAATGTGCAAAAGAGGAAATACTGAAAATAGTTTATTACAGCATTGTAAGAAGTCAAAATGTCTACCAATAGGGGACTAGGAAATCAACTGTGGGTTATTCATATACTATACAGCAGTTCAAATGAGTGTATGAAATTTATATGTATCAGTATAGTTAAATCTCAAACATAATATTGAGTGGAAAAAGTTGAAAAAGTCTGTATATTTCTATGTAAACATTAAAACACAAAACAATAATATATTTGTAAAAATCATGCATATGTAGTTGAAGTATAAAAACATGCTTAAAAATGTTTATGCTGACCTCAGAACACTGGTTACTTCTGAAAACGGACAGAGGAGGAATAGTGGTAGAGCTGTAGCTCTATTTGTAGCATTTTATTTATTTAAAAAGGAAAGACCTGAAGCAAATAATGTTAACATCTGTGAAAAATGAATGGTGGCTGTGTGACTGTATGCTATGCCACTTTCTGTATTTTTTGGAATATTTGAAATATTTCATATTTTAAAGTGAAAAAAATGAATCTCTATATTCAGTAACACTGTATTTGCTTTTTGGTGAGCTAATTAGTCTGACAGATTGGAAACTTTTATATAAGTATGCTGCTGCTTTAAGATGATGGATGGACTTTTCAACATCACCACACAAAAGAATTCTAAATCATTTAACAGTTGCAGTTTTATCAATCAGATCATCATGACATGAAGGTGAAAAGTTAGCTATTTCACGCAGGCTCACAGAATCGTACCTTCACTCTCTCTTAAGTGGCAACTGATCAAATCAGGAAAGGAGAAAGATGGAGGAAATAATTATTCTTTTACAATTTACTTATTTCTTTAAAATATTTGGTGTAGACTTTTTTTTAAAAGGCTGTATATTTTTACACCATTTTTTCCATTTGTTGGAACACTGGATTTGGTAGGTCAGAATTCAAATCCTCCTGCTGCCATTTATTAGTTATATCATTTGGGACACATTATTTAACCTTTGTGAACCTCAATTTCATCATCCATAAAATGAGTATAATTAAGATTAAATGTGAAAGTGCCTACATAATGAATAAATATTATTTGAATCTGAAATTAGGTAAATTCATGTCTTAATAAACTTGCCATTATGGAAATGAGCTCTTTTTGGATGTGTGACTTTTTGCTGCTTTGTTACAGAGAAATCAACAACTGATGATGAAGTACAGAAGTCAGACATCTCGTCGAGTAGTCAAGGAGTGATAGAAAAGGAATCCTTGGGACCTCTTCTTTTGGAGGTAGCTGTTCTCATTGACTCAGAAAGTGATCAGAATTTTTTTTCTAGCCAATTTGGTTTTTTTCTTTATCTTCTTTTAGGTTTTAACATCCAATTAATAAATTATAAAACAAAGTAAAGTGTTAAGGAACTTTTAATAATTATTTTATTTTAGAAACTATATTGACCATTGTTACTATTTCAAAATTAAATGTGAATAATGAACATGAGAAATTTTCATAAAGATGCAACCAGAAAACTACTAGAGCTAATCGATAAATTTGGTAAAGTAGCAGGATACAAAATTAATGCAAAGAAATCTCTTGCATTCCTATAAACTAATCATGAAAAATCTGAAAGAGAAATTAAGGAAACACTCCCATTTACCACTGCAACAAAACGAATAAAATACCTAGGAATGAACCTACCTAAGGAGACAAAAGACCTGTATGCAGAAAACTATAAGATACTGATGAAAGAAATTTTAGATAATACAAACAGATGGAGAGATATACCATGTTCTTGGATTGGAAGATTCAACATTGTGAAAATGACTATACTACCCAAAGCAATCTACAAATTCAGTGCAATCCCTATCAAACTACCAATGGCATTTTTCACAGAACTAGAACAAAAAATTTTACAATTTGTATGGAAACACAAAAGACCCCGAATAGCCCCAAAGCAATCTTGAGAAAGAAAAACAGAGCTGGAGGAATCAGGCTCCTGGACTTCAGACTATACTACAAAGCTACAGTAATCAAGACAGTAGGGTACTGGCACAAGAACAGAAATATATATCAATGGAAAAGGATAGGAAGCCCAGAGATAAACCCACGCACATATGGTCACCTTACCTTTGATAAAGGAGGCAAGACTATACAGTGGAGAAGGACAGCCTCTTCAATAAGTGGTGCTGGGAAAACTGGACAGCTCCATGTAAAAGAATGAAATTAGAACACTCCCTAATACCATACACAAAAATAAACTCAAAATGGATTAAAGACCTAAATGTAAGGCCAGACACTATAAAACTCTTAGAGGAAAACATAGGCAGAACACTCTTTGACATAAATTGCAGCAAGATCTCTTTTGACCCACCTGCTAGAGAAAGGGAAATAAAAACAAAAATAAACAAATGGGACCTAATGAAACTTAAAAGCTTTTGCACAGCAAAAGAAAACATAAACAAGATGAAAAGACAGCTCTCAGAATGGGAGAAAATATGTGCAAATGAAGCAACTGACAAAGGATTAATTTCCAAAATTTACAAGTAGCTCATGCAGTTCAATATCAAGAAAACAAACAACCCCATCCAAAAATGGGCAGAAGACCTAAATAGACATTTCTCAAAAGAAGATATACAGATTGCCAACAAACACATGAAGGAATGCTCAACATCATTAATATTAGAGAAATGCAAATCAAAACTACAATGAGGTATCACCTCACACCAGTCAGAATGGCCATCATCAAAAAAGTCTACAAACAATAAATGCTGGAGAGGGTGTGGAGAAAAGGGAACCCTCTTGCACTGTTGGTGGGAATGTAAATTGATACAGCCACTGTGAAGAACAGTATGGAGGTTCCTTAAAAAACTAAAAACAGAACTACCATACAACCCAGCAATCCCACTACTGGGCATATACCCTGAGAAAACCAGAATTCAGAAAGAGTCATGTACCACACTGTTCACTGCAGCTCTATTTACAATAGCCAGGACATGGAAGCAACCTAAGTGTCCATTGACAGGTGAATGGATAAAGAAGATGTGGCACATATGTACAGTGGAATATTACTCAGTCATAAAAAGAAACGAAATTGAGTTATTTGTAGTGAGGTGGATGGACCTAGCGTCTGTCATACAGAGTGAAGTAAGTCAGAAAGAGAAAAACAAATACCATATGCTAACACATATATATGGAATCTAAAAAAAAAAAAAAAAAGGTTCTGAAGAACCTAGGGGCAGGACAGGAATAAAGACTCAGACATGGAGAATGGACTTGAGGAAACGGGGATGGGGAAGTATAAGCTGTGACAAAGTGAGAGAGTGGCATGGACATATGTACACTACCAAATGTAAAATAGATAGCTAGTGGGAAGCAGCCGCATAGCACAGGGAGATCAGCTTGGTGCTCTGTGACCACCTAGATAGGGAAGATGGGAGGGAGATGCAAGATGGGGGAGATACGGGGTTATATGTATATATGTAGCAGATTCACTTTGTTATAAAGCAGAAACTAGCACACCATTGTAAAGCAATTATACTCCAATAAAGATGTTAAAAAAGAAAAAGAAATTTTGATAAAGGCATTCTAATGGTCGGATGGAAAACTGAAGACAACTGTCTGGTTTTGCTACTTCTTTATTATAGTTAGGACTAGTTGGGAAAAATAAAACTTTTAGAATTATTTAGCTAGCTAGTGCTAATTTCTACTGTAGAATTTCACTTTTGAGTAAGGGATGCCTCAGTTTATTACAGTAGGTATTTTCCTGACCAAAATTTTAAAACTATTTATGTAGACATTATAAGAGAACTTACTATTTTAACAACTTTGTCAAACTTTTTAAAATGAAGAATTTTTAATCTTGAATTACTTTGTAATTACTGTGTAATTTTCACCCGCTTTTTCCTATCTAATCTTTCCTCCCTCTGTTCTCAAAACAGATATTTTGTTTCCGAGCAGACTCATCACCTTAAGTACTCCTTTTTCATACATGAATGTTTAAAAACACATATATGTGTGTATATATACACACTCATTCCCCACAAATTAGACTTTTCCATCTCTAGGCCTAATTTTATTTTTTTATATATGTATGTTTATTATGTACGTGCATATACTTAAATATAAATATGTGTATTTAAATCATACACATATTTAAAAATAAATATCTATAAGATTAAATAAATTCTCCTTTCCTGTCCTACCTCAAGGCCCTTCTGTCTGGTGAAGTCTTCCTAACACTCAAACTTGTATAGGTCTCTTGATTTTCTAACTCCTTTATACATTTTTTCCTATTACCCTAACTATTCTTCTGTTTTTGTATGAACCATAATTCCCTCTACCGACACCGCTAACGTGAGAACATTCTCAAAATTTAGTGCTTGGTTTTTTTAGCCCAAGTAATATCATTTGCTTCATCTTTTACCTCTTTAGAGATGACTCTCAAATATGTACTTCTTGCTTTAACCTCTTTCCGAACGCTATTCCTGTACTTTTAACAGGCTGCTAAATATTTTTGACTCTCCTGTTAGCAAGTTCCCCCTCAAAACCTAAATTTCTTTTTCCCCTCCAAGTTATACAAGCGCTTTGTTACTTTAGGCTGTTGGTTTTAATGATTTTTATTAGGGGAATGAGCACATATTTTATAGTGTTGTAAATATAAAAAAACATTGGCCATTGAAGCTGGATAGAAACTACTCTCTGGGTGAGTGTATAACATATAACTGGGAGAGGGGAAAGCCACCACATGTGATGGACTCTGATGTTTTTATTCTTTTCACAACCCCTTAAATTGATTGCATGACACATGACTGCCTTTTGGAAATAGTGTTATAATAAGTATAGTAAAAATGTTAATGGTAGAATCTGTGTGGTGGATATACAGATGTTCACTACAAAATTATTTCAACTTTGCTATATTTTAAATTTTTTAATATAAGCCATTAGAGGAAAATAAGTTAAAGAAAGAAAAGTACTTTAGGCTCATTTCCCGCTATCCCAACTCTTCCCCAGCCTTGGTTCCTGTCCGCATCCCACTGCTTGGTTACACTTGGGCCCTTCCCATCCTAGGATGAGACCTGACCCATCCTAGCACTTATTGCTTATCTCCTCTACTCTGCAGGATATCAGTAGACTAGTCTCTTCATATCTTCTAGTTTTTCTGTTGTGGTTCTGTCTGCCTTCTCGGTGTCCCTAAGTTTAAAACTGGCCTAAGAACTTTATATCTCCTGTCAATTCATTAAATATTTATGAAATGTATTTTCTGCATATAATGCCATTTGAGATACTGAGAAAGTATAAGGTGTAGAGGTCCTTGAGATTTGTGGAGTTCCTGTAGAGAAGTGGTAGTCATTTAAATCCCAGTTTTACCACAGGTTCTTCAGAAACCACAGAGATCAATAAGGAGAGCAAATAGATTATCCACAAACTGAAAACAGCACAACTGGAGCCAGAGAATACCACTACTGCTTTAATTTACATAGACATTTGTTATTTCTGTGTAAGAAAAATCTATAACGCTTTAAAATGAACAGAAAGCGACAGGAAAGCATCCATTCAAAACTGCTATAAGAAGAAAGCATTTTTTTTAGATGATGAAATTATTACCCTGAAAACCACTATGAATCAAAGGAAAACTGTAACACAACATTACACATGAATTACATGTCATTAGGCAAGCATTTTCAAATATGAAAAAACACATCAAATTAGAAGTTCCAAAAACTCAGAATAGAAATGTATTTAGGTTCTTGACTTCAAGGAGCTAATAATATTTTTATTTATGAGCTATACAGATGTGAAACTGAGACTGTAAAGTAGAATTACATTTATAGACTTCAAAGTTACCTTTATTGACAACCTTTTCTAACCCTTCTTCTGTATCTCCCAATCTGCCTCATTGCCTTAAACTTTATGGAATCTAATCCAGGGCGCCTAAGAGAAGAAGTGGTAGAAAAGCCACCACGAGATTGTTCACTGACTTATCCAGGCTGCAGTCTAGAGCTGCACTGTTCAGTAAGATAGTTACACATGGCTATTCAAAGTTAAATACAATGAAAAATTCAGACATTTTTGCTGAATGTCTGGTGAGAAAAATTCTCGCCAGCCACGTTTAAAATGCTCCATACCCACATGTGGTTAGTAGCTACTGTATTGGACAACACAGAAGAACATTTCCATCATTGCAGAAAGTTCTATTTGTCATCAGTCTAGAGGGGCCTGCTCAGGTAGAAGATCTGCACATCTAGAAGGTGACCAAATAGCCACGATATCGTGAGAAATTCTCACCATACAATTTTCAATATATTGCCCCCTCCTTTTTCTTAAACATAAAAAGGTAGCACAAGTTAAGAATAAAGGCATTGGAGGTAATTTCCTACACTTAAAGAGAGAGTGATGGGACTTCCTTGGCGGTCCAGTGGTTGAGACACTGCACTTCCAGTGCACAGGGCGCAGGTTCGATCCCTGGTCAGGGAACTAAGATCCCACATGCCGTATGGTGTGGACAAAAAAAGACAAAAACAAAAAACAAAATAAAACAAAAGGGAGAGTGGTATTAGAATTTATAGGCTTTTTTTTTTTTTTTAAAGCTCCTCATTCTCCAGTGTTCTTTGCTGTCTAAGTTCCTCTACCTCCTGTTCACAGCTCTGCATTATCTGACTCTAACGCTGCTTATTTCCTATTGCTCCACAAGAAAATTCTGCGTTAGTCACAGAAGTCTCCCTATACCTTGCATGTGCGTTCAGGCCTCCTAACCTTGTATTATACCATTCCTTACATTACTTTGTGGCTCTTTGACACTGTTGACCACCCACTTCCCTCTTCCTTAAAACTCCTCATGAGCCTCTTTTATAAAACTATCTCCTTGCCTCTCTGGCTGCGCTTTAGCCTTTTTCTCAGATTTCTCTTTCTTTAGCTGCCTTTTAAATGTTAGCATCCCCCAAGGTTCTGGCCTTGGCTCTTTTCCTTTTGTTTTTTGTTCTGTGCACATTTCCTGGACAGTTTTATCAACATCTATGTCTCTGTCTATATGATGTGTTCGTGTGCTTGTGTGTGTGTGTGTGTGTAAAATACCAATTAGGGTTTTCTGATTTGAAGCAACAGATACCAATTATGACTAAGTTAAGCAAATGTGAATTTATTGGGATGCTATTTGGATACCACAGAACTGTGCTTAGAAATAAGGTGAAACCAAGGCATCTTATGGAGGCTAGAAAGCAGAAACTGTACGAATGGTCTCTTCAAAAGACCCATCTGGACAGTGCCCGGCTGCCAGAATGAATGTGTTCCAGCCATGTTCATTCTTTTTGTAATTCTCAAGGCTCACATTTAAGGAGGAAGTTTCCCAATGGCCTGATTAAGAATCCCACGAGACTTTATTAAATGGAGAAGAAGTAACTCCTCAAAGGAAATCACATATTCTGTGGAAGGGGAAAAGATGATTGTAGTTAAAAACAAACAAAAACGAAATGATACTGTATGTACCTGTAAGTCAAAAATGTCTGTCTTTGACCCATATCTCTTTTCACAGCTTCCCTTTCATCATATCCTGCTGCCTTTTGAACATCTCTACCAGAAAGTTCCTCAGTCATTTCAAATATAACATTTCTAAAACTAAATTTATAATCGATCCCTTTATCTCCTGTTTGAAAAAAGAAGAAAAGTCAAAAAATTAAGAACTAGATTTTTTTTTCCCCGTCGAACTCTCTTTGTTAGGGAAAGGCACTCATCTACCAGAACCCTAAAGTCATTAGTGAAGGATCACCCCAAGCGCTTGTTCCCACAGCTGTTAGAGATCACCACATCTGTTTCTTCTGCCTCTTCTGTCACTTGCACTGCCATTGCCTTGATCCGGGCTCGCGCTTGAACTGGAGCATCACAGTAGCGTCGCAGTTTGTCTGCGTGCTTCCAGTCCACATGCCACACCCACTGCCAGAAGGGTCTTTGTTAAAGCAGATCATGTCAGTCTCCTGCTTAAAAACATTGCCTTCAAGATGATCCCCATGGCCAATTTTTCTTTCTTTCTTTTTTTTTTTTTTGGCTTTTCCTTGAAGCTTTTTCAAAAAAACTTTTTATTGTTAAATATAACACAAATATGACAAGTACAAGGTGATTTCTTCTTTCTTTTCTTAAACCTCTGAGCTGTTTCCTCTGTTTTGAATGTTCTTTCCACCCCTTGCCCACCCGAGTTACTGCTGTGTCCTTCAAGCCTCAGCTGAGGTGTCATGTGGCCTCCTCCCAGGAAACCTTACCGACAACAGTCAACCCTTTGCCCGTTTGGGTGCTTCACTCTGTACCTAACCTTTATGAATTCCTCCATTGTACTATAATGTGACTACATGTACTTGTTTTTTTCCCGTCAGAGGCTATAAAATTGTTGAGAATATGTGCTTTATTCCCAGAACTTTGTCCAGTGACTGACACTTAGGTGTTACTTAGTGAAGCTTGTGTAGTCATTTAAAGCGAGGGCCCTGTGAGAAGCCCTGGCCAGTGTGAACCCTGCATTGAGACCCAAGGTGGTCCTCTTCAAAGACTGATATCCTGGGTAGAGAGAAAAACCCCTCCAACTGATGATGCTGTACAGAATGGAGTGGCATTTGTTATCATCTCCTGTGTATAGCTCAATGTCAGCCCAGCTGTCAGGACTTGGAGAAACAGGAAGATTCCTTCCTAGGAGCACACTTGGAAGTTAATTATATGCACAACATATGAGGGAAACTTGTAGGATAAGAACAAGTATTAGCAGGTTATATTAATCAGACAAACTTTTAGAAATTAAAGATGTTTGTATATTCATAGGAATAGTCTCAAAGGATTCCTTGAAATGTTACCAATCTCTTGGGGGTGGGATTTTGGCAGATCTTATACTATCTACTTAATTTTCATACATAAAAAAAGTTTAAGTTATATTTCATTTATAATTTAAAAAAAAACAAAAAATATGCATTTCTGGCACAGGACAGGCTGTCTGTATCTCAGGAGAAGGTCAGCAGGACCTCTCTGCAACTGTGGGGCAGCCTCTGTTAACCTGTTTTCCAAGCCAACCTTTTCTGGAGAAGCTCAAAAGAAATATGATGCCCCAGACTTCTCAGAGGAAAGGATGAGTCCATGTAACCGAGGCCAAACAGAGACCTGGTGAAAGTTCTGTACTCCCTGTAAGGCTGACCAGCTGCATATTCCAGAGGCCAGCTACTAGAATAACTTCCCAGCTTGGCACTGAGGTCAGGTGCAGTCAATGGGAGAACTTGGAGAAGTCCCAGAAAGTCTGGAAACAGGAGACTGCAGGGACTCCAGGCCTACTGCAAAGGAAGTTTAAATCCTTTGGATTTCACAAATGCCTTAAAAATAATTGCGCCGAGTAGTCCAGGTGAATCCCTGGGCCTTGCTGGTGCTCGAGGTCTGCACCACCAGCCCTGTGCCCACTGCTGGACAGTCTTCAGATTGGGCAGAGATGATCCCAGGAGTGGGTCTCAACCTCTCCCAGCCCCTCGGCAGACAGTGGATAACTTCCAGACATAGTCAGAGACAGACATGGAGAGTGAAAAAAGCAAGGGAGGGCTTCCCTGGTGGCACAGTGGTTAAGAATCCACCTGCCAATGCAGGGGACACGGGTTCGAGCCCTGGTCTAGGAAGATCCCACATGCCGTGGAGCAACTAAGCCTGTGCACCACAACTACTGAGCCTGCACTCTAGAGCCCGCGAGCCACAACTACTGAAGTCCGCATGCCTAGAGCCCGTGCTCCGCAACAAGAGAAGCCACTGCAACGAGACGTCCGCGCACTACAACGAAGAGTAGCCCCCGCTCACTGCAACTAGAGAAAGCCCACGCACAGCAATGAAGACCCAAGGCAGCCAAAAATAAATAAAATAAAATAAATAAATTTATATAAAAAAAAGCAAGGGAAACTGTGGCTTTGAAGATAGACAGTGTCACTAGGGAGGCAGAGAGCAAGGAGCTAAAAAGGACACACTGAAAACTAGATGGAAAATAGAAGAAGGTAGTGCTTTAGAAGCTGGATGGTGTGGTCCTTGGAAGTGGTTCACCATGAAATGGCCAAGTGTTTTTACTTGCCTGTGTTTTGATATCAATCCTGTTTCTTGCTCTGAACTATGATACTTTGTTATACCCAAACTGTTCTTTATTAAACTCTTTTAAGAGAGCAAAAAGAAAAAAGAAAGTTAAATTGTATTTACACTGATTCAATTAATAGCTAAGAACATTTTAAAGAATTTTTAGATCTTCTTTTTAAAAAATATGTCTGTATTTCAGTTATCCCTATTTTAATATAAACTGCCAGACAAATATATATACATATAGATAGATAGATAGATAGATCACCTGTTATGAAATTTATAGCTAATCTGACTTTAAGAAAACAATTAGATATGAGGGTGCTTTCCTGTGCTCATCTAAATCCAAAATAGTTTAGCAAAGGGTTTATCTAGTGTTGAGGTTTTTAGATTATTAATCACATCCCTCTCCTCTTTGCATTATGAACTAAATGAAAAATAGTCAACAGCGGTCAGGTGGAATAAAAATAGTTTTATTTCTTTTTGTTCTTGTTAAAGAAAGTGTTAGCAGTATTTTTAATGAGAACAATGCTGTACTTCATATTTTTTAAAATCTTGGTTGAATGCTTTGGGACGCAGTGATCTGAAGATGTAGTTTCGAGTTCAGTTTATTTTAATATTTGGCTTAAATTATCAGCTGTAAAAAACACCTCACAAAAATGAGGTAGATAAAAATGGAAAAATATATCATTGGATGAGTTTACTAAGTCACAATACTCATTTTGAAATCCTATCTACCAATTATGCAAAGGTTTTTCTTCAAATTTCAAATTTTTTTTTTTTCTTGGCCATGCTGTGCAGCTTGCAGGATCTTAGTTCCCTGACCAGGGATTGAACCCCTGCCCCGCAGTGAAAGCGCCGAGTCCTAACCACTGGACCTCCAGGGAATCCCCTAAATTCCATCTTTTTTGATCTCAAATAGTGATTCTCCAAATTGATCAAAAGCAGTTGCATTTTCCTTTTTTAAAACACGGGTTTTTAAAGCCCATTGAAACTCTTATTGGAAGAATTTTGCACAGGGAAAAGGTTTTGTTTCTAAATGTTTTACACTGAGAAGATAATTTTTATAAGTGGTGTACATCATTTTCAGCAACAAAATTATAACTGTGGTAACATTTCAAAACATCCATTTTCACGTGCTGTCTCTATAGCATAAGTGTCTTTTTGAAAGCAGTTTATTTTTTATTCATTGTTAAAATTTCATCTTTACCCTGAAGGAACAAAATTAGGTGTGTTTATTATTTGGAAAATACCTGCTTAGTAGGATATTATCATTAGCACCCAGCATCATAGAAAAGGTCAGCAAACTTGGGACACTTAACCTTTTTCAAAAACAAAAATGAGTAGCCCATCAACATTGCTGGATGGCTTAAGTCTTTTGCCACCAGTAACCAGCAAACCCCTGTATGATACAAAGGGTGGTTACATCTTGTTACAAAATTCTATAAATGTTCTACTTTTTAAAGGTCTTGATTTTATTGCTTTTATACATTCTATAGCAATTAAACTGTAATATGTTGCGATAAACAGAAAGATTATAAATAAGGTACTGCTGTCAACCTCTGCATTCTGGATCTTCTCTCAGATTCCGTGGTTTGTGATATGTGACTAGACTGAGTGAGGCACCAGGGTGTCGATATGTTAATTAAGCTTAATTTCTTCCTTATGTTTTAGATTATGCTATAAATAGAGATTCCAACTTCTTTTCCCTGCACCCCTGTGGATCTTATGTCCCCTTGGGGCATGTACATCTTCTTTTGGAGGTCTCTGGCTCCATCGCAGTGCATAGAAGGCCTTCTGTGATTTGGCTCCTGTCCACCTCTCCAGACTCACTGCCTGCCTGTGCCTTGTGCTCCAGCAGCTCCAAATGGCTTTTTTATTCCATTATGTGCCATGTTCTCTCCTCTGCCTAGAATGTTCTTGCCTCATTCCTCCTCCCCTCTTCCACTATGCCTTTTATAACTCAGATCAGGGTCTGTAAGGAGCCTTTCTTTGCCCCCCACCTCGACCCCAAATAAGTATCCTTCTTTGTGCTCACAGAGTAGTCTGTGTATGGCTCTGATACTGCATTTCTCACTGGTATTTTATTATGCTTATGTCTCTCTCCCCACTGCAAGTTCCTTGAGGGTAGACACCAGGTCTTAACCTACAGTTTAGAGATGTTTATGACTGACTGAATGGGTCAGTCATTTACTTCACATTTGCTGCCATAAAGTTTCTTTCCAAGGAAGACATTTGACATATTCATTGATGCCTACTTGAAACATGAGTGTACAGTCTGTTTAAAAATCCTGTTCCCTCCACAGAGAACATGCAATGTTAAATCTTCTATTCAGTCCCCTGTATTTTAAGTTGGCATATACTTCCAGTCTCTTTTTCAGTAGAGAAATGTATATGTGTATTTTTCTTCTCTCTTTTAACCCCATAACCTCTTAATCGTTTTTTTGGCTTTGCAGGCTTTGGATGGATTTTTCTTTGTTGTGAACTGTGAAGGGAGAATTGTATTTGTGTCAGAAAATGTGACCAGCTACTTGGGTTACAATCAGGAGGAATTAATGAATACCAGTGTCTACAGCATACTGCATGTGGGTGATCATGCGGAATTTGTGAAGAATCTGCTACCAAAATCGTTAGGTAAAAGGAATGTGTTTTTTCAAAGAATGTGAACTCTCTATAGCTTCCCTTCACATAATATATATAATATATTATTATTATATTTATAATATATAGTATTATACTAATATATATAATATACTAAAAATATTTTAAAATTTAATTTCAGCCTGAGATTAAATATGAAGGAGGAGTGTCATCAAATAGCTGATAGAGAGCATTCCTTTTATCCTCTTCCTCTAGATTATGCCACAATTATGTGACAGTGTTAGGAGGCAGAGCAGTTAGTTGCCTTGCCACAAGAAGCTTCTGCTTGGAATTCCCTTTGTTTTCAATTTTAATTATGTACAAGGAAGAGACAAATGTATATAGTGTATCCTACCACCTTGCTCAAAGAAAAGAAAAGGAAGGAGGGAGGAAGGGAGGGAGAGAGGAAAGAGGGTAAGGAGGGAGGAAGGAATACCCTTCATATTACATACTTATTAAAATTAACATTTTTGGATGTGAGTGGTTTCAACTCAGTAGTTCTAAGTATGGTTGGATGGGTTGTTCACTGCTATAGGAGCCTAGCTGAGAGTATGGATGGGGCCTGATTTCCAGCTTGTGTTCTATTCACTAAGCCATGTGCCTAGTCTTTAGCCTGTATGTGCTCCAAAAGTTGGGGGAGAGTCTTGGCTAGAAATCCTATGTAACTAAACGAAACATGCAAATAAAATGTTATCCATAGCTCTTAATTTTCTATGTTGTTCACTCGATGAAGTGGAAGCCTATTTCTTCTTTGAAAAGAGTAGTATGTGTTTATAGTAACTGGAAGCCTGAAACAATTGTTCCTCTTAAAATCGCTAGTTTGATACTTGAGTTACCAAGGGGTCTTAATGTGTTATAGAATTTTAGAGTGTAAGTGACTTTAGAGATAATACAAGTGGGTTCCTTTATTTTAAAGACAAGGCAAAGATTAAGCCATTAACCCAAAACTCACAGCTAGTTCGAAGATGAACCAAGACTCCTTACTCCAGTATAGGCTTGTTTCCATGATTTCCTCTAACAGTTATAGAGTGATGAGATAGTAAAAAGGAAGGAGGTTCAACGGCGAGGCTATGGTAAGAAATCTGTTGGGAATGGGGAGAGAATAGCTGAAAAACCCCTCTGACTGCCACCATGGTTTGAATATAACATTGTAACTGGGAAATGGTGATGTGCCACACAGTGATTCTCACTTGAAATGTATAGTTATCTTCTCTATAACTGAATTCACTTTTCTTATACTGAATCAGGTAACATTTCTGTTTTAACAGTCATTTTTATGTAATGATTACCCACCATATTCAAGGCATTGTAGCATGCAGACTGTGCAAATAAAATAAAGAGCAAGAAAAAATGATTTAAGAAACCAAGACTGGTCTCTGTATATTCTAAATATTTTTTTTGAGTCACATTTGAAAAACTTTGACTCCTCCAATCAAAAGGGTGCACACACACACAAGCCATCCTTAAGCATCCATGCCTACCAGGTTAAAACCCTTGCCTAACAACAGACCTGTGATTTTCAATCATTTTTTTCATTGCCAGGGTATAACAGGAAACAAGTGGAAAAGCTCATTAATTAACTGCTGTAAAATTCTGAGCAAAAGAGCATAAGCTATTAACTTTTTAAAGCTATTAATTTTTAATTTTGTCTTTATCTGTTTATAAAAGCTGTTAGTGAATTAAGGTATTTGTAAGACCTTATCTTTGAGGGAGGAAATCCTATACAATTTCTTGCAAATTTTACATTTTTCTAATTGGTAAACATTTAGCTTTGCTAAGGAAGATAAGCATCCTATTCCCTCAGGATAATGTTGGATCTGAGGAAGTCTGTCTTTTAATCTGAGTAGCTAATTAAGCAGATGAGTAAAGGTATGTCTTTTGTATCTTCAGAGTTTGTACTTTTTCACCTTTTTCACAGGCATATAATCAATTTTTCTTTCACAGTGAATGGAGTTCCTTGGCCACAAGAGGCAACACGACGAAATAGCCATACCTTTAACTGCAGGATGCTAATTCACCCTCCAGATGAGCCAGGCACCGAGAACCAGGAAGCTTGCCAGCGGTATGAAGTAATGCAGTGTTTCACTGTGTCACAGCCAAAATCAATTCAAGAGGATGGAGAAGGTAAAAACGAAGGGTGATTTTAAGGTGTTTGACTGCTTTTTCCATGGTTTTAGGAACAGAGAGGAAATTGATTATAAACTGCCTTCTTCAGATAGTATTTTTGGTTATTATATTATATAGCATAGTGGCTATTCAGTTTGCTCTGTATTTCTTAATACTTAAGAAAAAAATTGCTAACATCTAGAATTACCCATTTAAAATGCCCCCAAATCCTCAGTTTTAAGCTGACATTCCCACTAAAATGTCAAATTCAAACCAACTTGCTGCCTAGAAATAAGAGCTGTGACTAACTGCTGCCAGTTGGAAATGTACCAGATGCAGCAGGCTGTTGGATGGCTCTGATTTTTAGAAAGTTTCAAGCTTAGAGTGTATGGAACACTGGAGAATAGAGTTAGTATTTTTGAGGCCATACAAGGTAATTTATAAGGAGAAAGCTTCTGAACAGATGAAAACACAGCTGAAGCTCTAATATGAACAGGGTATGAACATGGTATTAGTTAAATTTGTTACAGTGGATGAGTTTTCCATGCAAACTTAAACTGAGCTAAGTTAAGAACACCACAAATTGGAAATGGGAGTAAGGACTAGGGAAGGTAGCAGCTGAGAAGTCAGATGCAAAAAAGGCCGTGTATGTAGTGGGTCTCACCAGGGAATGGGCGCCACAATCGACTGGGGACTTTTTACAAAATACACATGCAAGCCTGTCTTATATGACTGAAATTCTTATTTAGTTGTGTGATATTGCGTGTAACCTCTTAAAAAAATTTGGAAATGGGACTTGCAAAAAAAAATTACAGATCCTAAAAACATAGAAGTCCTCTGTCAAGGGCAAAATAATGCTTCTTCAGAAACAGTTAAATGTTTTTTTCATATGATAAATTATTATCTGCACAGTGGTTATAGGAATAATCTTTGTAGCCATTAATGAATATAGGAAACAGGCTAAAAAACTGTATTTTATAAACCACTATGTTGCTTAAATGTAGCCAAAACTACTTCTTCAAGTTGTTATCATCCAAGTACTTGAGATGCATCAGTCTCCGCTAGTTTATGTAAGAACATTCAATGGGAAGGGATAATTTATTCTAACTAGATCTCTATCTGGAGCTGCCAGTTTTTAGTTGCGAGCAATTTTATTTCTAATATTATACTATTAGATCAGAGTGACTCCAATATTGTGTCAGATCATATAACATGTACTGTTTTTATAAAAACCATTAATGGCAGGTGGTAGATGTGAACCGCTTGCTACCCTCTTTCCTTCAATTTCCCCTTCTTGTTTTGGGCAGATTTCCAGTCATGTTTGATTTGTATTGCACGGAGATTACCTCGGCCTCCAGCTATTACGGGTGTAGAATCCTTTATGACCAAGCAAGATACTACAGGTACTAGCTGCAAAGTTCAGAATGTTCTCTCAGTATTAATGATGTGACTATGCCCTTAAAACTAACTGTGTCCCTCTGTTCTCTGCTGTTCAGCTTCTGTTCACTAGTCCTGTACAGAAAACATTTCCAATGTGGTCTTGATTCTGTGCATTTTAGATACTGTCATCATTGTTATGGGAGGGTGCTGGGGAGAACATTATTCTGTAATTATGCACGTGTCTATATTCTGATTATAAATTATTTTTCATAATCGATGGAAAGAAATTTGGCAATGTAGATATTAATGTGTTTATTTATAAACAGATACAAAGAAGTGGTTTTAATATTGTGCATAAATGTATCTGGCTATTTCTTTTTTCCTTTATTCTTTGTCTTTAAATTTATTCAGCACATACTGATTGAATTCCTAGAAGTGCCTGTCACTATGTGTGATTGCTCAGGGTATACCTGATTGGGCAAAAAGCAATGATATAATTACAGATTTGTACTTTTTTGATGGAAAAGGTGTGAAATGGTATAAGGGAAGCTAATAGGGAGGTCCTATTTTAAAATTAGCTGGTTAACAGAAGGCCTGTCGAGCTGATATCGCGCCCCTAGGCCCCAAAGGATGAGGCTGTGCCAGCTGTGCAAAGTGTGGGTGTTGGAAGGGCGCGTTGGGCATGGGGCATGGTGCAGAATGGGTGCTCCTGACTGAGGAGACAGAGCTGCAAAAAGCCCTAAGACAGTATGTTAGAACTGGAGGAAGGGCCGTAGAGCCACAAAGTGAGTGATAGTGAGCATACCTGAAAATAAGCCCTTCTTTTTAAAGGCCTACTTCAGATTTGGTTTTCAGCAAAAACAAGTTGTTACTGTTCTTTATAATTTATAAAGTATTTCTCATGTACTGTTTAATCTTTTTTGATAATTTTTTAAATTTCTTAAATTTAAAAAAATTTTTGGCTGCACCATGCGGCATACAGGATCTCAGTTCCCTGACCAGGGATCAAACCCTTGCCCACCCCTGCAGTGGAAGTGCAGAGCCTTAACCACTGGACCACCAGGGAATTCCCCTATATTGTTTAATCTTATCTTCACTTTGTCATGTTAGGTTTTCATACTTTTACATCAATCAGAATTGTATATGTATTACTTACCACTCTAGTCTTAAAATAGAGATAGATACTACAGATAGATTTTTTAGCAGACCAAGATTTAAAAAATCATTTCTACTAAATTTTATTCTTTGTGAAAGTTTAGTTTTAATGTACTTTTTCACTTTACCATTGTTTACAAGATCCTGTTACAATATTTATTAATTTTTTAGTCCCAGAAGTCTAATATTCCTGTATTGTGTGCTTTATCCTTGTGTTCTTAAAGATAAACTCCCAACTGCTCTTACTAAAGAGTAGGTAGGGATAAATTAGGGCAGAAAATATTGGTTTGGCTAAAAAGTTTGTTCAGGTTTTCCGTTACATCTTACAGAAAAACCCGAACGCACTTTTTGGCCAACCCAATAGAATACAACAAAGAGAATGTCTAGGAGCTTGATATCTAAGGGTAGTAATGATCGGTTACTACCCTTACAGCATCTATTACAGTAATGATCAATTACTACCCTTACAGCAACAATTACAGCATCTAAGGGTAGTAATGATCAATTCCCAAACCTTTATTCATTCACTTTTTGAGTCTACCATGTACACGTTCCTTTCCACTTTCCACCGATGAACAACACTGGAAAAATTTAATAAACCCTTACTGAAAATCCAAAATTTCTTGCATGAAGGAAAAATAGGGTCTATTAAAAAATATAGCTGGTCTTTTGTGTCAGTAAAACCAAACAAGGGTTTGAGAGATAGCAGAATAAAAGCCTGTTGAAAAGGGGTGATGGTTAGGCCACAGAATAAATGTGGGAGACAAGGGAGGCCTAAAAATTATGAGGATAATTTAAGAACAGTATATTTCAGCTTTTCCTCATATTGCATTTCTATAAATTGAATCCTAAATTAGATTGTTTTAAAGAAGACTGTATTTTTCCATAGGAACAATGTTATAACTGGTAGTTTTGTTTCTGACCAAGGACCCAGCATTAAAATCTTAGATATACTTGATTTTAGAATAAATTTATAAAAATTAAAAAATTAAGCTCTGGATCATAAAGTAATTATAAATCTAGAGGGAACCTCAGAGATTACGGAATCTAGCCTGTCCATTTTACAAATGAGGGAATGGTGACTTTTCTAAAACCAGGCAGCTAATTGCTGAGGGCAGACATCTTTAGGCCCTAATATAGAACTCTTTCTTTATATTGCATTGCCTTCCACCGACGCACTATTTAAAGGGCATCACTGTACTGCACACACTTCTTACACAGAAGATACCAGAGAAAATAGAAAGATGCCAGAAAAATATGAAGTATTCTTTTATTTTTAACGTCTTTATTAGAGTATAATTGCTTTACAATGGTGTGTTAGTTTCTGCTTTATAACAAAGTGAATCAGTTATACATATGTCCCCATATCTCTTCCCTCTTGCATCTCCCTCCCTCCCACCCTCCCTACCCGACCCCTCTAGGTGGTCACAAAACACGGAGCTGATCTCCCGCTGCTTCTCCCGCTGCTATGCGGCTGCTTCCCTGAAGTATTCTTAAGATGTAAAATTAGCATCATATCATAGAGTTGATTTAGATAAAAAATAATAAACAAGCTATAATAAGTATTAGATATTTAATTCCTTAAGTTTTAGTAGTGCTTTCAACTCTACATGGAGTGGTTCGTGTCCCTTAAAAAAAAGAAGTTTTCTACCAGGAAATGTTGAACAGTGGTTTATTTGTTTGGTCGGTTGGTTAAACTTTCCTCTAGCAAGGAGAAGTATTCTAAATCAACCTATTTATGATTCTCTCCTAAGATACTCATTGCATTACTGATCATTTGTTACCATTACTGATAATTTAATCACTTTCTCCCCTCCAGTCCCACAATTACAGACGTCCTTGCTGTCGTGTGGGTTAATACTGACCTTGAACACATAAACACAAACATACATTGCCTCGCTTAGTCACTGCATATGAGGAGTATTATTGCATTTGAAGATTATATAACAGTGGATTCTCTGCTATAACGAACTCTTAGTCTCTTATATGATGAGACAAAGATTGAATGATTAAAACTCTTAGAAAATCCGAAATTATCTGTAGTTTCAATCACAGTGTTCATCAGGTTTTCCCCAAACTGTTCTAAAATAACAAAAATTCCCTCATTTAAGTTTTAATTTATTTTCTTTCTACATTTATGCCAAGACTTGGGTGACAACCTGATCAGACATACTTGGTTATGTTAGATTCAAGACCCTACGTTAAAGAGGTCTAATAAATACTTTATTTCTAAACAAACCAAGAGAAATATATAAAGAAAGGATTAGTTAAAATGAAGAGGCACAAACAGTACAATAGATTTGAGTTGATTGTGTGAAAAAAGGGAAGATGAGGAAAAGACAACCAGGCATTCACAGAAGAGGAAACTTGAGTGGTGAATAGACATGAAAAATATTCAACCTTATTAATCAGGGAAATACAAAGTTAGACCATAACCATTTTTCAGCTACTAATTGTAAAAATAAAGAAGCCCAACAGTACCAAGTGATGGAATGGATGTTGGATTAACAGTAACTCTTACATAAGTTTCTGGAAAACAGTTCAATATTATAAATTTGAACATTCACATAACCTGTGACTCAACAGTTCTATTCCTACATATGTACTCTAGAGAAACTGTTACACACGTGCACTATGGAAAATGTGAAAGATATTCATAGCAGTATTGATTGTAATGACAAAAAACTGGGAACAATCTAGATAGACAGGAGAATATAAAGACAGAAGGATGTGACAAGTGAGGAGTACACACATAATTGAATAATATTGATGATATTGGTAATGTTCAAGTTTTGAAGTTGGATGGGGCTTTGTAAGTTTTCATCTTATTAATCTAATTCTTAATTTATATATATATATATATACACATACATATATATATATATCTTACCAATATTACTTTGTGTGAATATAAGATTTCATTAAAAATAAAATAAAACAGATCTGAATAATCACAAACTGGATTAATTGGCTCCTGATTAAGAAATAATTTGCCTGAATTCTTCCATAGTCATTTAGGAAACTTGTTCAAATGTGATAACAATGTCAAATCACCACTAAATTTTATAAAGCGTATGTTCTGTTTGCAGAATGCCTAGCAGATCTTAATGTTCTCACTTATCTTTTTCTGGTTGTCCTTTTTTTGCCTTCAGTCTTTATTCTTAAATGCAATATTGTCTATAGCCCAAGAGGAGGTAGGAAAGGAAAGGCTTCCTTACTTTCTCATATTCTCTTCACTTAATTATTGGAAATTAATTTAAACCAAAATAATATATTTCATCTCTGCCTCCCATCCCCAATAAATGATCCAATCATTAGTATATGTAGAGAGCAGGATCCAAAGAGCAAGCCAGAGGAGTTTGACCTACATTAGTCTCTGCAGCTTCAGGTCTTTATGATATGACTTTACTACTTGATTGGTATTGAATTTTAGGATATAATATAACGCACTCCAAGGCAAAAACAATTTTGTAATATCATGTCACTGATATATTCCGTTACCATATGTTATAAAAATTAATAGTGCTTTTGTCCATTAAACATTTGAGAGGTGGCAGAATATTTTTTAGATGCAGTTGTTAGTTTTGAAACATGAATGACTTGTATTAGGAGGCTATCATAAATGTAAACTTTCATTCTTTGTATAGGTAAAATCATCTCTATTGATACTAGTTCCCTGAGAGCTGCTGGCAGAACTGGCTGGGAAGATTTAGTGAGGAAGTGCATTTATGCTTTTTTCCAACCTCAAGGCAGAGAGCCATCTTATGCCAGACAACTATTTCAAGAAGGTAAGGTTTTTCTCTCTCAGCTATTTTCATTAACCTTGCTCTTTATTAATATTGAATAATTTATATAGAATTTATGGCTTGATAAGTATTTTTTCCAAATTACAGTTTTTGCAATAATCAGTTTTAGGAAGGAAGAAGTGGGTAAGCAAAGTAATTCATGAGTGGATCCTGAATTTTGGGATGCACATTTTAAAAAACAGGATATCATGTGGTGGTCACTCACTCATTCATTCATTCATGCATTCAGCAGACACGTATCAAGTTCCTCACATACATAGAACACTATGTAAGGTGCCAGGGATTCAGTGATGACAGAGCAGGATTTTGCCCTCCAGGAGCTCAAAATCTGTTAGGAGGATATATGACAGTTTTAAAGATCAGTGTGGCCTGGGCTATAAAAGAGGTATAACAAAAGAAGAAAAAAATTAATTCTGACTTGGAGAATCAGGGATGGCTTTAGAGAGGAAGTGATATTTTTGTCTGGCCTTTGACGATCACTCCCAGCAGAACAGGCATGTCAGAGAGCTTCTAGATAATACAGATCTATATCATGCATGTTTACTTCATGACTGTTACAGTACCTGACTCAGGTTGAAGTTTCAAGTTAAAAATATGTCATATGAAATTATGAATTAATAATTAAATAACTGCTGTGTCATAGTACGTACTATGGGAATATGAAACAAGTATATTCCCTGCCCTTAAGGAACTTAACAGTATTATAGGAAAGATAGGGAAAATTAACTGAGAGTGAAGGCCAGAAAGTTTGTAAAGATTCAGAGGTAAGGGGTTTTGATATATTTTAAAATATTGTCATGTAATTATGGTAGCCTAATACATCTTTCCCAGTGTAATTTGTTCTGTAATCTCTAAGTAAATAGTTTGTCTGGAAAGAGACTCTTTGTATGGCTATTCCTGAAAAACAATTTTTAAAATACTTTTCATTATTCCATCACCCTTCTTAATTTTAACATTTTCCCGTTAGGTTTCTTAAGTTTACAGATGATTTTCCATTCATTCCATTTTAGGTCAGCTGCTTCCTAATGGTATGTGAAGGAAGCAGCTTGATTTTTTTTTTCAGGAAGCCATCTGTATGAATCTCAATAGTCTGTTTACTTGTGGGACAGCTTCCTACAGACTACTGGTTCTTCAGTTGGCCTCTTACTAGACTGTTACCATCCCCAAAGATGGTATTTCAGTGGATATGACCAAGAAGTTCCCCAGGAAATCCTGAAGTGCAGTCAGTTTTGGAAACCATTACAGAAAGCAGTTAATGCCATCCGCTGGTTGCAAACTTTGTGACTCCCTCTACCAGCAATAGCACTTGACTTTTGTATAAGTGGGAGACTCAGAGCACTGTCTTCACTCATTGCCTAAAATGCTGCAGTATATGATACTCTTCTCTTTGATTTTTGCCTTAACTTTATAAGTTGAACCTTCCAAGGCTTTCCTTAAAAGACTTTCAATTTTATTTGCCTATAATTTATATACATTTTGGCCAAGGCAAAGCAGGTCTAGATTATTGTCTCATTGTCCAAATGCCTAGGCTGCCCATAGATGTGATTGAGCCGTGGTTTAAAGTATGTGTTTCTAAACCATTGGAACTCTCTATAAAATAGATGGATTAAAGTAAAATAAGTAACTAACCTATAATTAACATATGAAGTAAAACAATTTAGAGAGAAATGTAAAGAAATATAATTTAACACCTCTTCTCCATTACTCGTCTTAATGTCCTTTTCTTGTACTTTTTTTAGAAAAAAAAAAAATTCCTCAATAGAAATAACTTTTTTCTCAGAATTAAATTGCCCAGAATTCACATGACTGATTCTAGTGTTTTGGAGATTCTGGACAACCTGGTAAACAGCGTTCATGAATAGAGCACATCTTTTTCTTATATGTTATATTCAGCAGTCAAGTTATATTCAACATCAAGTTTGAGAACCACTGGTCTATCAAGAATGGAGAGAGATGTAAATAGCATTTGCAGTTTCCTTGCTGCCTCTGCACTTAGGGACAGTGTAAAAGAATGAAACAAATTATGCCACTATATCCTCGATTTTGTGTAAAACTTTTAAAATGTAAAACCTATACAGTAATTGATATTTAGGCAAGAAAATTTGTCCTCCGTCTTTTTTCCTGCCTTTAACTTACCTTTTGAAGGCAGCAGCTGGTATAAAATCCTAATATGCATTAAAAATTTAAGTTCTTACTTTTTAAGAAATATTACCTAAATATGTGGCTTGCTCAGTGTTTAATTGCAAGTTTTCATTCTTCGACTTTGAAAACGAGATTAAACGTTAGTATTTGTGTGAAAAAAAAAAAGATTTAAGTTCTTAGCTTAGTTTTTCAGCTGCTTTTGACAGACAGCTCATGGACTGCTTTTAAAGGGTGTTGACCATTTTATTTTCCAGAATCAAATTTGAAAACACATTTCAGCCAAAGAATATTGTGGGAGCATTCAGGATGAACTAGATTAAAGCAGTTGTTCTCCATTGAGACTGGGGGAAAATGGGTATCAGGACCACCTGAGGAATTTTTTAAACTGGGAGGAAGTTCATAAAGGTATATAGTTTAGAAAAGCTTCCTAAGTTCTGTTCAATTCAGAATCATTCTTTTAGAGAATAGTCTAGGTTAAATGCTTCCCTAAGGTCCCTGATAAGATTCATTTGGGGCAGTTGTTAAACCAGATTTCTGGACTCCACCCACACTACTGAACCAGAGTCTATAGTCTAAGATGTTTTATTACAGAAAAGTTTGGAAAACATAAACATAGGTTCCACAAGATATTAATAGCTATAACTAGGAAATGATGTTTCATGCTGAATTAAATATGGGAAATATTTCAGTCTCCACTTTCGGGGATTCATAAGACATATTTAAGGTATTTAAGTTTCTGGGAAGTTCTACAATAAAGGTTCAAGTTTGACTTTGTTACCCAGACTTATTTTTCCTAAGAATACTTTTTCCTGTAGCACATCTATTAGCACTTAAGGAGAGTAGTAGTCATGGGAAATGTTGGGCTAGATAGCCTAGAAAAGTTTTATGAAAGTTTTATTTACCTATTATCAATAATGTAATGTAATGGATCGTTTCTTCTCTTTGAAGGATGTCCATGATACATTGTTACATTAAAAAGTAGGCTAAGAGGGTCTTCCCTGGTGGCGCAGTGGTTGGGGGTCCGCCTGCCAATGCAGGGGACGCCGAGTTCCTGCCCCGGTCCGGGAGGATCCCGCATGCCGCGGAGCGGCTGGGCCCATGTGCGCGTCCGGAGCCTGTGCTCCGCGGCGGGGTGGGGCCACGGCAGTGAGAGGCCCGCGTACCGCAAAAAAAAAAAAAAAAGTAGGCTAAGAAAGCATGGCATATATAGTAAGATCTCATTCCTGTATATCTATTTATCCAATATTAGAAGGCTAACAAAATGTTAACAGTGGTTATCTCTGAGTGATGGGATTATACAAGTTTATCTTTACTTACTCTTTGTTCATTTCTCTATTAACTTTATAATCACAAAATAAAGTTATTTTCATTAAAAAAATCATGAGACAGTTGGAAGGAGTTTGTAGTATCAATAAGTTTGGAAGTATTGCTATAAAATGTAAATTCCCATATGAATGATTAACCAGAATGTCCATGTTCTGTATAACAGAGTTAACTGAAAATCTTTTTTTTTGTCTAACTTTATTAAAAATATTTAAAATATGAGTTTATTTTCCTTTTTGAGAAATTTCAGTATACTGAATAGAGTTTACACATTGGTGACTGAAAATCTTAGAGCATCTAGGGGTAATTTTTTTTTCTTTATCTTAGTAACAATTTTTAAATTGCATTTTTTCTGCATATATCTAGGGAAATATCAAAAAGAAAGAGAAATCTCTTACAGCATTGATCTGTAGTACCCTGCCATACGTTTTAAACCTGCCCAGTTGGTTAACATCAGTAAGGCATGCTTGTTGAGGTTATCTCAGCACCAAATTAGGTGGAGTCAAAAACCCAAATAGCTCTACTTCTATAGCTGCTGTGACCAGAGAAAACAGTTTCCTTTGCTCTGTTTCCTGGCTTTGTTGAGGCCTACTCTGGGGGGACAAAAGCAAAAACGATTGCCATTTTAAAGGTTCTTTGAAGAGTTTCTGGGGTGGCAATAATACCACATCAAATAACATCCCTCCTCACTAAGTGTTCTAAAAATTTTAGAAATGGACACAGGAGTCAGAGATCCAAACCTGGCCAAACTAAATCAGGAAACAAAACCTGGTAAAACTAAATCAGAAAACAAGGTCAGGACCTGAGATCAAATGAAATTCCAAATAGTTTTGTTCAGGCACAGATCTTTCTTATGGGGAAAATTTGGTGTGTAGAACAGACGTTTAACCAACCAGTTCTGTAAAGAATTATGGCTCCCATACTCATGTCTTAATTCAGAATATTAGATTGTTATGTAGGGTTGAAGCTATTAGTATAAATGGTATCTTGGGATTGGCTGAATGTGAGTGACTCAGGACATAGGTACTTTGGAAGCTCCTTATTTGTAGTTTGTTTTTTCTTTGGTATTTATTCAGGAAATACTCATTCAGTACCTGCTATGTACCAGGTTCCATGCTAGATATTATCTCACAGTAAACTGGCTCCATTTTAGTGACAATGGGCAAAGGTTAATTTGCATTATTAAGTCCTAAACTTGTAAATGACAAAGTCAGAGTTCAAACCTAAATCTGATTCCTAGGCTTTTATGCTTTTCATTGACCTGTGCTGCCTTCCTTGTGCTGAGTCTTATTCCACACCTTATTATCGAAAATAAATAATCTAACTTCAAAACTTAAAGTGTAATATTTTCCTGTATTAAGTTAGAAGGGATTCCCCAATTTTGGAATTTTCACTAGTTTAGATGTAGTCCTCCAAGTTAAGGAAGCATAATTACCAAAGGACTATTGATGGTTCTGTAATCCACAGTATCTTAATATTCCCATGTTAGCCTGAGTTTTTAGTTCTTTCTCACTTTAAAAGCATTGTGCAATTTCAATGGAGAGTGGAAAATAAGAATGGGACACAGTACTAGCCCTTACGTTTATTCTACCTGAAGAAGAAAAATAAGTGTATAAAAGGTTTTCTACCCCCTGTTCAAAGAGATATAGAAGAAATGTTTATGAAACAATGAAAAATAAGATTGGAAATGCAAAATGAAATTAGATTGTATGGAGCTGTGCTGTCCAGTATGGCAGCCACTAGCCACATGCAGCTACTGAGTACTTGAAATATGGCTAGTGAGACTAAGGCACTGAATTTTAAATTTCTTTTAATTTTAAATTTAATTTGCCCCGTCGATTTGCCACATTATGGAAGTGGCTGATGACTACCATATTGGACCGTCAGCTCAGTGGTGAAGAGCCAGAGAATGCTTTCTAGCAGAATGATCCTAAAGCGCAATAAAGTGTGATGGAAAAATAGACAAAATGGCATCAGCAAAATAACGTGAAATATCTTCTGTGTCTTATCTGGCCATTTATATATCTGTAGCTTTCTCAATATCCCAGGTTAATAATTATCTTAAAGTGCCACTTTTTTGTTGTAGTTGTGTTTTCTAAAATATATTATCAGAAGATATTAACAGTTGGGAATTGTTAATATATTTTTAAGGTTTTGTCAGAGCAAACATTTAACTTATATCCTTACACAGAAATTATCGGTTTTCAGTAAAGACTTTTTCATCATTTATTATTTCACTAGATACTAAATTTCTCCATGTGTTGTATTTGGTAAATGTGCCAGTGATTTGGCTGAAATTGCCAGGTGGGTAAGGAATCCTTGAAATTAACTTTATATCCTGGTTTTGGTACTTTGGGAGATTGATTTACAGCAGATTATGCCCTCTTCAGTTTATATGGTATACCCATGGCAATAAAGTAGAGCCTGCCTTCTCTTCACTTAAAGTAATATGTAGCTTCAAAAATTATTTATCAGTTGGTCATTTTGTCTTTCTCATATGTCTTTAAAGTGTGACTGAAGCCCTTTCTGAAATGTCTTTGAAAAATAGGACTAACATTTATTACAGGCTACATTATAATAGTCATTTGTGGTAGTAGCCCTTGTATTTCAGTGGATATGATTTTTAACCTTGGTATAGCTGAGTCTACCTATTAAATCTTTCTCAAAAAAGAATTCTGTTGTATTACTGAAACACCAGTGACATTTTCTTACTTAGTAGTCTGGTAGAGCCTTTACATATTTCATAAATATTTACCAGTAGAGTTAGAATTTTATCTGTTGTTAATAAAGCTTTAGGACAAAAGTAAACCGTGTTGTTTATACTGTGATTTGACTGCTTTAACCTAGTTTTTATTTTATATTAGTAATCAGTGGCTTTATCTTAATTTGCTTACTAAACTAAATTCAAACATCAAAAATAATATATATGACTATAATAATTTGACAAGTGGGGACCTTATCAATTCACATTCCTGAGTGAAAAATTAAATTTGAATTTCAGTTAAAGAGCTCTGCAAACTAATCAAAACTCAGAGGATGAATTTTATAGTATATTAATGACATCTCAATAAAGCTGTTTTTAAAAATCAGCCAGCCAAACGTTGGGGGAGAGCTTGTTAGAGATAATACTGAGAATGAGAGGGGAGAAAATTACTTCTTGGTATTTTTAATGAACACTTAATAAATTTAAGGAGCTGCCCCATTATAGGGAAAGATTAAGGTTGATTTTTGTGTGGTTTGTGGTTTCTTCATAATCATAATTTCTGTGAGGAGGCACCCGTTCAAGTAGGACTAAATTAAAACTTGTCATCAGATTGTATATTTCACCCAGAATCATTTTTCCCCCTCAGATATCTGCTTTATCTGACTGTATTTAGAGTCTGAGCAGGCAGCAGTTAGAAGGGCATTTAAATGAAGTTCTAGGTAGAAATAAGGCTTGGTAACTCTCCTTTGCCCAAAGTATAAGCGTCAGAATTTTAACTAGGTTTCTCTTTTGTTTGAAACAGTGATGACTCGTGGCACTGCCTCCAGCCCATCCTATAGATTCATATTGAATGATGGGACAATGCTTAGCGCCCACACCAAGTGTAAACTTTGCTACCCTCAAAGTCCAGACATGCAACCTTTCATCATGGGAATTCATATCATCGACAGGTACTACTTATTTGGAGAGCTTCATATGAAATAAGTCAGTTCACATATCTCTTCTTAGAGAAAGAAGTTTTATATTCTTGATGGCGAGAAAACAAATTTTAAATTAGGCATTAAACTAGCATGATGAGTATATAGTTAATATATCCATACTGAGTTTTATAGTTCTGTCGCCTAACAATAGCTTTGTTGTTTAAAAAGGGAGACAGGAAAGGTGTGGCTGAATATATGCTTAAGGGGTAAAAACCAAAAACGTGGCTAAGAATTTCCAACTTTCCATATGTGAACTTATGGTCATAAAAGATTTGAGTTTATTAGTATTGTTATTTTTTAATTTTAAAAGTGCTTTATTTTCATTAGGGCAAAACTCAGTGGCTCCTGAGTTCAAGTTGATAGTTTATCAAACTACAAATTATTAAACTATCCACTTGAGATTTTTTGAATGTCATTGCCTCTAATTTGTTCTCCTCTCAAAATATGTTTTGCACTATTATATATGGTAAATTCATGAAACCATTCTCTTATCCTATGAATTATTCAAAATCCTACATTTACAACTATTTAAAATTTAGCATTAAACAAAAGCAAAGACATTTTCCCTCACTTCATCTTTCTCTCATCTGATATATTTGCTTATGGGAACATGGTAATACCAGTCACAAATCTGTTGTCGTAATTATGGATTTGAGTAAAGAACTTGATGAAAATCTGAATTCAGTATTCTGCATTTTCTAATTTTAGTTTAATTTATGCTTGTGAGTGGAATTAGCACAGTTCTTTTTTTCATATTGTGATTTCTCTTTCAGAACATCTGCTATGTCTGCATGTCACCCTTTTTAATTTTTACATCAGTGACACAGTATTTTCCTTACCCAGTCTTCCTCTTTGGAGTTGAAATACTTAAAAGCTGTAACAAGGGAGTCATAAATAAATACCATAAATAAATACCAGAGAGGTGTGGAAAGTTTCTCTTTTAACTAAAAGTCTTATGTAGTGTTAATTATTTATATGAAATTTTGAAAAGTTTAAAAGTGCATATATTGGATTTTTTCCCAAGGCCAAGAAAGGTTTCTCTCCCATTTAACTGAAACCATTATCATATTTACAGGGTCTTAAGCACTATTGCCTATTAAGTGATGCTAATATTTCACAGTAGTACTAACAGTCCACTGCTTTTCTTAGTTTAAAGTGATACAGAAGCTTTTGATAGTTTGCTACATTAGTGAGATTAATGGTCTTGTTTTATAATATGCATCATAAAAATATTATAATGGAAAACAGTGAAGATCTTTGAATGTCTTTTCCTCCTCTAGGGAACACAGTGGTCTTTCTCCTCAAGATGACACTAATCCTGGAATGTCAATTCCCCGGGTAAACCCTTCCGTCAATCCTAGTATCTCTCCAGCTCACGGCGCGGCCCGTTCAGCTACATTGCCACCATCCAACAACAACGTGGTATCCACCAGAGTAAACCGCCAACAGAGCTCAGACCTTCATAGCAGCAGTCATAGTAATTCTAGCAACAGCCAAGGGAGTTTTGGATGCTCACCTGGAAATCAGATTGTAGCCAGTGTTGCCTTAAACCAGGGACAGGCCAGTTCCCAGAGCACTAATCCGTCTTTAAACCTCAATAATTCTCCTATGGAAGGTACAGGAATATCCCTTGCACAGTTCATGTCTCCAAGGAGACAAGTTAGTTCTGGATTGGCAACAAGGCCCAGGATGCCAAACAATTCATTTCCTCCTAATATTCCAACATTAAGCTCCCCCGTTAGCATGACAAGTACTGCCTGTAATAATAGCAACCGATCTTATTCAAACATCCCAGTAACACCTTTACAGAGTATGAATGAAGGACCCAATAACTCTGTTGGCTTCTCTGCCAGTTCTCCAGTCCTCAGGCAGATGAGCTCACAGAATTCACCTAACAGATTAAATATACAGCCAGCAAAAGCTGAATCCAAAGATAATAAAGAGATCGCATCCATTTTAAATGAAATGATTCAGTCTGACAACAGCTCTAATGATGGCAAACCTCTGGATTCTGGCCTTCTGCATAACAGTGACAGACTCTCAGATGGAGACAATAAATACTCTCAAACCAGTCACAAACTAGTGCAGCTTTTGACAACAACTGCAGAGCAGCAGTTACGGCATGCTGATATAGACACAAGTTGCAAAGAGGTACTGTCCTGCACAGGCACTCCCAGCTCTGCCTCTGCTAGCTCTTCAAGTGGTTCTTGCCCTTCCTCTCATAGCTCACTGACAGAGCGGCACAAAATCCTACACCGGCTCTTACAGGAGGGTAGCCCCTCGGATATCACAACTTTGTCTGTGGAGCCTGATAAAAAGGACAGTGCATCTACTTCTGTGGCAGTGACTGGACAGGTACAAGGGAACTCCAGTATAAAGCTGGAACTGGATGCTTCAAAGAAAAAAGAATCAAAAGACCATCAGCTCCTACGCTACCTTTTAGATAAAGATGAGAAAGATTTAAGATCCACTCCAAACCTGAGCCTGGATGATGTAAAGGTGAAGGTGGAAAAGAAAGAACAGATGGATCCTTGTAACACAAATCCAGCCCCAATGACCAAACCTGCTCCTGAGGAAATTAAACTGGAGTCACAGAGCCAGGTAGGTAATTCCTTGCTTTACAGAATGAACATTCCTAGTTATTTTTTTCTTTTCATTTATTTTATTCCATCCATAGACCATGTTTGGATTCAGGCTATGTTTTGCCTATCCCTTGGGCATATGTTAAAAGGTTAGTTTCAATGGTTGAGAAATTACGGGATGCCCTGAAAAGTTCTCTTTGGAGCCTTGGAGGGCGACAATATTAATGTGGCATTCTAAGAAAGTAGATGTTTCTTTCTTTCTATAAAATTAGAGTTCACATCTTTGGAGGTTTAAAAAAATACCTTCCCTGCTCCCTCCTCCCATCTTCCCACCTATTAAATCCAACTCTTTCAGAATAGAACCTAGAAACCTGTATTTTAAAGACACTCCGCAGAGAACTCTGATATGTAACTACGTTTGGGAACCTCTGATGTAAATGAAATGAGAGAGAAATGTGAGGAGGTGGACAAAGCTGTCTAGTCTGGCTTGCTTTGCTATTTAATTTCCTTTGAAGCATTTTTAAAAGTCTTTTTCCTTCTCATCTGATTCTAACTGCCCTCAATCCACAAACCCCATCAGAATAGGGACTTTGAGTATTCTGGGTAGTAGGGTATATAACATGCCCTGAAACAGAAGTAAATACAAATAAACCTTTGCATAAATTGTTATGGATCAGGAACCTCTGTGTTTAGGCTGGGGTAGGGCGTGGAGTGAAAAGTAATAGGCAGCTTCATTTATTGAATAATTGCTGTGGACTCTGAAGGAATTTAAGAAAAACAGAATATGTGGTTCCTCCCTGCTAGGAGCTTACACATTATTTAGACAGAATATAGACATACATGAAATAGCTGAAAATGTATTCACAAAGCAGTTTATTAATAAGACTCTTCATTGTGAAACAAGATTCACACTTAGTACGTATAGGTCCTACAGTTTCTTGAGTCAGGTTTATTTTCTGCCCTCATCTCACAGAAGTCTCTCTCTTCCCTCAGGCATACTGCATTCTAGGCACATGGAAGCCCTTGCCATTCCTGGGATAAGCTATGTCTCTTCTAAGCATCTTCTGCCTTGCTCTCCTTTCTATGTCTGCTGAACTTCTACTCATCCTTCACAAACAATTCAGACATCATTTCTGTAAAGCCTTCCCCAGTAGCCTTAGTTAAACATTCCCTTCCTCTCCACTCTCATAGTGCTCTGTATTGTCTCTCTTTACTATAACACTATTTGGGTTATTTCTTTACGTGTGTGCCCTTTGAGAAGGCTGTCTCTTGGTACAACTAAACTAGTGCTGTGTTTCTCAGCTGAAAAACAGCTTTAAATAATAACTATGTTAAAACTCTCATGCTTTAAAATTAACTTTAAAAGTAACAGCTTTATAAGAAAATACCATTGTGTACAATCTTGGCACATCTGTTTTAGTGCACATGTACATGCATTTCTGCTGAGTTTATACCTGGGAGTGGAATTGCAAGATCGTAAAATATGTATGTGTTCATCTTTAGTAGATAATGCCAGTTTTCCTAGTGTGTGAGAATTCCTTTTAGTTGTTCCATATCCTTGTTAATACTTGCTGTTGTCAATCTTTTAAATTTTAGCTGTTCTGGGGTCTGTGTAGTGATATTTCGTAGTTTTAATTTGCCTTTCCCTGGTAAACATTTATTGGTCATTTGGATTTCTTCTTTTGTAAATAGCCTGTTCAGGTGTTTTGCCCATTTTCCCAATATGTTATATTTTTCCTATTGACCTGTAAGAGTTCTTTATGCATTTTGGGTGAGTCCTTTATTGTTTATATATTTGCGGATATCTTCTCTATGTTGTGCCTTGCCTTTTCTTTCTCTTAATGGTGCTTTTTGTTGGAGTGAAGTTCTTCATTTTAACGTAGTCCAATTTGTCAGTTTTTTCCTTTATTGTTAGTACTTTTTGCATGTGCCACAAAAGACATGTTCAAAAATTGTCATAGTAGTTTAACTTGTATTAGCCAAAACCCAGAAAAACTCCCAAATCCATTACAGTAGAATTGATAAATATATTGTAGCATATTCATACAATGAGATACTATTCAGCAACAAAAACAAAGTGATCTACTGCTACTTGCGACAAGGTGTCTAAACTTCAGAAATGTAACGTTAAGTGAAAGAAGCCACACTTTTAAAAAATACATACATGTAATTCTGTTACACAATCTAGAAAGAAATTTTTGTTGAAGTAAATAATGAAACCCAAACAGGTAGACATTTTATGTTGATGAATTATCTTAAGGTAACCGTAGTGGAATAATACTGTGAAATAAAGGTCAGTTTTCTCCTGTGCATAGCCACAGACAGATGTAGGAACTCCCTACCTGTGCTAGAAGATATGTTTCTTATTCTAGTAAGTACTTAAGTGGGAAGTGACCTTTCTGGGATCTTTCAAGCTAATATTTATTAAAAACTTTCCCAAACTTTTAAAAATTATTTTAAAAAACAGTGTATGTTTTGCACCATCATAAAGTAAGCCATTTTATAAAATTTTGAAAAATGTGACAGAAGATAATCACCCATGATGCTATCGTCGTAACACAGTACTCGATATTTCTTTCCAGTTCAGTCTTTTTCCAGTGCATACATCTTATACAGAGATATAGTAGATAAACACTATGTGTATGTTATCTTATATCCTGTAGTATATTAATATCATAAGCGTCCACATTTTGTTCCAGTGTTAGGTCCTGTTATTTTATTGAGACCCCAGTCTTTCTAATTCTTCTTTCTTCATTCTCTCATAGTCACACTCAATTCATATAGTTTAAAGGAACAACTTGTTTTCTACATTGTTTCAGGTGAAAGTGTAGAATATATTTCCTCTAACTTTGGTTTCCATTCTTAGTTTACAGCTGACCTTGACCAGTTTGATCAGTTACTACCCACGCTGGAGAAGGCAGCACAGTTGCCAGGCTTATGTGAGACAGAGAGGATGGATGGTGCAGTCACCACTGTAGCCATCAAATCGGAGATCCTGCCAGCTGCACTTCAGACCACCACTGCCAGACCCACTTCCAGGCTGAATAGTATGTGTTGGGGACAGAACTTCATTTTAAATGTTTAATGATAATATGGATTAGTGCTTTGTCTCTCATCATTATTGCACAGACCTTTTGTTTGTTGAGAGTGAAATATCTTTTCATTAATGCCACTATTAGTAACACACAGTTACTTTCAGACATATGAACTTCACTCATCATGTCTGTTTGAAGTTATAGTATAACCTCTACTTTTTTGTAATTGATGTTAAGGTGAGCAGTTGATGTTAAGGAGAGCAATTTTGTGTTCTTACCCAAAGCATTCCACAGTAGGACTTTCAGAAATATAATATTGGATCAGATTATGTTTCCCAAAGTGTATTCCTTGAACACTAGTCCTATGAAAAAAAGGATTTCGTGCTAACATACACTGGGCAAATGCTACGTGACATATACACCATTCCTCTATTAAAATTCCACAGTGCATATTAAAGGTTTTAGGAAGTCCTGTGTTAGATGAACTAGTTTATGTATTTTAAAAATTGTTTTGCTTTATCTTTGTGCCAGTTTATTGTTTTTTAATTTAAAACAAAATTTTATACAATTTTTAAAGTTTACACTCCATTTACAATTATTACAGAACATTGACTATATTCCCCATGTTGTACAATACATCCTTTTAGCCTTACAAGTTAAATTTAAATTTAAAGATTTCAATCCAGCATTTTCCAAACTTTTCTTAATTATGGAATTCCTTTTCTCAAGTAATACATGTTACCCCACAGAATGAGTTTTTCATGGGCCACTGTTTAGGAGACATCTATGTTGAAATAGGTCATGACTCCTCTAGCCCATGGTAGCATTCTCCTACTTAAGAGACACTTTGAATAGTATACTTCCAATTCATGAAGATAGTTTCCACCCATCAAATTTTGAAGTTGAAAAAAATAGTGGTGATAATTCCATTGTGTGACCTTGAAAGTAAAGGAAACTAACCAGCTCACTTTCAAAATTTGCCTGTCCCTCTTCTAATGGGACCAGATGTGGGCCTTGTTTATTTCAGTCTGACTACAGCTTTTAGCTGGCATGACACAATTCCCAAAAGCTTACCAAGATTCCAGACATCTGGAAAGAAAAATCTCAAGTCATCTCTGACATTTTTGGAAGCAGTTTTTCAGCTGACCAGAACACTAGATGAGAGCAGGAGCCTAGGTTCAAGTCTCATATTTCCCATTTATTAATGGTAATACCTTAAGCACATGAATTTTCTGAGTCTCATTCTCTTTATCTGCAAAATAAGAATTAGATGAAACAACTTCAGAAGTCTTCTAGTTGAAATAGAGATTCCAGACTCTGGGATATCCGGCACAGTTGGGAAACAATGAGGTGTAAGGCTAAGAGTAGATAAAATGAAAGTCTGCATATTGATTGGTTTCATCCTTGTCCTTCCCCTTCCAATGTGGGAGACTGGAGGGGTTATCTCAGGAGATACCAAATGGCCAGAAAGAAGATGTCTGGATATTGGCATGTATGGAGAAATCCCTAAAATGCAAAGGTCATGCTACCATCTAAGCATCCAACAGTGAAGGCTACCAGCAGACACAAGCCTCACACTGAGCCTAACCAGTCAGTGTTTTAGAACACTGTGTCTGTTTAGAATAGACACAGCCAAAGATAATCAGGACTTTGAAGGAAGTCTGTAACTTGAAAGAGAGCAAACAAAACAAGGTCGATCTTAACTTTTTCTTCCCTGCTTTCTATATGTCTTTTGGTCTTTTTGTTCTTTCTGACAGCTTTTCTCAGCTTTATTTTCTGATATTTCTCTTGCAATTAAAAAATTTTGGATATCTAATTTCCAAAAATTCTTTCTTGCTTTTTGTCCCTTTTTTTCTTCCCATGTTATTCATGGATGAAATATCTTTTCAAAAATTTTTTAGTCCATACACTCATTGTATACTTCTTTGGCATACTCTTTTTTTGTTTGTTTGACAGGTCCTAGAAGATATACTTCAGCGAACAGGGAGAAAACCAAAAAAGAAAAACAGGGTCCAGGGGAAACAGAGGATCTGAAGGGAAGTCCAGGAATGATCAGCAAGATTAGAGAACAAGCAGTGTTGATTGGAGCAGGGGGCCTGAGTCCTCTGGAAAGGCGGCCTCCAAGGGAGAAATTAAATTTATCTCGTTGAGTTTATAGGAAATATTAATGATAGATTTATGTCAAAAATGTTGACGCATCCAAAAAATTCTCCTAGAAAAGCAGGAAAATGAAAAAAAATAATTGTTAACTCCAGAGAAAAGAAATCATGATATAAGAAAGGATGTTTGAACATAGTACACGACATGACTTAGCAGTGAGTAATATTTGTGTAGTCGTAAGAATCTAAATATTAACTTTTTATTTTATAAAGAACTGTGATCTCTGTTAGGGAATTGAGGGCACAGGAGGTAATAAGAGAGGTGATGTGAGAGAACTAAAACCCCATCCATCTATCATGATGGGGAGTCAGAAATCTAAAATGGAGATATTTTAGAAATAATTAGGCAAATGCTAAAGAAAACAGCTACACAAGTAGTGGATGGTTGCCTCTGTTGAAAGGGAAATAGTTAAAGGATCAGAAGGGGCAAGACAGGAAACTGCTTTTATTCATTAATAGGCCTTTTGGTCCTGACTTTTAAATTTATGTATATGTGTTAATTTGATGAAAATTAAAGTTAATAAAAATAGAAGGGGGACTTACCTGGTGGCGCAGTGGTTAAGAATCCACCTGCCAGTGCAGGGGACATGGGTCAAGCCCTGGTCTGGGAAGATCCCACATGCCACAGAGCTACTAAGCTCGTGCTCCACAACTACTGAGCCTGTGCTCTCGAGCCCACAAGCCACAACTACTGAGCCTGTGTGCCACAACTACTGAAGCCTGTGCACCTAGAGCCTGCGCTCCACAACACGAGAGCCACCACAGTGAGAAGCCTGCACACCTCTAGGAAGAGTAGTCCCTGTTCGCTGTAACTAGAGAAGGCCGTGTGCAGCAAGACCCAATGCAGCCAAAAATAAATTAATTAATTAATTAAAAAAAAAAAGAAAGAAGGTGTCTTCTAGCTCTACAAGTCTGTGAAAGTAGAGTGTTTTTCATTCATAATCTGTCTTGAGGCAAATAGCTCCTTTTTCTTTCTTGAGATTTCCTCCCCTGAATACAGCTCCATGTAAAAAAGTTTGTAAATAGGCCAGAATCTGTTAAACCCTGTGCTGTAGTATTGCTGAAGGCCAGAAGCATAGAGGGGAAGAAATTGAGGTAAATGAGGGGAGGGTGATAGCTGCAGACAGTGTTTACAAAGTTTCCATACCGACAAGAAAAAAGGTTTCAAGAGGCATAAGGCTGAGGAAACAAGTTGGGCAGGAGAAAGAAAAAGATAACAAAAGACTGGAGAGGAAAAAAGAAAGAAAAAAAGATGAGGACAAAAATATGATAGCTTATAAAGGGAAGAGAACAGCCTCTGATTCTCTGCCCCCTCTAGCATCTACACTGCCCACCACTACCTTTCACTAGAGCCGGAGTCCATTATCCAGTAGCTGATTCCATGTCTTGACCTTGTGCCCAAAGGTCTCACATAGGACAGTTTAATTATCATAGTATTTCACCACCTGAGATATACCTATTAGAACTTCTGGATCTATCTGCCATGTCACTTATCTTTTCTGTCATACTTTGCACTGTATTCTGAGAGAGTCTGGGCCAGATTTTCTGGATCAAAACTGAATCTTCAACTACATCCATTCTGCTCTTCAGTCAATCTATTGAGTTCTTTTAATTGTGGCGATCACGTTTTTAGAAATTTTTTTCATAGAAGTCTATTACCATTTATGTATATGATAGACTTTTAAATCTATGTGATGATAAATTTAGCATATTACTTTAGGGCTCATCTATTTTCTGTAACAACCCTTTTTCCTTCAAAGTTTCTTTCTTTCTTTGTCAAATTTGCTATCTTTCTTTTCTGCTGTTGACTTTTCTTGAATGTTTGGTAAATCAGGGCTGTCTGTCCATATATACTGAAAAAGACCTAGAATGAAACGTCTTGGTAGCTAGAGTGTTTCTTTAGCTAAAGTGAGAGGCCTTTTGCTCTGGCAGTGAATGTAGGTTCTGATTATAGAGGCCCTGATTCTTAGTTGTCGTTGTGAAGGAGTGGGGGTTGGTGATGGGGAAATCCCTCGTGGCAGCCCTCACACCCACTTTGGGAGATTCCCTGGGCAGAACTCCCACACTGAGTCATGTACTCACCACTTTAATCCCATGGGCAGACGCCAGAGTCAGCTGCATTCAGAGCAGTGCCTGGTGACAGCTGTTCAGTTGTCCTTTAATTATCCCAGCAATCACCCATGGCCTGTTCCTTTATACGCTCGAATGACCACTGAACCTGGAGTTGTTCTAGTGTTCTTCTGAGAAAAACCCCCTTTTTGGAAAATCTCCTCTTTGTCCTGATGTAAGGTTTTTAGTTTAGGTCAATTTCACCATCAGTTTTATCTTTCCATCTGTTTTATCTTTCAGAAATTCTTCATTGTTCTAGTCAGCTGCCATGCTGCTTCTTTTGCCTCTCCTTCAGCTGTAGATTTGTTTTTCCCTTTTAATGTCTTTTGTTTCAGTGATAATTTTACACATCAAATAAAATATAGATGATATATTTCACACTGAACCAGAAATTTTCCTTAGATCTATTTACATATGAGGAAACTAAGATCATAAGTTCCAGAGAAAGAAAAGAAAACACACAAAAACTTGCCCAAAGTTATCCAGTTAGTATATGCAGAACCAGGATTTAAATTTCAGTCTTCCTGGTTTCAAAACACATTGTGTATATGCACACACACAACCATACGGTGTGACCAAGCGATTTAAATAATTTTGTTAGAAATGTACTACAAGAGCACATCAAGAGACAACTTAGGAGGATGTTGATCAAAATATACAGAATGTGCTTTCTTGGCAGTACCTTCAGAACCTCTACTGTGTCCTTTTGACCATCTTTAAATTTCTATCCCTTGAGGGTGGATTTGACTTTTGAAGTTTTGTGAAGTTATTTGGAGCCAAATTTGTTGATCTGAAAAGAATAATACTTTTTGAAACATCAGAACCAAAATTAGATGTAGTTATAAGGAGAAGTATTTTCTTGAAGGACTTGTATACTGGTTAAGACAGTTCTAGAAGAACTCCAAAAATATTTGAACATTGGCAACATCACTGAAGTAAGGAATGACCTACTGAGGTGCTTGTTTTTATGTTCTATGAACATATTCTGAGATGATAATTTTTTAAATCTTATCTGTAGTACATTAATAGTGTTCATAACTAAAAATAATTGTTTCACATAAAACATTTTCAGTACTTCAGAACTCCATTTTTAGTTCCCTGTTTCTGAGGTTGTGTTTAGTGTGTTGTGGCTAGTGGTAGGCATCTTTTGCTAGTACAAAACTGTAATGAATAATCTTATGTAGAGATAGTTGACCACATTTGAGAGTATATCTGAAATATAAATTCTGAACAGAATTGCTGGGTCAGAGGGTAGACAGATTTTGCCAAATGGCCTTTCTTGTGCCAGTTTACACTCTAACTGATAATGTTCCTCTTTCCACACGTCCTTTCTAATAAGTTGAATTATGCATTTTCTCATCTTTGCCAATTTGATGTGTTTTTTTAAGTATCTCAATGTAGTTTTAATCTGTATTTTTTTAATTGTGAATTAGGTTGATCATTTTTCAATGATTTCATGTGACCTGTTTATATTCTCTGACCATATATCTATTGGGCTATTCAGTTTTCATCTTATTGATTTATCGTTCTTTTTGTATAGTAGAGAAATTAGTCAAATAAAACATTGTAACTGCTGTGCGTAGTTAACAGCCAAATGCAACACAAAACTGAACCAGAAGCCTCTTTACCAACAGCTGAAGAAAATTAACTGTGAACATCACAATCACTAGATGCTGAATCAACTCTTAGTGGAGTAAAGTGTGCAAAAGCCACTCTCTTAATTAGACAATGCTTTCTACTTTGTGTGCAGAAGTTTTTAAATTTTTTAATAATATAAGGTTTTTTAAGCTGGAATTACTGTGGCTCACAGGGATATAAAGTTTTCTTTTAACCATGTTTAAAATGGAGAAAATATGATGTTGAGCCCTTTGCTCAGATGATTAAAAAAAAGCAAACCCATTAATAGCTTGATCAGGAATCGCTAAGAGCTTGTTTCCTACCCCCGCTTCAGCTGCCTCTCTCCAACAGAGACTAGTAAATGCAGTAATGCGTCCCTTTAAAAAGTACTATGCCTGTCTTGTGTAACATATATACATACTTACTCATGTTTGCAATAGAGGCACAAACATGACCAAAAATAGTAGGTTTATTCCCTGGACAAAGAGAGATAAAGTGTGTATTTTGTAAAACATTGCAGCAAATCCTCGAGTTTTTTTTATGTAAGTGAGTTTCTAAAGGAAGTCCTAAAAGGTTGAAGTGACTTTTAGAATAAAAACCAACTTCTTTTAAGCATACAGCCTATGCAAACAAAGCTTTTAATTGAATCAGTGATTGATTTCTTTGGATTTCCCCCCCCTTTTCACCAAAGTTAGCACGTGAATCTTTATTTTGAAAATATTTTATCCAACTTGTTTTCTTAACCTTTTTTCCCATCAAGACTACTAAAATGAGATACTGTGTCCTATTACTGAGTCAAATAAACTATCCTGTAATACTAAGTATTGATGGTAGACAGCCATGTAAGTTTTCTTTGACTCTTAAATATAATTATTTTGTTTAGGTTAGATTTCTAAAATGGAATAAGATTGAAAAATTAATGTGTGCAGCAGAGCAATGAGACAGCTTTAGATAATCTTTGACCAACTTCCTGACTGAAGTAATGAGAGGAATTAAGGGATTACTTTCCTATCACCATTTATTGTTGTTTGGTGTTTTTTGTTTGCTTTGTTTTTTGCTTTTTTTTTTTTTTCCAGAATCCTTTTAGAATTTGATTTCTCTATCATTTATCATGATAAAGAAGACAAGTTTAATTGCAGGCTATAATTCTTTGCATGTAGAAGTGAATGTGCTTTTATATGGACTCCTATGTTTCATTCATACTAAATATTGAGTATATTTCACATAAAAGTGAGCCTAACATGTTTTGTGTGGTTAATAATGATCAGTATCCAGCATTAAATAAATTTGGGGAGCATCCTTAAATCTACTTATTCTCCATTCATTAGAATGAGGAATTCTACCTAATCATGTTCTTTCTTAAGCCACCAAGGCTTTCTTAGTTTTTGTTTTTGTTTTTAGTTTGCCAGGGCTGCCATAATAATAAAATACCACAGACCAGTGGTATTTTATTGCCAGAAATTTATTTTCTCACAATCTGAAGGCTTGAAGTCCAAGGTTAGGGGGTTAGCAGGTTTGGTGTCTTCTGAGGCCTCTCTCACTAGCTTGCAGATGGCTTCCTTCTTACTATGTCCTCATGGCCGTCCCTCTGTCTGTGTTGTCTGTGTCCTAACCACATCTTCTTTTAAGAACACCAGCCATATTAAATTAGAGCCCACCCTAACGACTCTATTTTAACTTAGTCACTTCACTCAAAGCCCTGTCCCCAAATACAGTCATATTCTGAAGTACTAGAGGTTAAGGCTTCAACATATGAATTTTGTTCTCTTTAGAGATTACAAATAACCATGAGAAACACTAAAAGAAAATAAAGTAATCCTTAATCTCACAACCTAAAATCTACCAAGGATATATAGCCTACGAGCATTTTTTCTATTAATATATATGAAATAGCTTATAAAAACAGAATCATCCTGAACATAATGTCTTAGATTATACTTCTTTTTTCATTTATCAGCATGTTGTAAATATCTATACCATAATTCATTAATCAATCAGCAAATTTCTGGTATTTAGGTTATTTACATTTCTTTCCTACTATAAATAGTACAGAAATAAACCTTTCAAAAACATTGCCCACACAAAAACGTTCTAAAGTGCACAAGCTATTTTCTTCCATTACAAGACATAATTCAACCCCTTTTTTCATTCATCATTATAGACATCAATTAATTACACTGTTATTGTACAGCTATATTCTCAGTTAACAACTGTAGAGTTTTGTCCCCAGACTGCAGTGCCCTTTAGTTTCTGTTCCTGCCTTTTATAGAACATATTTTATCTTTTACTTGCGGCTCTCATTTTATGACAGTAACACTGTCCCTACTTATAGCATATTCTAATATGGTGTAGACTGAATAAGCAGTTAACCAAATTGTTATGATTGTCTTTAAAATAAATAATTTCAGACAAAGTCCTAAGTGATTCTCTTATGGTAATATATAAAAACTTTTAACATCGGACTTCCTTTGATTCAGAGACCTTTTCTCACTTTCTCATTTACTTATTATGTGGTCACATTCTAGATAATTTAAGTTTCTGAATAAGTGACTTTTGTATCACTGAGGTAGTATTTTATAGGGGAAATCTCACTCTACCGTACAATATATTACTTCTTAAAAATATTATCATCTTATCTTCCATTGTAATATGTCCTGACTTCTTACCCTTTCTTCTTTAACCAGGATTACCTGAGCTGGAATTGGAAGCAATTGATAACCAGTTTGGACAACCAGGAAGTGGTGATCAGGTTCCATGGACAAATAATACAGTGACAGCTGTAAATCAGAATAAGCCAGAGGAGTGAGTAATACATTTTGTATATTATGAAGTATCAGATACCAACTTCTACAGCAAAGAACTACTTTTCCCAAACTAGATTCCAGTCTGTATTGGTATTTTGTGAGATATTAATAGAAGTGAAGGTTTAATGAAAAGAAAAGGATGGAGGAGGACACCGAATCAAACATTTATTTACTGCATGACTGCAAGGCTAGTGTACATTGTAATTATCAGGAGGCTGATATAGTATGCAGCTGTTGTTTTATTTTTCATCTCTTACTTTTCTTTGATTGATTACCATAAAATTCCTGGGACCTGTGGATGAATTGGCCTCGGCACAACAACTGTGTTGCTCTTTATTTTGTCCAGCTTTTCTCTTTATTTGGAGCAAGAGTGGATAAGAAGGGAAGGTACTTTCCACGTCTACTCAGTGTCCCATCTTAATTGGAATTCAATTTCTTAATCCACACAGGTAGCTTCATTCCAACACATAGAGTATATCTCATATATAGCAACCAAAGGATGAGTAGGTAATATTGAGTGTGGAGCCTTAACTGTGAACTATAGTCCCATTTACCTTCCCAAAAGAAGAATCCTTATAATTATATTATTATACAAGTAGTATTAGTACTAGTGTTATCTTCTATGTATTTCTAAGTTTTATGCATCAGTTGGTATCAGTTTGGATTAGACTACGTATTTCCTACATGTAATCAACAATTTTTTGCTTAACACTGAGCATGTTTCATTTTTCTAGTTTGATTTCTTTTGTAAATGATAATCATGTCATGTTATCAATATAATTTGATCATCTTTGAAAGTTAAGTAATTTAATATGTACTGTTTTGATTATGGTTCAATTATCAATAATTAATGGCACCCATAGAATAAATAGTATAAATCTTGATATAGACTAAATGATTTTTTTCTGAGTTTTTGGTTGATTTTTATTTTTTACTTCTGTTAAAAATTATTTTCTCTTAACTATGTTTGGTTAATTTTTCAGGCTATTTCTGTAAGCTAACATGAAGAATATGGAAACAAAATTCAATGATTGACAAAATAATGAAAAATATATTCAAGCTACATACCAAACATTCATAAATTTCTGCCCATTAAGTATAGAAAATTTCATTGCATAAGAATTGGTTAAAAAAGCATTTCAACAGAGAATTTCCTAGAACTACATTTGCATATATATATGTGTGTGTGTGTGTGTGTGTGTGTGTGTGTGTATTTGCATTCTTAAGGTTGAATACTTACTTGCTATATCAGTCTTAAACTTTCTTATCTTTTGATTCTGCAGCCAGTGCATTAGTTCACAGTTAGATGAGCTTCTCTGTCCACCAACAACAGTCGAAGGAAGAAATGATGAGAAGGCTCTTCTTGAACAGCTGGTATCCTTCCTCAGTGGCAAAGATGAAACTGAGCTAGCTGAACTAGACAGAGCTCTGGGAATTGACAAACTTGTTCAGGTATTTACTAAAGTTGGCATTATTTAAATGATGGAGCCCTGAAAGCTAGAAAATTATTTTTAAGCAAGACTTTTCCATATTACTCTCACTGTGTTTTAGCTGTTTTATAATTTACCCTTGTGAAAGTTATCAAAATATATAATAGTTAAATAATGGGCTTTTTAAACAAAAATATCATAATAATTAGAATTAGAAATAATTAGAATTAGAGAGTTTTAGCCTTTTACTATGGAACATAATCTTACAAGCTCCCCCTAGAATAAAATCCATATTTTATAACATCATTTCTTATTTTAGGACTTAATTTGTCCTCCATTCATGCTACACTTCAACCTATATGTTCCATGACATTCCAACTTCCGGGTTAGCGTTTTTGAGACTTTGTAGTTAAAAGATCACTTTAGTGCATCATAACCAGTATATATATATTTTTTAACATCTTTATTAGAGTATAATTGCTTTACAGTGGTGTGTCAGTTTCTGCTTTATAACAAAGTGAATCAGTTATACATATACAAATGTCCCCATATTTCTTCCCTCTTGCATTTCCCTCCCTCCCACCCTCCCTATCCCACCCTTCTAGGTGGTCACAAAGCACTGAGCTGATCTCCCTGTGCTATGCGGCTGCTTCCCACTAGCTATCTGTTTTACGTTTGGTAGTGTATATATGTCCATGCCACTCTCTCACTTTGTCCCACGTTACCCTACTCCCTCCCCGTATCCTCAAGTCCATTCTCTAGTAGGTCTGCATCATTATTCCCGTCTTGCCCATAGGTTCTTCTGACCATTTTCTTTTTTTTTTTTTTTTTAGATTCCATATATATATGTTAGTATATGGTATTTGTTTTTCTCTTTCTGACTTACTTCACTCCGTATGACAGTCTCTAGGTCCATCCACCTCACTACAAATAACTCAGTTTCGTTCCTTTTTATGGCTGAGTAATATTCCATTGTATATATGTGCCACATCTTCTTTATCCATTCATCTGTTGATGGACACTTAGGTTGCTTCCATGTCCTGGCTATTGTAAATAGAGCTGCAGTGAACATTGTGGTACATGACTCTTTTTGAATTCTGGTTTTCTCAGGGTATATGCCCAGTAGTGGGATTGCTGGGTCCTATGGTAGTTCCATTTTTAGTTTTTTAAGGAACTTCCATACTGTTCTCCATAGTGGCTGTATCAATTTACGTTCCCACCAACAGTGCAAGAGGGTTCCCTTTTTCCTCCACACCCTCTCCAGCATTTATTGTTTGTAGATTTTTTGATGATGGCCATTCTGACCGGTGTGAGATAATCTCATTGTAGTTTTGATTTGCATTTCTCTAATGATTAATGATGTTGAGCATTCTTTCATGTGTTTGTTGGCAATCTGTATATCTTCTTTGGAGAAATGTCTGTTTAGGTTTTCTGCCCATTTTTGGATTGGGTTGTTTGTTTTTTTGTTATTGAGCTGCATGAGCTGCTTATAAATTTTGGAGATTAATCCTTTGTCAGTTGCTTCATTTGCAAATATTTTCTCCCATTCTGAGGGTTGTCTTTTCGTCTTGTTTATGGTTTCCTTTGCTGTGCAAGAGCTTTTAAGTTTCATTAGGTTCCATTTGTTTATCTTTGTTTTTATTTCCATTTCTCTAGGAGGTGGGTCAAAAGGATCTTGCTGTGATTTATGTCTGCCTATGTTTTCCTCTAAGAGTTTGATGGTGTCTGGCCTTACATTTAGGTCTTTAATCCATTTTGAGTTTATTTTTGTGTATGGTATTAGGGAGCGTTCTAATTTCATTCTTTTACATGTAGCTGTCCAATTTTCCCAGCACCACTTATTGAAGAGGCTGTCTTTTCTCCACTGTATATTCTTGCCTCCTTTATCAAAGATAGGGTGACCATATGTGCATGGGTTTATCTCTGGGCTTTCTGTCCTGTTCCATTGATCTATATTTCTGTTTTTATGCCAGTACCATACTGTCTTGATTACTGTAGCTTTGTAGTATAGTCTGAAGTCAGGGAGCCTAATTCCTCCAGCTCCGTTTTTCTTTGTCAGGATTGCTTTGGCTGTTCAGGGTCTTTTGTGTTTCCATACAAATTGTGAAATTTTTTGCTCTAGTTCTGTGAAAAATGCCAGTGGTAGTTTGATAGGGATTGCATTGAATCTGTAGATTGCTTTGGGTAGTAGAGTCATTTTCACAATGTTGATTCTTCCAATCCAAGAACATGGTATATCTCTCAATCTATTTGTATCATCTTTAATTTCTTTCATCAGTGTCTTATAATTTTCTGCATACAGGTCTTTTGTCTCCTTAGGTAGGCTTATTCCTAGATATTTTATTCTTTTTGTTGCAGTGGTAAATGGGAGTGTTTTCTTAATTTCACTTTCAGAGTTTTCATCATTAGTGTATAGGAATGCAAGAGATTTCTGTGCATTAATTTTGTATCCTGCTACTTTACCAAATTCATTGATTAGCTCTAGTAGTTTTCTGGTAGCATCTTTACAATTCTTTATGTATAGTATCATGTCATCTGCAAACAGTGACAGCTTTACTTCTTCTTTTCCAATTTGGATTTCTTTTATTTCTTTTTCTTCTCTGATTGCTGTGGCTAAAACTTCCAAACTATGTTGAATAATAGTGGTGAGAGTGGGCAACCTTGTCTTGTTCCTGATTTTAGAGGAGATGGTTTCAGTTTTTCACCATTGAGGACAATGTTGGCTGTGGGTTTGTCATATATGGCCTTTATTATGTTGAGGAAAGTTCCCTCTATGCCTACTTTCTGGAGGGTTTTTATCATAAATGGGTGTTGAATTTTGTCGAAAGCTTTCTCTGCATCTATTGAGATGATCATGTGGTTTTTCTCCTTCAATTTGTTAATATGGTATATCACGTTGATTGATTTGCATATACTGAGGAATCCTTACATTCCTGGGATAAACCCCACTTGATCATGCTGTATGATCCTTTTAATGTGCTGTTGGATTCTGTTTGCTAGCATTTTGTTGAGGATTTTTGCATCTATGTTCATCAGTGATATTGGCCTGTAGTTTTCTTTCTTTGTGACATCTTTGTCTGGTTTTGGTATCAGAGTGATGGTAGCCTCGTAGAATGAGTTTGGGAATGTTCCTCCCTCTGCTGTATTTTGGAAGAGTTTGAAAAGGATAGGTGTTAGCTCTTCTCTAAATGTTTGATAGAATTCGCCTGTGCAGCCATCTGGTCCTGGGCTTTTGTTTGTTGGAAAAATTTTTTTTTTTTTTTTTTTGCGTTACGCGGGCCTCTCACCACTGTGGCCTCTACCGCTGCAGAGCACAGGCTCCGGACGCGCAGGCTCAGCGGCCATGGCTTATGGGCCCAGCCGCTCCACGGCATGCAGGATCCTCCCAGACCGGGGCACGAACCCGCGTCCCCAGCATCAGCAGACGGACCCCCAACCACTGCGCCACCAGGGAAGCCCCCTGTTGGAAGATTTTTAATTACAGTTTCAATTTCAGTGCTTGTAATTGGTCTGTTTATATTTTCTATTTCTTCCTGGTTCAGTCTCGGAAGGTTGTGCATTTCTAAGAATTTGTCCATTCCTTCCAGGTTGTCCATTTTATTGGCATATAGCTGCTTGTAGTAATCTCTCATGATCCTTTGTATTTCTGCAGTGTCAGTTGTTACTTCTCCTTTCTCATTTCTAATTCTATTTATTTGAGTCTTCTCCCTTTTTTTCTTGATACGTCTGGCTAATGATTTATCAATTTTGTTTATCTTCTCAAACAACCAGCTTTTAGTTTTATTGATCTTTGCCATCGTTTCCTTCATTTCTTTTTCATTTATTTCTGATCTGATCTTTATGATTTCTTTCCTTCTGCTAACTTCGGGGATTTTTTGTTCTTTTGTCTCTAATTGCTTGAGGTGTAAGGTTAGGTTGTTTATTTGAGGTGTTTCTTGTTTCTTAAGGTAGCCTTGTATAGCTATAAACTTCCCTCTTAGAACTGCTTTTGCTGCATCCCACAGGTTTTGGGTCGTTGTGTTTTCATTGTCATTTGTTTCTAGGTATTTTTTGATTTCTTCAGTGATCTCTTGGTTATTAAGTAGTGTGTTGTTTAGCCTCCCTGTGTTTGTATTTCTTACAGGTTTTTTCCTGTAATTGATATCTAGTCTCATAGCGTTGTGGTCGGAAAAGATACCTGATACGATCTCAATTTTCTTAAGCTTACCAAGGCTTGATTTGTGACCCAAGATATGATCTATCCTGGAGAATGTTCCATGAGTACTTGAGAAGAATGTGTATTTTGTTGTTTTTGGATGGAATGTCCTATAAATATTAATTAAGTCCATCTTGTTTAATGTATCATTTAAAGCTTGTGCTTCCTTATTTATTTTCATTTTGGATGATCTGTTCATTGGTGAAAGTGAGGTGGTAAAGTCCCCTACTATGATTGTGTTACTGTCGATTTCCCCTTTTATGGCTGTTAGTATTTGCTTTATGTATTGAGGTACTCCTATGTTGGGTGAATAAGTGTTTATAATTGTTATATCTTCTTCTTGGATTGATCCCTTGATCATTATGTAGTGTCCTTCTTTGTCTCTTGTAATAGTCTTTGTTTTAAAGTCGATTTTGTCTGATATGAGAATTGCTACTCCAGCTGTCTTTTGATTTCCATTTGCATGGAATATCTTTTTCCATCCCCTCACTTTCAGCCTTTATGTGTCCCTAGGTCTGAAGTGGGTCTCTTGTATACAGCATATATACGGGTCTTGCTTTTGTATCCATTCAACCAGTCTATGTCTTTTGGTTGGAGCATTTAATCCATTTATATTTAAGGTAATTATTGATATGTATGTTCCTATTACCATTTTCTTAATTGTTTTGGGTTTATTATTGTAGGTCTTTTCCTTCTCTTCTGTTTCCTGCCTAGAGAAGTTCCTTTAGCATTTGTTGTAAAGCTGGTTTGGTGGTGCTGAATTCTCTTAGCTTTTGCTTGTCTGTAAAGCTTTTAATTTCTCCGTCAAATCTGATTGAGATGCTTGCTGGCTAGACTAATCTTGGTTGTAGGTTTTTCTCTTTCATCACTTTAAATATGTCCTGCCACTCCCTTCTGGCTTGCAGAGTTTCTGCTGAAAGATCAGCTGTTAACCTTTTGGGGATTCCCTTATGTGTTACATGTTGTTTTTCCCTTGCTGCTTTTAATATTTGTTCTTTGTATTTAATTTTTGATAGTTTGATTAATATGTGTCTTGGCATGTTTCTCCTTGGATTTATCCTGTATGGGACTCTCTGTGCTTCCTGGACTTGATTAACTATTTCCTTTCTCATGTTAGGGAACTTTTCAACTATAATCTCTTCAAATATTTTCTCAGTCCCTTTCTTTTTCTCTTCTTCTTCTGGGACCCCTATAATTTGAATGTTGGTGCGTTTAATGTTGTCCCAGAGGTCTCTGAGACTGTCCTCAATTCTTTTCACTCTTTTTTCCTTATTCTGCTCTGCAGTAGTTATTTCCACTATTTTATCTTCCAAGTCACTTATCTGTTCTTCTGCCTCAGTTATTCTGCTATTGATCCCTTCTAGAGAATTTTTAATTTCATTTATTGTGTTTTCATCTCTGTTTGTTTGCTTTTTAGTTCTTCTAGGTCCTTGTTAAACATTTCTTGTATTTTCTCCATTCTGTTTCCAAGATTTTTGGATCATCTTTACTATCATTATTCTGAATTCTTTTTCAGGTAGACTGCCTATTTCCTCTTCATTCGTTAGGTCTGGTGGGTTTTTACCTTGCTCCTTCATCTGCTGTGTTTCTCTGTCTTCTCATTTTGCTTAACTTACTGTGTTTGGGTTCTCCTTTTCGCAGCCTGTAGGTTCATAGTTTCCATTGTTTTTGGTGTCTGTCCCCAGTGGCTAAGGTTGGTTCAGTGGGTTGTGTAGGCTTCCTGGTGGAGGGGACTAGTGCCTGTGTTCTGGTAGATGAGGCTGGATCTTGTCATTCTGGTGGGCAGGTCCACGTCTGGTGGTGTGTTTTGGGGTGTCTGTGGCCTTATTATGATTTTAGGCAGCCTCGATGCTAATGGATGGGGTTGTGTTCCTGTGTTGCTAGTTGTTTGGCATAGGATGTCCAGCACTGTAGCTTGCTGGTCGTTGAGTGGAGCTGGGTCTTAGCGTTGAGAGGGAGATCTCTGGGAGATTTTCACCATTTGATATTATATGGAGCTGGGAGGTCTCTTGTGGACCAGTGTCCTGAACTTGGCTCTCCCGCCTCAGTGGCACAGCCCTGATGCCTGGCTGGAGCACCAAGAGCCTGTCCTCCACACAGCTCGGAATGAAAGAGAGAAAAGAAAGAAAGAAGAAGATAAAATAAAATTAAATTTATTAAAATTAAAAATAATTAAGAAAAAAATTATTTTTAAGTAATTAAAAAGAAAAAAGGACAGACAGAACTCTAGGACAAATGGTAAAAGCAAAGCTATACAGACAAAATCACACAAAGAAGCATGCACATACACACTCACAAAAAGAGAAAAAGGAAAAAAATATATATATCGTTGCTCCCCAAGTCCACCGCCTCAACTTTTGGATGATTCGTTGTCTATTCAGGTATTCCACAGATGCAGGGTACATCAAGTTGATTGTGGAGATTTAATCCGCTGCTCATGAGGCTGCTGGGAGAGATTTCCCTTTCTCTTCTTTGCTCGCACAGCTCCTGGAGCTCAGCTTTGGATCTGGACCCGCCTCTGCGTGTAGGTCACCTGAGGGTGTCTCTTCTTCGCTCAGACAGGACGGGGTTAAAGGAACAGCTGATTCGGGGGCTCTGGCTCACTCAGGCTGGGGGGAGGGAGGGGCACGGACTGCGGGGCTAGCCTGCAACAGCAGAGGCTGGCGTGACTTTGCACTAGCCTGAGGTACGCCGTGTGTTCTCCTGGGGAAGTTGTCCCTGGATCACAGGACCCTGGCAGTGGCGGGCTGCACAGGCTCCTGGGAAGGGAGGTGTGGAGAGTGACCTGTGCTTGCACACAGGCTTCTTGGTGGCCACAGCAGCAGCCTTAGCGTCTCCTGCCCGTCTCTGGTGTCTACGCTCATAGCCGCGGCTCGCGCCTCTCTCTGGAGCTCCATTAAGCGGCGCTTTTAATCCCCTCTCCTCGCGCACCAGGAAACAAAGAGGCAAGAAAATGTCTCTTGTCTCTTCTGCAGCTCCAGCCTTTCTCCTGGACTCCCTCCCTGTTAGCTGTGGCGCATTAGTCCCTTAAGGCTGTGTTCACGCAGCTAACCCCAGTCCTCTCCCTGCGATCCGACCGAAGCCCGAGCCTCAGCTCCCAGCCCCCGCCCGCCCCGGCGGGTGAGCAGACAAGCCTCTCGGGCTGGTGAGTGCTGGTCGGCACCGATCCTCTGTGCAGGAATCTCACCGCTTTGCCCTCCGCACCCCTGTTACTGTGTTCTCTTCCGCAGTCCCGAAGCTCCCCCCCTCTCTGCCACCCGCAGCCTCTGCCCGCGAAGGGGCTTCCTAGTGTGTGGAAACCTTTCCTCCTTCACAGCTCCCTCCCACTGGTGCAGGTCCCGTCCCTATTCTTTGTCTCTGTTTTTTCTTTTGCCCTACCCAGGTACGTGGGGAGTTTCTTGCCTTTTGGGAGGTCTGAGGTCTTCTGCGTTCAGTAGGTGTTCTGTAGGAGTTATTCCACATGTAGATGTATTTCTGATGTATTTGCGGGGAGGAAGGTGATCTCTGCGTCTTACTCCTCCGCCATCTTAAAGCTCCTCCTTCTCTCATAAAGAAGGCTCAGAAATTCTTGGGTGGGTCCGAGGGGGGCAGAAGGTGGCTGTGGGTTCAGCTGGTGGCCACAATTATCACATGGCTCCCTCTGATAGGTCTGCAACGCGATGTGGAATAGTGAATAAAAGGGTCAGTTCATCCTCAGGGTTCCTATGATTCAGTCTAGAGGCCGCCATCAGTATTTTTTTAATGGAGTAGAACAATGTAGAATACAGAGTATCAGAATGCAGAAAAAGGGGAAGTTATGTTTCATGAAACTCTGTTTTCAGTTACAAACACACACACACACACACACACACACACACACACACAAAATAGGTCACAATTTACATTTCTTACAATGAGTAATAGTCAAAAAGTTTATTGCATTCTGTTAAGTCAGCTATGAATTTTTTTTCAAGTGAGATAAAAGCATGAGTTCTGTATTTGAGACAGAAAAATTAATCCCTCCTTTAGGAATCTACTTCTCGTGGTAACCCATTAAATGTAACATTTGTTGATTCTTAGACTTTGCAGTGAGGTTCTTTTCAAACCATTTAGCTTTATTTCATTGATGTAAGGCCCTTATTTTAACTATATTTTCATCTCTTTACTGAGATTTTAAACATCTCAGTTAATCTATTACTCCATTTCAGAAGTAACTTTTATAAGTGATTCCTTTAAGTAGCAAACTTCTGGAGAGCTTCATGAATTCAGCATGAATATATTATTATGAAACTTTCTAGAGATAACATGCTCTCAGATCCAAAATCATATAGAGAAGCATGTCATTTATTGCCAGAAATTTATTTGTAAAATGTTCTGGCTTATTTTCCAACAGGGAGGTGGATTAGATGTATTATCAGAGAGATTTCCACCACAACAAGCAACACCACCATTGATGATGGAAGAAAGACCCAACCTTTATTCCCAGCCTTATTCTTCTCCTTCGCCAACTGCCAATCTCTCTGGCCCTTTCCAAGGCATGGTCAGGCAAAAACCTTCACTGGGGACTATGCCTGTTCAAGTAACACCTCCTCGAGGTGCTTTTTCACCTGGCATGGGCATGCAGACCAGGCAGACTCTAAACAGACCTCCAGCAGCACCCAACCAACTTAGACTTCAACTTCAACAGCGATTACAAGGACAACAGCAGGTGAGTACTCTTGTTCAGCTGGTGATCCTTTTTAAAGGTATGTGCTAACTCTCTCTCTCTGTAATAAGACAGCCCAATTGCTACAATAAAGGTGTCAAGTCCGCGCCCAGAACCTTTATGACTCAAAGTCATCCTTGTTCTGTTAGGATAAGAATAAGGAACATTCATTCAATTAAAGACTTCTAGCTCATAACAAAGTACTTTGATACCAACAGTTTGAAAGGAATTTACTTTTGTTTCTTGAAATAAATATTTAGGATGAACATCATATAATTACTAAATTAATAAAATTGAAACATTGATTAATTTCTAAAGTACAGCATCAAGAGATACTGTTTATCAGACTCACAGACTTAGAGAATGAACTTACGGTTACCAGGGGGAAGGGTGGCGGGAAAGGATAGTTAGGGAGTTCGGGATTGACATGTACACACTGCTATATTTAAAATGGATAACCAACAAGGACCTACTACTGTATAGCACAGGAACTCTGCTCAATGTTATGTGGCAGCATGGATAGGAGGGGAGTTTGGGGGAGAATGGATACATGTATATGTATGGCTGAGTTGCTTTGCTGTGCACCTGAAACTTTCACAACATTGTTAATCAGCTATACTCCAATATAAAATAAAAAGTTTAAAAAAGAGAGAGAGATTGTTTATAATTGAACACAAAATGAAGTTTATGTTGTTTGTAGTTAGAGTGATTAAAGCCTAATGATGTCATAATACTAGGAGAACAGAGGAAGGGATAGTTTGGGGGTCCTGGGAGTTGTGGATGAGCTAAGTATTTTCTCTCATGACAAATAATGAGTAGGTATAATGATATAAATATTTAAGATTGTATAAGCAGCAGTTATAGGGATAATCATCAAGAACCCAAAACCCAAACTGTTAAAAGTATTGTTTCTGGGAAGCAGGACCGGGACTGTAGATTGTTGCTTCTTGTTATTAATCTTTTGTATTTTTTTAACCATATGTCTATATTGCTTTGAATTTTTAAAAAAGCATTTAAAGAAATTCCCTGGAGCCTTACTAATAGACAAAGGAAGAGGAAGAAGGAGCTAAATTATATTAGACAGGCAGCATAATAAGACGGCTGTAAGAGTTAGCTCTAGTTTTAAGTCCTAGTTTTAACCTTATCTGAGGTGGGTTGATAGTCAAATTATTGAGCCTTTTAAAGCCTCTGATTCCTCATCTGTAAAAAGAATCTAATAAATAATTCCTTTACCTCATAGGTGTTGTGTAGATTAAATGAGATAATAGATGTAGAGCATAGATGTAAAGCTCTTAGCACAGTGCCTGGCATGTAGTCCCACTTAGTAAATACTAGCTATTATTATAAAATTGTATTCAGTAAATACAACAAATAATATAAAATGTGCTTCCATTCCACTTAAAAGGAGGAAGATGATGAAAGGGAGAAAGAGAGAGTTGACATAGGATGAGAAATTGTTTTTTGGGTTTTTTTTGCGTTACGCGGGCCTCTCACTGTTGTGGCCTCTCCTGTTGCGGAGCACAGGCTCCGGATGCACAGGCTCAGCGGCCATGGCTCACAGGCCCAGCTGCTCCACGGCATGTGGGATCTTCCCGGACTGGGGCACGAACCTGTGTCCCCTGCACTGGCAGGCGGACTCTCAACCCCTGCGCCACCAGGGAAGCCCAAAAATATTTTTAATGGTAGACTAAGGAATAATTTTTAAATGCTGGAGTGGAATAAAGGACACAAAGAGGAATTAAGGGAAGAGAAAGAAGAAAACAGAAACAAAGGAAACAATAATACGTTCTGAGTATTATTTAAGATAAACTACTTCTCGTTATAACTTGTCATTCATTATTAGATAGCACAATAAGAAATATTTAATAGTTCCCCTGTATTGAATTTTTCACAAAATATATTTAGGGGGACTATACTAGTTACTGAGATGCATACAAAGAATAAAAGATATAGGCAATTTTCAGAACATACAATCAGCTTGGGGTATTCAAAACATAGTGTACGGTCAGCCCTCTGTATCTGCAGGTCCCGCATCTGCAGATTAAACCAACTGTGGATCAGAAAGAGTATTTTTTTAAAATTCCAGAAAGTCCCAAAAAGCAGAAGTTTCTGGCAGTGAAAACTGCCTGATAAAAGAATAAGCTTCCTTAAAGAACTCTTTGTTTTGGCAAGAATTTATGTGGTGGCTGAATCAGGGTTCTCAACCTCATCACTATGAGCATTTGGGGACTGGTACATTGAAGGATGTTTAGCAACATCCCTGGCCTCTACCCACCAGATACTAGTAGCAACCCCTCCCCAAGCTGTGGTAACTAAAAATGTCGTCATATATTGCCAACTGTTTCTTATGGGGCAGAAGTCACCCCTGGTTGAGAACCTCTTGGCCAGATAATCATCTTTCAGGTTTACTGTAGAAGGGCTTCTTGCTAAGGCACTGGAAGAAAATCCATTCAGGCAGATAAAGTGACAGCAAGCCTGAATTGTGTGTGTGTGCACATGTGTGCATTTTACACATATAGGCTGGGTTTGTGCTCTTCCACTGGCCTCAAGCACCACATCTCCTTTAGTAACACAAGCCTGGCGATGTGACCTTTAAAGACTTTTGAATTTGTGTAACCAGCTCTAATCTAAGGATTACCAGCTTCTCTCTTCCCACTCCCTGACCCCCAAAGGTTAAGGTTTTGGAGGAGATAAAGGGTATGGTGATCCTTTTAGGAAGACTTCCTTGGAAGAAGTAGAATTTGACCTGCTTACTGGAAAATGGGTAGCATTTTAGTAATCTGAAAGAAGCAGCAGTTTAGAGTGAGACTGTTGTACACAGCATTAGTTAGGTTGTACACACAGTCAAGGGGAGGGGAAGATAAACTGAGTTTTTCCAAGGGCAGGAATAATTTTTCTTTAACAGAAAGTCCTTGTAGATTGCTACTTTTAGAATAATTCCTTCTACTTCTAAAAGTAACCTATTTATTTTCTAAGGTTTTGATTTATTTGCTAAGGTTCTTTTCTCACTTGTACTAGTTCTCAAGCATTTTTCCTCTGTCCCCACCCATTTCATTTTCATGTTATCTCACAATTCAAAGAATATATAAAGCTGTAAGTTTGGAATCCCAACTCCCACACTGCTGGCAATTTTACTTCTCTTCATCGCTAAGTATTAATGTATTTTCACCTATCCTCATTGCCTTCTCTTCTGTTTTTAGACTTGCTGTTCTTTCTGCCTTGAGTTAACTCTGCCATCCTCTTTGCCACCTGGCATTCTCACCTTTCAAGGTTCCATTGAGCTCACTCATGCTCTTGGTCCCTGCCTTCAGGTCCTAGGCTAAGTTAGTTGCTCCCCCAGTGCTGCTCTACATATCTCTATATATGCAGTATAGCGCTTGTGCGTTGCACTTCTGTATTGGCCTCTGCCACTGAACAGAGAATTCCCAGAAAATAGAAATTTGCTCACTTTTGTAGCCTGAAAACTTTATATACTATCTTGCATATACTGAGTTTTTTGATAAATCTTTGTAAAACTTATGGTTCATTTAAACTTATGTGCAAGGTCTGTTGAGTTTAAGAAGTATGTAGATTTTCATACTTAAGAGCCTTTTAGAACCATAATATTGCTTATCTTTATTTTTGACGTGGTTCTGAATGTTTTATCCTATTCCACAGTGCCTGAAAATTGTAATTTTAATATTTATATTGGGCTTTTCCCTCCAAATCAATTTGTTTTCTAATCTAATGGGAGTCAAAAAATGAATGAAACTAGAGTTGAGAATTGAGCTTTTTGGAGATAGCTGCTTGCAGCTCTTTGGATTCTCTTATAAAATTTTCATAGGCTTTCTAGTTTGCAAATAGTATATTAAAATATATTAAATGTATTAATAAATGATTATAATTTATATATTATTAAGTACCGTATAAACACAAAACAGTATGATATTATTACTGTTATCTCTCTGAGAAGTTTATTCATATCAAATTGTTGAGTAAGAAATCCTTTAAGCAATAGGTTGTTTATCAGGAGATATCACTTCTAAGGATGCTTGTTTTGTTATTTGATAAAGTTAAGGCACGCCTATGACCTGGAATCCTAAGCCTGATATAGATATTATCTTTCAAACAAATGTTCCATAGAAGATTGTTCTAGGAGATAATAATAAATGTTAATGGCTATATGTAAGAAAGAAAGGTTCATGATAAATAAATTGCATAGTTTATCCCCTTCTTGGAGCTCTGCACTGTGCTTTGGCCAATTAAAGGCTCATAGAATTAATACAGTAAAGAAATCTGTTTCACCTTGTGTAACCCATGATTTCCAATGCTTAATACAGCACAGCATGCTATTTTCCTGGCACATCTATTAATATCCTGCAGAACAATGTTCTTTAGAACACCAATTTGGGAAATGCTGGTCTAAAGTAATTACTTCTTCTAGTTAAATAAATAGTCCATTTTCTCAGACCATTTGCTTCTTATATACTTCTCTCCAGCTAATGAAATTACGTCGGATTTTCCCCAAATATGTACCCATCAGACAGGTACCCTCCAAGTCAGAAGCACCGCAACTTTTCCATTCATCTTCCAGACCTTTATAGAATGTTCCCTATTGTATATTTACTTTTTTACTCACAACAGTTTAAGACCTAGGGCCAATGTTTCTTTTCTCTCCATTATTGCATGTGTCTGAAATAACTAAGTTTTTTTAAAAATTCTTATTGGAGTGTACTTGCTTTACAATGTTGTGTTAGTTTCTACCGTACAGCAAAGTGAATCAGCTATACGTATACATATATCTCCTCTTTTCTGGATTTCCTTGCCATTTAGGTCACCACAGAGCATTGAGTAGAGTTCCCTGTACTATACAGTAGGTTCTCTTCAGTTATCTGTTTTATACATAGTATCAATAGTGTATATATGTCAATCCCAATCTCCCAATTCCTCCCACCCCCACGTCCCCCTTGGTATCCATACGTGTGTTCTCTAGTCTGTGTCTCTATTTCTGCTTTGTAAATAAGATCATCTATACCAATTTTTTCAGATTCCACATATTATGCATTAATATACAATATTTGTTTATCTCTTTCTGACTTACTTCACTCTGTCTGACAGTCTCTAGGTCCATCCGCGTCTCTACAAATTACCCAATTTCGTTCCATTTTATGGCTGAGTAATATTCCATTGTATATATGTACCACATCTTCTTTATCCATTCATTTGTCAATGGACATTTAGATTGCTTTCATGTCCTGGCTGTTGTAAATAGTGCTGCAGTGAACATTGGGGTGCATGTGTCTTTTTGAATTATGGTTTTCTCTAGGTATATGCCCAGTAGTGGAATTGCTGGGTCATGTGGTAGTTCTATTTTTAGTTTTTTAAGGACCTTCCGTACTGTTCTCCGTAGTGGCTGTATCAGTCTACATTCCCACCAACAGCACAAGAGGGTTCCCTTTTCTGCACACCCTCTCCAGCATTTGTTGTTTGTAGATTTTGAGATGATGGCCATTCTGACCAGTGTGAGGTGATATCTCAAGGTAGTTTTGATTTGCATTTCTCTAATAATTAGTGATGTTGAGCATTTTTTCATGTGTTTGTTGGCCATCTGTATGCCTTCTTTGGAGAAATGTCTATTTAGGTCTTCTGCCCATTTTTGGATTGGGTTGTTTGTTTTTCTGATATTGAGCTGCATGAGCTGTTCATATATTTTGGAGAGTAATCCTTTGTCAGTTGCTTTGTTTGCAAATATTTTCTCCCATTCTGAGGGTTGTTTTATCGTCTTGTTTATGGTTTCCTTTACTGTGCAAAAGCTTTTAAGTTTAATTAGGTCCTGTTTGTTTATTTTTCTTTTTATTTCCATTACTCTAGGATGTGGGTCAAAAAAGATCTTGCTGCAATTTATGTCAAAGAGTGTTCTTCCTGTGTTTTCCTCTAAGAGTCTTATAGTGTCTGGCCTTACATTTAGGCCTTTAATCCATTTTGAGTTTATTTTTGTGTATGGTGTTAGGGACTGTTGTAATTTCATTCTTTTACATGTAGTTGTCCAGTTCTCCTAGCACCACTTTTTTTTTTTAATAAATGTATTTATTTATTTATTATTTTTGGCTGCATTGGGTCTTCGTTGCTGTGCGGGCTTTCTCTAGTTGCAGCGAGCGGGGGCTACTCTTCATTGTGGTGCACGGGCTTCTCGCTGTGGTGGCTTCTCTTGTTGCGGAGCACGGGCTCTAGACACATGGGCTTCAGTAGTTGTGGCTTGTGGGCTCTAGAGCACAGGCTCAGTAGTTGTGGCGCACGGGCTTAGTTGCTCTGCGGCATGTGGCATCTTCCTGGACCAGGGCTCGAATCCGTGTCCCCTGCGTTGGCAGGCAGATTCTTAACCACTGCGCCACCAGGGAAGCCCTCCCAGCACCACTTATTGAACAGCCTATCTTTTCTCCATTGTATATTCTGGCCTCCTTGCTCATAGATTAGGTGACCACAGGTGTGTGGGTTTATCTCTGGGCTTTCTATCCTGTTCCATTGATCTATATTTCTGTTTTTGTGCCAGTACCATACTGTCTTGCTTACTGTAGCCCTGTAGTATAGTCTGAAGTCAGGCAGCATGATTCCTCCAGCTTCATTTTTTTTTTTTTTTCTCAACATTGCTCTTGCTGTTCGAGGTCTTTTGTGTTTCCATACAAATTGTAACATTTTTTTGCTCTAGTTCTGTGAAAAATGCCACTGATAATTTGAAAAGGATTGCATTGAATCTGTAGATTGCTTTGGGTAGTATAGTCTTTTTCACAATATTGATTCTTCCAATCCAAGAACATGGTGTGTCTCTCCATCTGTTTGTGTTGTCTTTGATTTCTTTCATCAGTATCTTATAGTTTTCTGCGTACAGGTCTTTTGCCTCCTTAGGTAGGTTTATTCCTAGGTATTTTATTCTTTTTGTTGCAGTGGTGAATGGGATTGTTTCCTTAATTTCTCTTTCTGATCTTTCATTGTTAGTGTATAGGAATGCAAGGGATTTCTGTGTATTAATTTTGTATCCTGTGACTTTACTAAATTCCTTGATGAGCTCTAGTAGTTTTCTGGTGGCATCTTTAGGATTTTCTTAGTATAGTATCATGTCATCTGCAAACAATGACAGTTTTACCTCTTCTTGGCAAATTTGGATTCGTTTTATTTCTTTTTCTTCTCTGATTGCTGTGGCTAGGACTTCCAAAACTATGTTGAATAGTAGTGGTGAGAGTGCGCACCCTTGTCTTGTGCCTGATTTTAGAGGAAATGCTTTCAGTTTTTCACCATTGAGAATAATGTTTGCTGTGGATTTGTCATATATGGCCTTTATTATGTTGAGGTAGTTTCCCTCTATGCTCACTTTCTGGAGAGTGTTTTTTATCATAAATGGGTGTTGAATTTTGTCGAAAGCTTTTTCTGCATCTATTGAGATGATCATATGGTTTTTGTTCTTCAATTTGTTAATACGGTGTATCACATTTATTGATTTGCATATATTGAAGAGTCTTTGCATCCCTGATATAAATCCCACTTGATTATGGTGTATGATCCTTTCAACGTGTTGCTGGGTTCAGTTTGCTAGTATTTTAAGGATTTTTGTATCTATATTCATTAGTGATATTGGCCTGTAATTTTCATTTTTTGGTGAGATCCTTGTCTGGTTTTCGTATCAGGGTGATGACGGCCTTGTAGAATGAATTTGGGAGTGTTCCGCCCTCTGCAAGTTTTTGGAAAAGTTTGAGAAGGATAGGTGTTAGCTCTTCTCTAAATGTTTGATAGAATTCGCCTGTGAAGTTTTCTGGTCCTGAACTTTTGTTTGTTTGAAGATTTTTTTTTTTTTTTTTTTTGCAGTACGCGGGCCTCTCACTGCTGTGGCCTCTCCCGTTGCAGAGCACAGGCTCTGGACATGCAGGCTCAGCGGCCATGGCTCACGGGCCCAGCCACTCCGCGGCATGTGGGATCCTCCCAGACTGGGACGCGAACCGGTGTCCCCTGCATCCGCAGGGGAACTCTCAACCACTGTGCCACCAGGGAAGCCCTGTTTGAAGATTTTTAATCACAGTTTCAATTTCAGTGCTTGTGATTGGTCTGTTCCTATTTTCTATTTCTTCCTTGTTCCGTCTTGGAAGGTTCTACCTTTCTAAGAATTTGTCCATTTCTTCCAGGTTGTCCATTTAATTGGCATATAGTTGCTTGTAGTAGTCTCTTAGGATCCTTTGTATTTCTGCAGTGTCAGTTGAAGCTTCTCCTTTTTCAATTCTAATTTTATTGATTTGAGTCCTCTCCCTTTTTTTTTTGATGGGTCTGACTAAAGGTTTATCAATTTTGTTTATCTTCTCAAAGAACCAACTCTTTGTTCTATTGATTTTTGCTATTGTTTTTTTTGTTTCTCTTTCATTTATTTCTGCTCTGATCTTTATGATTTCTTTCCTTCTAGTAACTTTGGGTTTTGTTTGTTCTTCTTTCTGTAGTTGCTTTAGGTGTAAGATTAGGTTTTTTATATGAGATTTTTCCTGTTTCTTGACGTAGGATTGTATTGCTATAAAATTCCCTCTTAGAACTGCTCTTGCTGCCACCCATAGGTTTTGGGTCATTGTGTTTTCATTGTCATTTGTTTCTAGGTATTTTTTGATTTCCTTTTTGATTTCTTCAGTGATCTCTTGGTTACACAGTAGCACATTGTTTAGCCTCCCTGTGTTTGTGATTTTTACAGTTCTTTTTCCTGTAATTGATTTCTAATCTCATAGCATTGTGGTCAGAAATGATGGTTGATACAATTTCAGTTTTCTTAAATTTACCAAGGCTTGATTTGTGACCCAAGATGTGATCTCTCCTGGAGAATGTCCTGTGTGCACTTGAGAACAAAGTGTATTCTGCTGCTTTCAGATGGAATTTCCTATAAATATCAATTAAGTCTATCTGGTCTCATGTGTTATTTAAGGCTTGTGTTTCCTTATTAATTTTCTGTCTGGATGATCTATCCATTGGAGTGAGTGCTAAAGTCCCCCACTATTACTGTGTTACTGCTCAATTCCCCTTTTATGGCTGTTAGCATTTGCCTTATGTATTGAGGTGCTCCTGTGTTGAGTGCATAAATATTTACAATTATTACATCTTCTTCTTGGATTGATCCCTTGATCGTCATGTGGTGTCCTTCCTTCTCTCTTGTGACAGTCTTTATTTGAAAGTCTATTTTTTCTGATACGAGTATTGCTACTCAAGCTTTCTTTTGATTTCCATTTGCGTGGAATATTTTTCCACCCCCTCACTTTCAGTCTGTATGTGTCCCTAGGTCTGAAGTAGGTCTCTTGTAGACAGCATATATACAGGTCCTGTTTTTGTATCCATTCAGCCAGTCTGTCTTTTGGTTGGAGCATTTAATCCATTTACATTTAAGGTAATTATCGATATGTGTGTTCCTATTACCATTTTCTCAATTGTTTTGGGTTTTTTTTTGTTTTGTTTTGTTTTTTTGTGGTACGCGGACCTCTCACTGTTGTGGCCTCTCCCGTTGTGGAGCACAGGCTCCGGATGCGCAGGCTCAGCGGCCATGGCTTACGGGCCCAGCCGCTCCACAGCATGTGGGATCTTCCTGGACTGGGGCACGAACCCTTGTCCCCTGCAGTGGCAGGTGGACTCTCAAGCACTGCGCCACCAGGGAAGCCCCTTGGGTTTGTTTTTGTAGGTCTTTTTCTTCTCTTGTCTTTCCTACCTAGAGAAGTTCCTATAGCATTTGTTGCAGAGCTGGTCTGGTGATGCTGAATTCTGTTAGCTTTTTTTTTTTTTTTTTTTTTTTTTTTTTTGAATTCTGTTAGCTTTTGCTTGTCTGTAGAGCTTTTCATTCCTCCATCAAATCTGAATGAGAGCCTTAATGGATAGAGTAATTTTGGTTGTAGGTTTCTCCCTTTCATCACTTTAAATATATCCTGCCACTCCCTTCTGGCCTGCAGAGTTTCTGCTGAAAGATCAGCTGATAACCTTATGGGGATTCCCTTGTATGTTATTTATTGCTTTTCCCTGCTGCTTTTAATATTTTTTCTTTGTATCTAATTTTTTGTTAATTTGGTTAATATGTGTCTCAGCATGTTTCTCCTTGGGTTTATCCTGTATGGGAGGCTCTGTGCTTCCTGGACTTAACTGACTATTTCCTTTCCCATGTTAGGAAAGTTTTCGACTATAATCTTTTCAAATATTTTCTCACACCCTTTCTCTTTTTCTTCTTCTTCTAGGACCCCTATAATTTGAATATTGGTGCATTTAATGTTGTGCCGGAGGTCTCTGAGACTGTCCTCAATTCTTCATTCTTTTTTCCTTATTCTGTTCCTCAGCAGTTATTTCCACCATTCTGTCTTCCAGCTCACTTATCAGTTCTTCTTCATCAGTTATTCTGCTGTTGATTCCTTCTAGTATATTTTTAACTTCAGTTATTGTGTTGTTCATCACGGTTTGTTCTTTAGTTCTTCTAGGTCCTTGTTAAACATTTCTCGTATTTCCTCCATTCTATTTCTGAGATTTTGGATCATCTTTACTATCATTACTCTGGATTCTTTTTCAGGTTTATTGCCTATTTCCTCTTTATTTATTTGGTCTTGTGGGTTTTTACCTTGCTCCTTTGTCCGCAACATATTTCTCTGTCTTCTCATTTTGTCTGGCTTACTCTGTTTGAGGTCTCCTTTCTGCAGGCTGCAGGGTTGTAGTTTCTTTTGCTTCTGGTGTCTGCCCCCAGTGGGTGAGGTTGGTCCAGTTGCTTGTGTAGGCTTCCTGGTGGGAGGGACTCGTGCCTGTGTTCTGGTGGGTGGAGCTGGATCTTGTCCCTCTGATGGGCAGGGCCACGTCAGGTGGTGTGTTTTGGGGTGTCTGCGGGCTTAGTACAACTTGAGGCAGCCCGTCTGCTGATGGGTGGGTTTGTGTTCCCGTCTTGCTTGTTGTTTGGCTTGGGGCATTCAGCACTGAAGCCTGCAAGCAGTTGGTGGAGCTGGGTCTTGGAGTTGAGATGGAGACCTCCAGGAGAGCTCTCGCCAATTAATATTTCCTGGGCAAGCAAACAGCAACAAAAACAATTAAAAACAAACAAAACCCCAAACAAATGGTAAAAGCAAAACCAAACAAAAACAAAGAAAACACACACACATACAAAATAAGAAACAAAAACAGAGAAGAAAAAACGAGAACAACCAAACAAAAGAACCTCAAAATGAAATCAAACAATTAAAAACAAAATCAACAAAAACAAAAAATAGAAAGCAAAAGAAAAGCAGAATGGGAACTGAAGGAAAAAGCAAAGAAAACAAAACAAACACACAAAAATGATTTTTAAAAAATGATTTTAAAAAGATAAGAACAAATAGAACAAAGGAAAAAAGATAAAAAGAAAATAGAACAAAGGAAAGAAAAAAGAAAAAGAACAACAAAAAGTAACATAGAAACAGAAATATAAAACAATTAAAAATATTAAAAAAAATTTTTAAAGCTAAATAAAAATAAGAAATAATAATAGAAAAACAGCAACAAAACAAAACATTAAGAAAATAGTAATAATTATATTTTCCTGGGGTCTCAGCTATCAGTGTCATTGCCCCCACCGTGAGTCACAGCCAACCTTCACCTCCCCAGGAAGCCCTCCAAAGCCTCTAGGTAGGTCTCTGGTCCCTCTGTGGACACTGTGGGGCAGCTAAGACCCTGACCTGGCCCAGCTTCCACGTGTACTAGTCCCCAAAGTCCACAGCTGCTAGAGCTAGGCCAGTTTCAGTTGTGGGAACACTCATTGTCCATTCAGATATTCCATTGATGCAGGGTTTACCAAGCTGAAGGCAGGGATTTAATCTGTGGTTTGTGTAGCTGCACGGAACGATTTTTGTTCCTCTTCCTTAGTCGATCTGCCCCTGGGGTTTAGCTGTGGTTTTAGCCTCACCTCTGCATTTGGGCCACCCACAGGAGTCTGCCCCCGAGGCTGCCGTGGAGCACTCGGGTCTGCCCTGGTGAGGACAGGGCATAGAGGTGGCACGACTGCCTGGGTCACGGGGGCCCTGGCAGTGACAGGGGTGTGGCAAAGCCAGTGGCTACAGGCACGAGAGATCTGGCCCCGGTGGGAGGCTTTCCTAGCACCTGGTGGCTGGTGCAAGAAGGTCAGCCCTGGTGGGGGCTTTTTTTAGCACCTGGAACGGCAGGGGCCCAGCATGTGGGGAGAGAGAGGCTGCAGTGGCAGCTCCACCCCCTGTGCATCACGCAACAGAGGTGCCTTGCTTCTATGGCAGTCTGGGTTTCCTCCACAAGCATTCCTTGTTGTGGATTTCCTCCCTCCTGTTCCCTTAGGCTATCTTCTCACAGCCAACAGCAGTCCTCCCTGCAGGTTTGCTCTCCAGTCCCCATGTTCCAGCTCTCAGCCCCCATGTGCACCGGCGGACACACGTTCCAGTCTGGGGTGTGGAGGGCTGTGGTGCGGACCATCTGTGTAGGTCTGTCCTGTCTGCCACAGACCGGCCATTTCACCCTCCTCCAACAGCCTCAGATGCTCCCCTTCTGTCCCAACTGATTTCCCCATTGGTGAGGGGGCTTCCCTGGACGCGGGAACCTCTCTTCTGCTTCAGCTCCCCGCCAAGGGCACAGATCGCGTCCCACTTCCTCTCCTCTTCTTTTTCCCTTCTTTCTTTCATCCTGCCCAGTTATGCAGGGATCGTTTCTGTCCTTTCCGGTGTCCAAGGTCTTCTACTAGTGTTCATCTGGTGTTCTGTGAGAATTGTTCCATGTATTCTTGATGCATTTGTGGAAGGAGATGAACTCCGTGTGCTCCTACTCCTCCACCATCTTGGTGAATCTGAAATAACTAAGCATTAACATGTTTTAAAAAGCATGATAAACATGTTTGTGTGTGTATATATACGTATAAACACTGCAGAACACAATATGGCAGAGCATTTAAAAGTAGAATACATACACATATAATATATTTATGCATGTAGGTATATATGCATTTATACATATGTATGTACGTATATATATATGTATGTTGTGTGTATGTATTCTACTGTTTTTTTAATTAATTTATTCTTTTATTTTTGGCTGCGTTGGGTCTTCGCTGCTGTGCGCGGGCTTTCTCTAGTTATGGCGAGTGGGAGCTACTCTTTGTTGCATTGCATGGGCTTCTCATTGCAGTGGCTTCCCTTGTTGTGGAGCACAGGCTCTAGGTGCACAGGCTTCAGTAGTGGCACGCGGGCTCAGTAGTTGTGGCTCGCAGGCTCTAGATCGCAGCCTCAGTAGTTGTGGTGCACGGGTTTAGTTGCTCCATGGCATATGGGATCTTCCTGGTCCAGGGCCCGAACCCGTGTCCCCTGCATTGGCAGGCAGATTCTTAACCACTGCACCACTGGGGAAGTCCTGTATTCCACTTTTAAATGCTCTGCCCTGTTTAGAGTTCGGTAGGCAGAAAAGATTTGATAAATGTTAGGAATTGCCAACCTTTTGGCAAATAAACATGGGAAGTAATGTTACTAAACCTGCAATACTAGAACCTCTTAATAATCAATACAAAGTTTGTGTTACTCTAAAAGGGCCATGCTATATGTTTATATGTAGAAATATATCTCATTGTTTCCATTTTTCTGTAGTTGATCCACCAAAATCGGCAAGCTATCTTGAACCAGTTTGCAGCAAACGCTCCTGTTGGCATCAGTATGAGATCAGGCATGCAGCAGCAAATTACACCTCAGGTAACGTGAGAAAACCAGGCATTGTTAGTACTTCTCTAACCCATAACCCAAACTGTATTTCTTAAAGTGTTGACTTGAGTGTCTTTGAAATGGTCTGTGAACTGATCTTTTAATGATGTTTGTACTGTAGCTTTCTTCTAGAATGAATTTATAATCAACTTGTGATACCCCTTACTGATTTTGATGTAAAGCTGAGGGTTCTTTGTTTCGTTTTGTTGTTATTATTGTCATTGCTATTAGATATCAGGTGACTAAGTAGAAAACTCTTATTGCTGCCCTGATTAGTACCAGTAATAAGAAGCCTCGGATATGAAACTGTGTGTATGGTACCTGAAACCTGATCAAAACCCAGTCACGTTGCTTAGTTATCTTAACTACCTTGCGTTCTCCACTTAGTCTGAGCATCAGCATTTTGGTTTTTATTTGTTTTAATGATCCTTGTGTAAGAACCCAGAGCCATTGGAACTAAACATAAAAAGAATGGTGTAGACTTCTAAGTGTTATCTAGTGCTTCCTCCCTATTTAACTTCTGCATGTACTTTAATATTTTTGCTTCAACCACTTTTTTTTTTTTTTTTTTGGCTGCACCACGCAGCTTGTGGGATCTTAGTTCCCTGACCAGGGATTGAACCCGGGCCCACGGCAGTGAAAGCGCCAAGTCCTAACCACTGGACCACCAGGGAGTTCCCTCAACCACTTTCTTTATGGTTTCCCAACAAATTACACAAAAATTTGGGGGATGAGGTATTTTAGAGAGGATTCGAACAAAACACTTCTCCATAAAATGAACCTAGAAGGATTGGGAGCAAATACTAACCAAAAGGATAAATATTGATAGAAACTGCAGTTTAGCAGCAGATGTTGACGTCTTCACGGATCCAGACTTGGGTTTCTCTGTCTTAAAAATCTCAGTGGTTAGCTCATGCAAGGGTAATTAGGTTATAAGGAAACAAGACCCCACTGTTGGAATTCACATAAAGACGAATTCTATCAGGAAGTCATTATGTCACAGTTTCTTCCAGAGTAGACTTCATCTGGTTGGCAATTTGCATTTTTATGGAGCTGTATGCTTTAATCAGCTCCTCAACCTGAACGGACATTTTCTGACGAAGGCTTTATTGACATGCCATGTTGCTTTGCAAGTTAGACCAGAAAGTGACTTCAACCTAATGTTACCACTTCTTTCATCATTCATAATATTATAGCTATTAAAACACTTACTCTAATGCCTGGAGCAGTCTTACACTGCAACAATAATATAAGATACCTGGGTTCATTTATTTCTGCTTATTATTTTGTTTCTAATTAATTATTTGCTTTTTAAGTGACGATTTGGCATTGGATCCCGGATTTCTGATTCTTCCTTTTTTAATGGTATTTGTAGATTTTTCTAATTGTGAAGATAATGCACATTCATTATAGATAATTTGGAAAATACAGAAAATTAAAATCACCTGTTATCACATTTCATTTAAGTAAAGTGGAATAAATGATCTCCAAGAGAAAAGGGAAAACTAAGTTTCACCATACTAGAAACACAGTGAATTTTTTGGAAATGAAAAAGAAAAAAGTCCCCTAACAACCTAATGCCAGATAAGATAGAAGTCATCAGGCACATTTTATTTCTCTTCTTTATGGTTTTCATGTTTCTCTTAATAGTTTTCATGGCCTATATTATAATACTAATCAATATAGGCTTTCTTAGACTTTTATCAGTCCTGTGTGACTTTAATCTGTAAAATGTACTTATTTTCTCTCCTGTAGCTATTACTTAAGAGGTTTTCTTCCTTTTCTGTTTTAGTTTCCCTTGTACACTGATAATTGCTACATATTCTGTTGCTCCAAGCTACTAGGCTTAATCCTGTAAGCTGTCTAAGATAGGTGGTAATCATAATAATATTAGTAAGTGAGGATTTTTTCTCTCTTTTTTAGCCACCCCTGAATGCCCAAATGTTGGCACAGCGCCAGCGGGAGCTGTATAGTCAACAGCACCGACAGAGGCAGCTAATACAGCAGCAAAGAGCCATGCTTATGAGGCAACAGAGCTTTGGGAACAACCTCCCTCCCTCATCTGGACTGCCAGTTCAAATGGGGAACCCCCGTCTTCCTCAGGGTGCTCCGCAGCAATTCCCCTACCCACCAAACTATGGTACAAATCCAGGAACCCCACCTGCTTCTACCAGCCCGTTTTCACAACTGGCAGCAAATCCTGAGGCAACCTTGGCCAACCGCAACAGCATGGTGAACAGAGGCATGACAGGAAACATGGGAGGCCAGTTTGGCACTGGAATCAGTCCTCAGATGCAGCAGAATGTCTTCCAGTACCCAGGATCAGGTATGAGGATTACACCTTTATGTTGCTTTTATAAGTACAGTTGGCCCTCAGCATCCACGGGTTCTGTACCTGTGGATTCAACAACCTGAAATCGAAAATATCCCTCCCCCCCCCAAAAAAAAAAATTTCCAGAAAGTTCCTAAAAGCAAAACTTGGATTGGCTGCACTCTGGGAACTATTTACATTGTATTTACATAGCATTTACATTGTATTAGGTTTTACAAGTAATCTAGAGATGATTTAGTATATGGGAGGATGTACATAGGTTCTGTTTCTCCATTTTATATAAGGGACTTGAGCATCCATGGATTTTGGTATCCATGAGGGTCCTGGAACCAATCCCCCATGGACACCAAGGGACGACTATACCGCATACAGGCTTGGGTCTCTCTTTTCACATGTGTTTCAGTTCACTGACATTGAGGCAATTTGCTGAAGAAGAAAGATGCTGAGGGAGTTCCCTGGTGGCCTAGTGGTTAGGATTCCGGGCTTTCACTGCCCTGGCCTGGGCGGAACTGAGATCATGCAAGCCGCGGGGCGCGGGCAAAAAAAAGAAAAGACGTTGGTGTTGGAGTCAGGAGATCCAGGCTCTAGGCTCAGCTCTTGCCACTAAATGGTTGAGTGGTTTGAGGCTTCTCTCTTACATAAAGCTAAGATGATTAAATTAGAGGATCCATAAGGACCTGACATGAAAATTTTTAACATTTTGTCCGCAAAGCATATTCTTACTTTCTCTCATGGATCCCTATAAGAATCTTATGAGAGTCCATGTCAGACAATGGGTGTAAGTACATTAACTCAAAATTTGCATACAAATTTTTAAAATTATCTTGGAAATTTTTTTTGATAGATTACATAAGGATAATCAGTCTTCACAGATTATCTCAGACTTCTCATTGGTGTCACCACCCTTAGCTGCTTAGGTTGTAAGCTATTCCTCTGAAATATCAGGCAGCTTTCTGGCTTTCAAAAGCTTTGTTCTTTTTTAATCTTTCATTTGCAGTGTCTCTGTCCTACTCCCTTTGTCCTAGGTAATGATATCTTTTTAAAATTTTTCTTCTATCACTTGGAGATTCTAATAGGTAATGGCAATAAAACACATTTGATTAATCCACCAGGTTTAATTAAACTTTGATGCAAAATTAATGGCAAATTCCTGGGAGAAAAATTGAAATAAATCCCTTCATTTTATAAATGAAAGAAAAAGTAAATTTTAAGCCTGCTTAAAAATGAATTTCAATGAGAAAGCTGCTGTTTGACCTGAATAAAATGTTGAAGTTATATAGAGATTTTTTTACATGGCAGTATGCTTATCAACTTTGACAGCCAAATCAATTTAGACTTTTCATTCTGGTGGCAACAAGTGCTGAAATCCTTTGACTATTAAATTAAGTATCTAGGGAGACATGTGTCAGAGAGTACCAGAATTCTCTAAGACGTTTTAATCAAAATTATACCACATCAGTTTCTTTGTCCTCAAGACAATGAAGTCATCTTTGGCTGGTTTATATCACTTACACTGTATGTGTGGGCAAGAAAAGTATTATAAATCCATATTTTAATTATAAGATTGTCTGAACAGGAGTGGCCTTCAAAAGAGTTGTATTTTCATGTGCCTTGTGATTTGTGTATGCAAAGATTTTGACAAGGTTCCTTCAGTGTATTCCAGCCTACAGAAGTACTTCCTCCAACATGAGAAGACTTACATAGTTGTTTCCCCATTGCTCTTGCAAAATGGCAACTTAGCCAAAACAGCAAATTGATTCTTAGTAGCATTTATGATACTGATTGCAGAGCCTTAAATCACAAGATTTATGTCATTCATTGGGGAAAAAAATAACCACAAATAAGCCAAACATTAATAAATCCCCAATAAATTCTCTTATTAAAAAAAAAATAAGATAAAAACAGTACGTCTCAAAAAACTAAAAATACAACTACCATGTGACCCAGCAGTTCTACTACTGGGTATATATCTGAAAAAAAACGAAAACACTAATTTGAAAAGATACATGCACCCCAACGTTCATAGCAGCATTATTTACAATAGCCAAGATATGGAAGCAACCGAAGTGTCCATTAACAGATGAATGGGTAAAGAAGCTGTGGTATATATATATATACAATGGAATACTACTCAGCCATAAAATAAATGATGATTTGCCATTTGTAACAACATGGATGGACTTGGAAGATATTTTGCTAAGAGGGAAGAAACTGATGGTTACCAGTGAGGAGGGGCAAGTTAGGGGTAAGGGATTAAGAGGCACAAACTACTATGTATAAAATAAATAAGCTACAAGGATATCTTGTGCAATACAGGGAATTTAGCCAATATTTTATAATGATTATAAATGGAATACAACCTTTAAAAATTGTGAATCCTGTGTCGTACGCCTGAAACTTATATAGTATTGTACATCAACTATACTTCAATTAAAAATTATTAACTAATTTAAAAAAAAACAAACAGTACTTCTGTCAATTTTCAGTCATACTGTTTAATGCTTCATCTCTGGAAAGCCAAGAAAGGATGATTTCTATCTGCTCCTGTTTCTTGACTAAGCCTCCTGGAAAGGCAGTACTCCAAAACCCCATTTCCTATGAAGTTAACAAGATTTCCTTCAGGGTTGTGGGTCTAGTCTTTAATCTCTTGCAAGCCATATAGAATACAGTGATCGAGATAATGAGTGGGTAGAGCTTCCTTCTTCTCCAGACAGTACAACCAGATATGTTACTACCCATTGTAATTGCTCTATCTGGTACCCGGATTTTTCTTCCAGTCCAACTTTTTTTTTTTTTTTTTTTTTGTGGTACGTGGGCCTCTCACCACTGTGGCCTCTCCCGTTGCGGAGCACAGGCTCCGGACGCACAGGCCCAGCGGCCATGGCTTACGGGCCCAGCTGCTCCACGGCATGTGGGATCCTTCCGGACCGGGGCACGAACCTGCGTCCCCCGCATCGTCAGGCGGACTCTCAACCACTGCGCCACCAGGGAAGCCCCCAGTCCAACTTTTGATTGACAAAAAGTGCTTTTCACAAAATAAGATTTTTTTTTATAAAGTGAGTATCTGTACTACAAACAAACCCCAGAAGCTAGGCACAGTGGAGAGAGTAGTAGTTTTATCCAGTTGCAGTTTGAAATGAAATGGCAGAGCTTTCAGGTCTTCCATGAAAAAACAAAAACAGGGGGAAAATTGTTTGTTTTTCTGGAGAGCATAAGAATATTTAAAGGTTCAGTAGTTTAAATTTCTTCCATTGCTCTAAGTTATAAACTTGCACTATCATGATCAGCAACCTGGTAGAAAGCTGCAAGATCAGGTTGTGTGTTGGTACAAATTCAAGTTCTGGAGAAATTCCAACCTTTTCAAATCAAGCCTTCTCCAAGAAACAAAAAGCACCACATGTTTTTATAAATAAAGTTTTATTGGGATACATCCATGCTCATTAGTTTACATACAGTCTATAGCTGGCTTCACACAGTAGAGTTAAGTAGTTCTTACAGAAATGTTATGGCCTGCAAAACTGAAAATATTTACTATCTGGCCCTTTGCAGAGAAAGTTGGCTGATCCCTGTGTTAATTAATGATAGTAAAACCAAAGGATGAATAAAGTAGCTTTGCTTTAGTCCTTTGTTTTGGCATCTTTCAACTTAAAATAGACCCAAAGTAAACGAAGGAACATGTAGGTCATAATAATGACAGCTTATGCTTTCTTTTATTTCTGAAAACAGAAAATTATTGTAGACTATCATGCCATGATGATGAGTGCAAAAGAACAGAATTAGACATTTAAAATTTATTTTATACTATGGTAACATTCAAACAAAATATGAGAGAAATTTAAAAAGAAATTTTTTGTACCTATTTCATGAATTCCTTGGAGCCAATCCAGAGCTCCCTCTTCTGTGAACTACAGTAAACATGCTACTCTACTCACTCCTCCTGAGTGATGTCATCTACTCCTGTGGCTTCAATGACTTCTTCATGCTTATGACTTTCTTCTCTATATCTAAACCAGATCTCTCAGCTCATGTGAGAGACATACCTGAATTTCCTACCAGCACCCAAACTTGTCCAGAGCTAGGCTCATCAACTCCATTTCCCCTTCCCTCCATGCCTCAGTGTGCCAGTTTAACAAACCTCTCAAGTTCCAAGAAAGAATATATACCTTGCTCTCTTTTACTTCTAGGCTTTTGTGTTTTCTGTATCATTTGTCTAAAATGTCTTTCCCTCATGTGTCTCATCCCTGTTCCTCCCTCCCCTCAGAGATATCTCCTCTGGGAAGCCCTCCCTGACACTCCCAACCATAAGTACTCACCACTCTGTCTTTTTTTTTTTCTTAAAGTATGATGAGGTTTTTTTTAATTTTTATTTATTTATTGGCTGTGTTGGGTCTTCGTTGCTGCACACGGGCTTTCTCTAGTTGCAGCAAGCAGGGCCTACTCTTCGTTGTGGTGCGTGGGCTTCTCAATGCGGTGGCTTCTCTTGTTGCGGAGCATGGGCTCTAGGCACGCAGGCTTCAGTAGTTGTGGCTCGCGGGCTCTAGAGTGCAGGCTCAGTAATTGTGGCCCACGGCTTAGTTGCTCCGCAGCACGTGGGATCTTCCCAGACCAGGGATCGGACCTGTGTCCCCTGCATTGGCAGGCGGATTCTTAACCACTGCACCACCAGGGAAGCCCCACCCTCTCTTAGAGCCACGTGTTCATCAGCTGCCTTTCTTTTTTTTTTTTTTTTTTTTGCAGTACGCGGGCCTCTCACTGTTGTGGCCTCTCCCATTGCGGAGCACAGGCTCCGGACGCGCAGGCTCAGCGGCCATGGCTCATGGGCCCAGCTGCTCCGTGGCATGTGGGATCTTCCCTGACCAGGGCACGAACTCGTGTCACCTGCATCGGCAGGCGGACTCTCAACCACTGTGCCACCAGGGAAGCCCTGCCTTTCTTTTTAAACAGCAAGTTCCTTGAGAGAGCCAAGTGTGACCTTTTAAATCTTTGTTTCTCAAGTGCTCAGCACAGTGGTCTGGTGGGGAGAGTAGATGCTCAATGAATCTTTTAATGGAAAAATGAATCCTAATTCTAGTTGCTGCTGCCAGTGAAATTTATGTGGTGAAATTTATGGTCCAGCGGGGAGACTTAACATAATCAAAGATAGAACTGTAGGACTTTTAAACTAGAAGGAAGAAGACTGTCTGGTCCAAGGAATCCAAGGTCCAGTGCAGTGGCAGAACTGGGGCCAGAACTCTACCCCTCCAAATTCATTATTCACAGACTGGTTCTTTCTACTAAAACTAGGTCATCTGATAAGGAAAACATGGGCAGTTAGAATGTGAAATGAGGCCAGAAAAAAATGTCAGAAAGCATGCTGGGACTTCCCTGGTGGCACAGTAGATAGGAGTCCACCTGCCAATGCAGGGGACACGGGTTCGATCCCTGGTCTGGGAAGATCCCACATGCTGCGGAACAACTAAACCCGTGCGCCACAACTACTGAGCCTGCACTCTAGAGCCCACAAGCCACAACTGCTGAGCCCACGAGCCACAACTACTGAGCCTGCATGCTACAACTACTGAAGCCCACGCACCTAGAGCCTGTGCTCCACAACAAGAAAAGCCACCGCAATGAGAAGCCCGCGCACCACAACGAAGAGTAGCCCCCGCTCGCTGCAACTAGAGAAAGCCCGCGTGCGGCAACGAAGATCCAATGCAGCCGAAAATAAATAAATTTATTTAAAAAAAAAAGCATGCTGATGTACTTGAAGTCTTATTTATTAACTTTGACCCCACAGAATAATAGCCAGAATGTGATAAGTATATTCCCCCCCTCACATATATATTTTTCCTGAAAGAAATTATTTTATCATAAATAAGATTAAAAATGCATTAGGAACAGGTAAGTATTTTTTAAAGATCATAACCAAAATAGTTAAAAGTTAAAATGTAGAATTAATGCAAAGACAGCCAATATAAAAATGAAGATGATGGGGGGGAACCCACCCTCTAGAGTCATAAATGAAAAAAATAATTTCTCCATATATTCTAAGTCAAAATTATTTACCAGAGATTAAATTACATATGGAGGAAGCAGCAAGGAGAAAAATATGTAGCTTTTTTTTTTTAATATAAATTTATTTATTTTATTTTTGGCTGTGCTGGGTCTTCAGTTGCTGTGTGCCAGCTTTCTGTAGTTGCAGCGAGCGGGAGCTACTCTTCGTTGTGGTGCACGGGCTTCTCATTGTAGTGACTTCTCTTGTTGCGGAGCACAGGCTCAGTAGGCTCAGTAGTTGTGGCTTGTGGGCCCTAGAGCACAGGCTCAGTAGTTGTGGCACACGGGCTTAGTTGCCCCGCGGCATGCGGGATCTTCCTGGACCAGGGCTCGAACCTGTGTCCCCTGCATTGACAGGCAGATTCTTAACCACTGCGCCACCAGGTAAGTCACTGTAGCTTTATTTATATAAATTTTACCAAGAAAACAAGTAGCTAAATGTTTAGTGAAAGAAAAAAATATAGAAAGTCTACAGGTGGCTCAACTTTCACAGAAAATTTAAAATATTTTTAAAACTGTAGCCTATAAAAAACAAAACTGAATACTTTAACTACATATCTGGCTAGTTTAACCAAACAGAAAAATCATTGTATTAATAATAACAGAACACAAAATATACAGGAATCTACAGTTATGTTTACAAGGAGACATTAAGGGCATAGAGACATACTTATGATATAATGATAAGAGAAAGAAGCAAGCCACAAAGTTATGCAATATTTCATAGAGGAAGATTTGAAGGAATTATACTAAATTATGGGTAATCACATTATGATATTCTTTTTTCTGTACGTTTATAACTTTCTTTACCTCAACAGTATTTAACTGTGAAATGTATTTTGTCAGGTAAAAAATACAAAGTGCTAGCATAACAGAAAACGTAAAAAGAAGCCCATTTTTACTCTTTTAAATTTTTATGGACTTCCACTTTTGGTCAAGATGGAATAACAGGGACGAGATTTATTCTTCCATTTGAAACAAACAAAAAATTGAACAATAGTTGTAGAAATTGTCCAGACTGTGATGCAGGAAGGGGGAATCCAACAGGAGCGTGTGGTTTCCTATAGTTGAGGCAATGGCACTTAAGAGTCTGGGAAAGCCAAGGCAGGTAGAGGTTTTAGGGCACAGAACCAGAGAGAAGAGAGCCACACAGAGAGAGAACCATGGGGATGTATAGAGGGTCCTGCTCAGGTCTTCAGTTGAGAACCAATCAGTGTGTGTGTGTACACAAACCGAGGCCAGGGAAAACCACCTGAAAAGAACTGAGGGAACATCTTCAGAGTTTACACAGGGCCAGTTCCTCTTCCCACCAGCCAGAATAGAAAACCTCAAAATTCACGGTGTCAAGTAGAATACTCAGAAATGTTTGTGCCTAAGTAGCAGGGCAAAATAAGCACCAGGCTAAACCCTGCTCTTGTCTCTTTAGGCACAAGACCCAAAAGAATTAAAACTGTTACCATGTAACCTATCCACAACCCAGACAAAGGTCAAAAATTTAAATTTAAAGGAATTTTTAAAATCTAGCACCTAACAAGGTAAAATTCACAAGCCCTGGAATCTGAATTTTTTTTAATTACCAGACACGCAAAGATAAAGGAAAATAAAACCAATAACAAGAAGAAAAATCAGTCATCAAAATCAACCCAGAGGGCTTCCCTGGTGGCGCAGTGGTTGAGAGTCTGCCTGCCGATGCAGGGGACACAGGTTTGTGCCCCAGTCCGGGAAGATCCTACATGCCGCGGAGCAGCTGGGCCTGTGAGCCATGGCCACTGAGCCTGCGTGTCCAGAGCCTGTGCTCCGCAACGGGAGAGGCCACAACAGTGAGAGGCCCACGTACCGCAAAAAAAAAAAAAAAAAACCCAGAAATTTCACAGGTGTTAGAATTAAAACAGTTAAAAATTATACATTTATTCTGTATGTTCAAGAAGCTAGAGGAAAGCTTGAACGTGTTAACTAAAAGTATGAAAGATATAAATAAAACCAAAATGAAACTTCTGGAGATAAAAACTACAGTGTCTGAGATGAAAAATACACTGGATGGGATAAGCAGCAGATTAGACATTATAAAAGAAAAAGTTAGTGAACTTGAAGATATAACAATGGAAACTATACAAAATGAAATCAGAGAGAATACTGAAAAGGTAGTAATTTACTCCAAATTGATCTTGTAATTACACAATCCGTATCTAAATATCAACATGCTTTTGGGAGAAATTGACAAGCTTCTCCTACAATTTATATGGAAATGCAAAGGACCTAGAGTAGCCAAGACCATTTTGCAAATTAAGAATAAAGTTGGGGGACTTCCCTGGTGGCGCAGTGGTTAAGAATCCTCCTGCCAATGCAGGGGACACGGGTTCGATCCCTGGTCCGGGAAGATCCCACATGCCGCGGAGCAGCTAAGCCTGTGCACCACAACTACTGAGCCTGCCCTCTAGAGCCCGCAAGCCACAACTACTGAAGCCCGTGCACCTAGAGCCTATGGTCCGCAACAGGAGAAGCCCATGCACCGCAACAAAGAGTAGTCCCCACTCGCCACAACTAGAGAAAGCCTGAGCACAGTTACGCAGACCCAATACAGCCAAAAATAAAAATAAATAAATAAATTTATATTAAAAAAAAGAATAAAGTTGGTTGACTACCAGTTTCAAAAATTATCATAAAGTTACAACAATCAAGACAGTATAGTATTAGTACAAGTATAGACATACATATCACTGCAACAGAATAAAAAGTCCAGATATAAACCCTTACTTTTATGGTCAGTTGATTTTCAACACAGTTATATCAATGGTTACTAATAAGCACTATCCTGAATAAAAAGGAACAAACTACTGATAAATGCTACTTCAGCGTAATGTTTCACTCAACATTATGCTGAGAGAAAGGCACCAGACACAAAAGACCTCACATGATTACATTTATATGAAGTTTCCAATAAAAGGCAAATCTGTGGGGACAGAAAGCAGATCAATGGTTGCCTGAAGCTAGAGGTGGGAGTGGGAATTGACTGCAAACAAACACAAAGGAATTTGAGATATGATGAAAATGTCTAAACTGGATTGTGGTGCTGGTTGCACAACTCTATAAATTTACTAAAAATCATTGACTTGTGCAGTTCAGTGGGTGAATTTGATGCTATATAGAGTACATATCAGTAAAGCTTAAAAAAAGAGGCAGGGAAGGGAAGCAGTGCCCATAAAGACAACTGAGGAGGAGCAGCCGACAATACTTTCATTTCATGCGTGGGTTTTTCTTACCTTTTTCCCTCTTCACCTTATTTTTTTAAGCTTTTTAAAATTATTTTTATTGATGCATACTTGACATAACATTATATTAGTTTCAGGTGTATAACATGATGATTTGATATTTTGTATATATTATAAAACGATCACCACAGTAAGTCTGATTACCATCTACTACTGTACATAGTTACAATTTTTTTTTTCTCATGATGAGAACTTTCAAGATCCACTCTCCTAGCTACTTTCAAATATGCAGTACGGTATTATTAACTATAGTCACTGTGCTATACATTACATCCCCGTGACTTATTCTTTTCTTCCCATTCTACTGAGATATAAGTGACATACAGCACTGTATGAGTTTAAGGTATACAGCATAATGATTTGACTTACTTCATACATCATGAAATGTTTATCACAAGTTTAGTGAACATCTGTCATCGTGTATCCTTTTCAACTTATTTCTATTACACAAGCAATCTGTCATGTGTGCTCATATTTTTTTTTTACACTTAAAAATTCATGTAGTCAGGGCTTCCCTGGTGGCGCAGTGGTTGAGAGTCCACCTGCCGATGCAGGGGACACGGGTCCGTGCCCCGGTCCGGGAAGATCCCACATGCCGCAGAGCGGCTGGGCCCATGAGCCATGGCCGCTGAGCCTGCGCGTCTGGAGCCTGTGCTCCGCAACAGGAGAGGCCACAGCAGTGAGAGGCCCATGTACCACAAAAAAAAAAAAAAAAAATTCATGTAGTCAGAAAAGAACAGAAAAGAAAATCATACATAATCATGGTACCCAAATCAATATCTTAGTGAATGGAAACTTTCTTCCAAATCTCTTTTATATGTTTATTTATCTGTCTGTTTATACTGAAATTTCCTCTTTTGTTTTTAAGGAACTGAAATTTTTCCTACTCTGTTGAATAGGCTGTTTCTAACTATATTATGACAGATCCTTCTGGGTTTTTTTTTTTCTTTTATGGGGTTAATAAATATATAGTATATTCACGTAAATTAATTTGTGTCGATTTGTAGGAATGGTTCCCCAAGGTGAGGCCAACTTTTCTCCATCTCTAAGCCCTGGGAGCTCCATGGTGCCGATGCCAATCCCTCCTCCTCAGAGCTCTCTGCTCCAGCAGACTCCGCCCACTTCTGGCTACCAGTCACCAGACATGAAGGCCTGGCAGCAAGGAGCAATGGGAAACAACAAGTAAGGGGGCATTTTTATATATGAGCATCCCTGATACTCTGCAGCACATAAGAACAAATATGCCTTCACAATCCAAATAGAAGAGTATTAGCTACTATCCATTTGCAAATTCAAGGAACTGAATTTTATGTTATCAGCAAATAGCGATTTTTAAGTCCTTTAAGTTTCAAGTCAATTTTAAGGCAAATTTGTGTGTTTAGAGTATAGAAAAGTACTGTAAACCTTTTCATCCCACTCCCAGCACACCTGAGGAATATGATCGACTCCTATGAGTAACAGAGCTTCGCTGGGACAGATATAGGAATGAGTACTTTTTAAAAAATCATTCTTTATAAAAACACTTAAAAATCTTAAAAATCTAAAGCAAGAATGGCAAAATGTTAGAATTCAACAGAGCTGAATAGTGGGCACACGGTTTCACTCTTCTCAGTATGTTTGAAGGATTTCATAGCAACAGCAAAGGTTTTTAAGTCTTCTAAGGTCATTCTACCTTACCTAGCTTTTTGAATCTCTGGATTTTCAGTGGCCTTGTTTTACCCATTTTACTGAGAATTATCTTACTAAAGTCATTTTTCCCCCCAAATCGTGGCTGCTGAACTTTTCACACATCACTTGAGTTTTATAAAGGTTTTAATTTGGTTGTGTCTTGATTCTAATGACAGGGAAGCCGTTTGATCTGACAACATAATAAGTAAGGTAGTTAAAGTTGAAAACTTAAGACCATATTCTCTTAAAGTTCATTGAAAGGTAAGAGAGGAAATCTTCCTGTTAGAGAACTGTGTAGCTCTCAGTGAGGACTGATGTAAACTAGGTAGAAATGGAACAGTCTGTGTGATGTGCAAGAACTTAGTCTTCTACTGTGTTCTAATCCCAGCTTCCTATACTCACTTTAGATTCCATGGTCCATCTTTATAATTACTCCCTTACAGGCACTCTCAGCTCCCTTGCTCACCTCTCCCTCTGTTGCACTTATGCCTAGCAAAATGCTCCCTAATGAAATCCAACTAAACTCTCGCTCCATACCTACACCTAAGCATCTGAATGTGCCCTGAGGAAAAAAAAAACACAGTCATGCTGACAGATCTGCTCCCCTTCACAGTTAAATCCCTTCCTCTCCTTCCATTTCTTATTGAATCTGTCAGGCTTTCATCCCTACCATTCCACCACAAGTATTCTTATCAAGGTCCTTAATGTCCTTTACAATGCCAAATGCAATGAGCATTGATAGCACTTGACATATTTGAGCATGTACTCTTTCTTGGAGCTCTGTGTTCGTTTGGTTTCTGGAACAACTTTCTCTCCTGAGAAAGGTGACTCTCTTCCTAACCCTCAGTCTCCTCTGCTGGATCTTCCTCATCTCCCTGACCTCCATTTTAGGGCCTCAGAGCTCATTCTAGGACGTCTTCCCCATATCTGCTTGCTCCCTTAGTTATATCATTCAGTCTTACTGATATAAATGCCTGTCCCTATGCTTATGACTCCTAAATTTAAGTCTCTAGCCCAGACTTCTCCCCTGAGCACCATACTGTATATACCACAGCCGAATCGACATCTTTACTTAGAAGTCTAATAGGCATCTCAAACATAACATGACAAAAACTAAAGTGATATTCTTCCCCAAACCTGCTCGTCTCATACTTTTTTCACATCTCAATAAACAACTCTATTCTTCCAGTTATTCAGAAGACAACCTTTTCTCTTTCTCTCACATCCCACATCAAACATCCGTCAGCAAATCACATCAGCTTCTTAGCAGCTCTCACTCCTTACTGTCCCACTTGTACACTTTAGTGCAAGCCAGCATCATCCTTTTCCTAGACCACTGCAGTGGCCTCCTGTCTTCCTGCTTCCACCCTTGCTCCACTACAGTTTAGTCTCCACATGGTAGCCAGAGTGATGCTTTTAAAACATGAGGCAAGATATCAGCCCTTTACTCAGAACACTCCAACTTATTCAAAATACAATATAGGGCCTCTGATGCCCTACATAATCTTGCTCCAGGATACCTCTCTGACCTCATCTGCTATTCTCATCACTCATTCTGCCGTACTGGCTTCTGTTTATTCCTCTGTTCCTCAGATGTGCCAAGTACATTGCAAACTCAGGGCCTTTGCATTTTTAAATCCCTCTGCTGGAATGTTCTTCTCTCAGTAGCCACATGGATTTCTCTCTCACACTTCAAGTCTCTTCTTAAAAAATGTCACTTTATTAGACATAGGCATTGAATGTCACCATATTAAACTTCCCTGACCATCATTTCTAAACAGCATTTCCCACCTCTTAGTCCCTCCTTTCCCTTCTTTATTTCTCTTTATCATGCTTAACATCTGACATACTGTGTGTTAGTCTATTTATGGTCTGTCTCCTCCAGCTAGAATATAAGCCTCAGAAGAGCAAGGACTTTTTGTTTACTTGTATATGTCCATCCTTTAGAACAAGTAAGCACTTAATATACATCTGTTGAACAAATGAGTGTAGAGATTCCCTATTCCTACCTAACTCATTTTTTGGATGCAGATTCAAACATGGACTTGAGTTTTTGTTGCACTTTAGCAGTTTCTATAAACTTTTGACTTTCCCAAATCATTTGAGAAAGAAAATAGTTATCACCAACTCTTCAAACATTCACACTTGCTTATTTGGTTCATGTATAAAAGTTTATTAGTCAACACAGGCAACATATAGTTTGTGATCACTCACTGTCTCTTTTGCACAGTGCAAGATACCACAAGGAGCTGGGGAAAACAGCCCCTGTTGTCAACTTACCTAGAGTGTAGTTAATGACAGGAGTAGGTCGGAGAGAAGTAAAACATGAAACAAAGACTCATTAAGCAGAATGATGTAATAGAGCTCAGAGACAGTGTAATGTGATTCTTTTTCATTATCTCTTTGGTAGCAAGAGAAATAAAGGGTTAAACAGACTTATTTGTCCAGGAACTGGACAGTGTTACTGTGTAACTCTAGTCACAAAGGAGAATCCCAGGGCTTATTAGCATTTTAAAGGCAGAGGTCTGTGGTTTTAACCCTTTGTTTCTGAGACTTATTTGACCAGGAACTCCTCCTTGCTTGTTAATACCTGTAATATCTATGGAACCTACTTTAGGCCAAAGTTGTCATCTTTCCCTTTTCCCCCCATGATTTAAGGGCTACCAAATACCTGGTGCTAGCATAAGGAAACTGTGATAACTGCCATGAGGCAAATCAGGAAAGCAGGCGAGGGAGGGGTCCAGGAAAGTGTGAGGAAGGGGGCCTTCATGCATTGGGCCTAAGGTGCCAGTGAACCCCACAGTCCATTCCAGGACCTGGAACAGTGATTGATGCTGCAGAAGGGCTTGATCTTCTTCCCATGGGGGAAGAAACTAAAATGGAGCTATTGGCAGGAGTAGTTTGAAAGAACTTAGGCTAATATACAGTCCCAAATATAATTTGAAAAGAAATTAAATCCTAAACTTTTTTCACTAAGTATGACATCATTGCAGTCCTTGAAGCTGCTGCATGCATTAACTTACATAGCCCTGCGCCTTCACAGTGGTGATTTATGTATCAGTTGCAAATGAGCACTGTCTAAGGCAGAAATGTTCTCATTAGAAAATGGGCAGTAGACTAATGGTTTTTTTCCTCATCTTTAGCTGTGGGGACACTGTCTGACAAGCATACACACTGTACAGACATTAATGGTCCACAGATGCATTATTGACCATTTCCTAGGCATATAATTTTCTTTGAGCATTTGTGTTTTATAATTACTTGGGGAAAATTTGCTACTTTTCTTCAGACATGATGAATAGGCTGTTTCTCAGCCTGTTAATTTCAGTATGATTACCTTAATTTACCAGAAGCTGTAAATGTTAGTTCATCCTGCTTACCTCCCAAGAGCAAGCAAGGAATAGATAAGCCATTGATGGGATAAATAATTTTTGAAATCAAATTCTTCAGAATAAGCATTAAAATAGGTGGAATTTTACCAGCAGCTTATTGTTTAAAAATTGATAGATAATCACAAAACATTTGGTGTTTTTTTTGGAACTTACCAAAGACATAGTTCATATTATTTTCCTTTAGATATGTATATCTGTATCACTTAGAATCTGGGGGGTTCAGATATAAAGTTTCAAATTGTATTTACTTGGAGTTTATTCCATACTATTCTATCTGCTAATAGAAACTGGTTTAACATTTGAGATCCTTGGTGTAACCACAGTCCAGACCTTGGTGGTGAAGAAGGAAGTCTAAAACAAGCCCTCTGAAAACCATAACTGGCATTGCATTTTGCTTCCTAGAAAAGACATGAAGCTATCTTCAGGCCTGAGAAAACCTTTGAAGTCTTCAAAAATATTACATTTTCCAAATAAAAATATCTGGTATATACTTCTTGGTTTCCTCTTAGTTTATAGCATATTGAAAATGGCCAGAAGCTGAATCCTTGAGAAGTGACAGCAAGCGGTAGGACACTGAATAAAGGCTCTCGAATTTTAATGTGCGTAAGTAGTTAGAAATGCAGCTTTCCATACCCACCCCCAGAAAATATGATTCACTAGGGCTGGGGTAAGGCCTGAGAGTCTCAATTTTCAATGAATACCAGGGAATTCTCTTGCAGATGGTCTCTAGACTACACTTCAAAAAACATTGGTATACATACAGTAAAATCTATCAACAAAAGCAACTGAACCTCATCAGTTGACAGCACTGAGTAATAACCCATGTCCACAATTAATTCATTCATCAGATATTTACTGAGTGCCTGCTGCTGTATGTCATTTATTAGTAGAGACAAGGAATAAATGGAACAAAATATCATCACTTCCCCCAGGTATTAAACCTAAGAGAATATACGAGCAATCACAATATAAGAATGCTACCTTTGAATCATTCATTCCTTTGTTAATTTATTCAATGACCATTTATTGAAGACTGATATATATGCCAGGTACTTTGCTTAAATAGGATATTCTCTATTTAAGAAGATAAAATAGTGTAATAAATACTAGAATGATTTTGATGTTTAAATGGGTAAACCAGTTATCTGGAAGATTTACTTCTGTGGAAAACTTCCTTTCTTAGTTATTTGAATAATTGAAGTTTAACAACTGTTGATACTAAGCCAGATAATTATGACTTAAAATGAGGTCATTTTAGTTATTAAACCCCTTGAGCAGAGTTCAAAGAGCATCTTAGTTCTAAGTGCATCTTAGAACTAAGAATGATACTTAGTTCTTATATATTATAATAAGATAAAATCTTACACATAACTTAGGAATATAAAATATTTTCTTTGGAATTCCATCTAATAATTTAGAAAAAGAGTCCACACACATTATCCCCATGTTCATGATCAGTGGTTGTAATTGAGATTGTTTTTGAGTTAACAGTGTGTTCAGTCAAGCTGTCCAGAACCAGCCCACGCCTGCACAGCCAGGAGTGTACAACAATATGAGCATCACCGTGTCCATGGCAGGTGGAAACACAAATGTTCAGAACATGAACCCAATGATGGGCCAGATGCAGATGAGCTCTTTGCAGATGCCAGGCATGAATACTGTGTGCCCTGAGCAGGTAAGTGGCACAACTGGCACAATTGCTACACACACACATTGTGCTCTATATCACACCACACTGCAATTCATTATTCCAAGGAAATCAGGAATGTTCAGTTACCTGTCAAAAATAACCACACTTCTTTTTCTTTCCCACTATCTTTTGATAATTACTATTTATTAAGATATACAATGGAAATTTTGACAGACCTTGTAAGATTTTAGTCTCACGAGATTTTAGTGTTTTAGATTTATTATAAAATGATACATATAATACATTGACTTGGAACTTACCCCTTTATATTTTGAACACATTTTCTTCATTTCTCCCTTTCAGTTCAACAAACTCAGTACTTACTATATACAAAGATAGCTCTGTGGGCAATAATATTAACAAGTTGGGGAGGCACAACATGAACAAAGGATTAGTTGAATAATAGGACAGAACAGCTGTGTAAGAGATGGACCCCATAGGACTGTGCATATATTTCTGTCAGATTAGGGGTATATACAGTTAACCACAGAGGGTTTAAAAGAAAAAGGGTCTGATTAGGAAAGTCTTCATGGGAAATTTGCCTAAAGGAAGAGATAGAAAAGAATATTCAATACTGGTTAGCACAGCATGACCTAGACAGGAATAGATGTTGAAAAGCCTAATGAATGTTAAGGGGATGTTTATATTATATTTAGAGCAGAATTTAATTGGTAAGCTTTTTAGGGGGTGTTGCAGGCCATCTAAATGTTTAGTTTATCTTGGAGCCTCCTAAAGATTTTTAAGGAAAGAATGACTAAATTCAAAGTGATATTTAAAAAAATCTTTGGGTACTCCCTGTAGTTACTATTCTGTCATCAACCACAAAGTAGACTATGGTGACTCAGCTATGACCATATCGCCATAATTTATAGCAAGTCTTAAAAAACATGTAAACACTGATTACCTTTTCTATAGAATTCCTTTTTGATATGAATTTTTAAAAAAGTCCCCATTCACCAGGTATTAGCCTAATGAAGTTTGCAGGGAAAAAACCAACAACTTAGGGACTTCCCTGGTGGCACAGTGGTTAAGAATCCACCTGCCAACGCAAGGGACATGGGTTCGAGCCCTGGTCTGGGAAGATCCCACATACCACAGAGCAACTAAGCCCGTGCACCACAACTACTGAACCTGTGTTCTGGAGCCCGTGTGCCTAGAGCCTGTGCTCCACAACAAGAGAAGCCACTGCAATGAGAAGCCTGTGCACCGCAACAAAGAGTAGCCCCCACTCGCCGCAACTAGAGAAAGCCCACACACAGCAACAAAAACCCAACGCAGCCAAAAATAAAATTAATTAATTAATTAAAAAAAAAATAGAACTTCATTTAAAAAAAAACTCAATGACTTAGTGATATCTTATAGCAAAATAAAAGAACTAAATAGGATTGTTTCTTGTCCTTGTTGTTATCTTGTCGTATTTCAGTTAGTAGAATTATTCACTATCTCTAGTATATTAAGACAGAATAATAAAAAATAAAATGAATTAGGTAAAAAGAATATTACATTTAAAATGTATTTCTTATATAGTTGGGTCTTGCTTTTTTATTCAGTTTGACAATCTCTGCCTTTTAATTGGAGTGGCTAGCCCATTTACATTTAATGTGATTCTTGATATTGCTATTGAAGATTGAAATCTCTCATCTTATTTGTTTTCTCTTTGTCCCATCTTGCCTTTTTTGGTTTAATTGAATATTTTAATTCATTTTATCTCCTTTGTTGGTTTATTAGCTAAAAATAACTCTTGTTTTACTGGTGCTTTAGAGTTTATAGTATACACCTTTGTTGCCATCTACCTTCAAATGCTATTATATCACCTCATATAAATATAAAAATCTCACAATGGTTTATTTCTATTTCTCCCCTCCTGTGCTATTGTTGTACATACATATCATATCTACATATACTAATACCCCACAATATGTTGTTAGTACTTTTTTACTTTACTTTTTTTACTTTAAACAGTCAATAATATTTTTTAAAGTTTAAATAAGTAGTTTTTATATTTCACACATAGTTATTTCCAGTGTTCTTCATTCCTTGGTGTAGATCCAAATTTCCATCTAGTATCATTCTCCTTTTTCCTGAAGGTCTTCATTTTGTATAGTGCACGTCTGCTGGTGATGAATTCTTTCAGCTTTTGTATGTCTGAAAAAGTTTTTGTTTCACCATCATCTTTGAAAGTTCTTTTCCCTGAATCCTAGGTTGGTAGTTTTAGCTTTCAGCACTTTAAAGACATTGCTCCACTGTATTTCTGATGAGATATCTGCTGTCTCTGGCTGCTTCTAAGATTAATCTCTTTATCACTGGTTTTAGGCAGTTTGATTATGATATGCCTTAGTGTGATTTTATTCATGGTTCTTGTGCCTGGGGTTCAGTCAGCCTCTTGATTCACAGGTGTATAATTTGCATCAAATTTGGAAAAGTATTGGCCATTATTTCTTCAGATATTTTTTCTGTCACCAACCCCCTCCTCTTCTTCAGAGACTCTAATTACATATATCGTAGGCCATTTGAGTTATCCTACAGTTCACTGATTTTCTGGGTTTGGAGTTTTTTAAGGGGGTATGAGGTCAGTCATTTTTTTCTCTGTGTGTTTCATTTTGGATAGTTTTTATTGCTATAGCTTCAGATTCACAGTTCTTTTCTTTTGCAATATCTGATAGTTTTATCTAGTGTATTTTCATCTCTAGAAATTCACTTTGGACCCTTTTTATATCTTCCATATCTCTAACATGTTCAGCCTTCCCTCTTTTTGAATATGTGGAATATGGTTATTATAATAGCTGTCTTAATATTCTTGCTTGTCACTTCTAGCATCTGCATCATTTTAGGATTGGCTTCAATTAATTGATTTTTCACTTAATTATGGATCATATTTTTCTGTTACTTTATTTTATTTTTAAAAAATTTTATTGAAGCATCATTGATTCCAATGTTGTGTTAATTTCTGCTTTTCAGCAAAGTGATTCAGTTATACTTGTATATACATTCTTTTTTAATATTCTTTTCCATTATGGTTTATCACAGGATGTTTAATATAGTTCCCTGTGCTGTACAGTAGGACGTTATTGTTTATCCATCCCATGTATAATAGTTTGCATCTGCTAATCCCAAACTCCCAATCCTTCCTGACCCTGTCCCCTCACCCCCATGGCAACCACAAGTCTGTTGTCTATGTCTGTGAGTCTGTTTTTGTTTCGCAGATATGTTCATTTGTGTCGTATTTTAGATTCCACATATAAGTGATATCATATGGTATTTGTCTTTCTCTTTCTGACTGACTTTGCTTAGTATGATAATCTCTAAGTCCATCCATGTTGCTGCAAATGGCATTATTTCATTCTTTTTAATGGCTGAGTGATATTCCATTGTGTATATATACCACATCTTCTTTATCCATTTATCTGTTGATGGACATTTAGGTTGTTTCCATGCCTTGGCTATTGTAAATAGTGGTGCTGTGAACATAGGGGTGCATGTATCTTTACAAATTATAGTTTTGTCTGGGTATATGCCCAAGAGTGGGATTGCTGGATATGGCAACGCTAATTTTAGTTTTTCGAGGAACCTCCATACTATCTCCATAGTGGCTGCACCAATTTACATTCCCACCAGCAGTGTAAGAGGGTTCCCTTTTCTCCACACCTTCTCCAGCATGTATTGTTTGTAGACTTTTTAATGATGGCCATTCTGACCGGTGTGAAGTGATACCTCATTGTAAGTCATAGTTTTGGTTTGCATTTTTCTAATAATTAGCGATGATGAGCATCTTTTCATGTGCCTGTTGGCCATCTGTATGTCTTCTTTGGAGAAATGTCTATTTAGGTCTTCTGCCCATTTTTCGATTGGGTTGTTTGTTTCTTTGTTGTTGACTTGTACAAGCTATTTGTATATTTTGGAAATTCATCCCTTGTCAGTCACATCTTTTGCAAATATTTTCTCCCAGTCTGTAGGTTGTCTTTTCGTTTTGTTTTTGGTTTCCTTTGCTGTGCAAAAGCTTATAAGTTTGACTAGTTCCCATTGGTTTATTTTTGCTTTTATTTCTATTGCCTTGGGAGACTGACCTAAGAAAACATTAGTACGATTTATGTCAGAGTCTGCTACTTTGCATACCTGGTAATTTTTTATTGGATCTCAGACATGTGAATTTTACCTTGTTTATGTTCCTATAAATATTGAGATTTGTTTTGGGAAATGCTTAAATTACTTGGAAATAAACAGTTTGATTTTTTTCAGGTCTTGCTTTTTTGTTTAGTGGGACCAGAGCAGTATTTAGTATAGGGCTAATTTTACCCTACTACTAAGGCAAAACCATTCTGGTACGCTACCTGAATCATGATGTTTTCCACTCTGGCTGGTGGGATCAGGACCTGTTCCCAGCTCTGTGTGATCTTTGGGAATTATTCCATGTAAATCTTTTCAGGTGAATCTTTGCTTTGGGTAGTTCTGTAACATCCATTAGCTAGTTGATCTAAGTTAGTTGTATCTTAGTTGTACTAAGCTGCTACTCTCTGTGGTGTTCTCTCCTGATATCCTGCCCTGTGAATTCTAGCTCTATACGCTCAATTCAGGAAGATTTCCAGGTGCTGTCTGGTTCCCTGTCCTCATGCTGCAGCCTGGAAATTCTCTCTAGGCAGTAGGCTGGGGTAGTGGTAGGACTCACCTCAATTGTTTCCCAACCCTTAGGGGCAACTTTCCCCTTCATTGCCTTTGTCCAAGGTCTTGAGTGTGTTCATTTCATATATTTTGTCCAAATTTTTAGTTGATTCAGGCAGAGGATAAATCTAATCCCTGTTACTGAATCTTGACTGGAAGTGGAAGTCTTTTGCTAATTAACTTTCACGAGTGTTGAATTAACTTTTTATTGAAGTATCTATCTGTAAGGATATACAGAAAAGTACATAACTAGATGAATTTTCGCAAACTGAACACATCTTTTTAACTATCACCTAGATCGAGAAACAGAATATTACCAGCCGCACCCCAAAGGTTCTCCCCACACCCCCTTGCATGTCTGTCTACTTCTACAAAGGGAACCACTGTCCTGACTTCTAACAGCACAGTAAATTTCTAAGCTTGTTATTTCTGCTCTCCTCCTATTACTTTTCTGTCAGTGAGATTGTTTTTCATTGAGGAATTTGGTCTTCAACATAAACAACTAGTTTGTAATTTGGTCTTGTACTTATCTTTAATAGATAAATGATCCAGCACTGAGACACACAGGCCTCTACTGCAACCAGCTCTCATCCACTGACCTTCTCAAAACAGAAGCAGATGGAACCCAGGTCAGTAAGAAAACTCTAAGCCCAGAGCTGTCAAGTTTTCTCTAGATACACAGGAATCTCTGTGTAGCATCGCGGTTAAGAGCCTGACCTTGAGAGTCAGACCTGGTTGTGAGTCCTGGCTCTGCTCTTCTTAGCTGTGTCATCCTGGGCATGTTAGGGAACTTTCCTGAGCTGCCGTATAACCAACAGAACTGATGAGATACCTGCTTAGAGGATTATGAGAGGGTTAAATGAGATAAGCTTTCAGAAAGGTTAATCCAATGTTTAGACAGGATAAGCGATCACAGATGGTGACCACTAATTGCTATTTGTAAATAAACACAGTGCTAAAACTCATGTGTAATCAGAATACCTCAAAAGAGTTCAATAAATTCAGACAAAACAGAATGCCTACTGTGTACTCTGCCTCCTTTTGGAAGTTTGTTTCAAAACAATACGAATAACAAGGGTGGCCACTTTCCTATATCAGCAGAAATTAAGATATTTTTTAAAAAACACAGGCCTTATGCAAAGGTGGAGATACAAAGAAACATGAGACATGTTTGCTCTTTAGGTGAACTGTGGGGAGAAGTGAGGAAAGGAAGCTTCATTTGTGGAATGCCTATGATTTGCCAGGCATTGTGTTAGGCACTATCTGCTTTATCTCATGTAAACATCACTGTAACCCTATGAAGGAGTTAGTTTTCCTTTTTTTTCACAGATGAAGAAACAGAACCTGAGGTGATCTAACTACATATACAATTCACAAACTAGAAAGTGGCAGAGCTGAGTTTCAAACCCAGGTCTTTCTAACACCAAAGTTTATGCTTTTTCTGCCATACCACTTAGGGACTGTCGAAAGATAAAACATACAGACAAATGCACGTAAATTATTACATAACCAAAGAAGGCAAACTCAAATTTATTACAAGTAACAAGAGCCATAAGCATTAAAAGAAAGGAGAAATTCCTGAGGTTGTCAGAGAGCATTTATGTAGGAGATAGGAGTGAACTGGGCCTTGAAGGAGGCAAATGAAGGAGAAAGGTACTGTGGTTTTTGGAGGCTGAGGAAGGGGGTGAGCTTGGAAGTCCAGGGGATTGGAAGTTAGAGGGCACAGAGACAGGGAAACAGTAATATCAGCATAGTCCTGGGAAGCCAAATCCACTGAGCATAAAGGGTTTGTAATAAGAATTCACAGGAATTAAAATTGGTAAAGTAGATTGGATCAAATTTCCAGGGGCCTTGAATACTAAACTCTAAGGAATTTGGATTCAGTCCTACAAATGAAGCATCATCCCTGAAGGGGAACAGTGAGAAAAGTGCTAGTTTAAGCTTCATCTTGAGGGGGGAAGAGGGAAAAGGAAGAGCACTGGACAGCCAGCTCAGAAAGAGGAAAGCCAGTTAGGAAACTATGTGCATAGTTGGAGCGTCGGGAAATAGGATCTGAGTCCTGTGATGGTGAAGAGAGGATTTTGTGCTGGGGGAAATGAAGTCTTTATTCACTAGACATTTTAAAAAGCCTCCTACTTACAGAGACATATACTTACAACAAAACAACTAAGTTTTAAAGTTCCTGAGTCCTGGGATAGTACGTGAATTGAAGTAAAAACTATGCTGGAAAATCTTAAGAGGTTGGGACTCAGCTCTCACATCACTCTTCTCATTGGACAAAGCATAAGTTTTGTTTTCGTGTTGCTTTGCCTGTCTGTGAAGGTATAGCAATATCAGAAATCCTTTGAGGTCTGGTCTAAGTCACCATGTTTTTAAGTAATAATTCAAAAAGGCTGAGATGTGTACTTTTTGGAGTTTGGTATCTTTTTAATAAAGCATTCTTTTTAAAGCAGCAGAATTTTCTCTCCAGTTTGTTTTATCATGCCTTTATCAAAAATTTTTTAAGTGTTTGGGGGCACAAACACCTTATGCTCTGCCCCAGTATTTCATGTGTTGAAACATATAAACATGAAATTTTATGTTAATTTTTAAAAAAATCAGTCATTGCCTAAATGCACTGTAGTTTGTGCTCACGTTAAGTTTCAGTGGCAGAATCTTCTTTCTGTGGTAGCCCATCATGAAATCTCTATTTGCTCTAATGTTTTTGTATTTGCCAGACAAAAGCTGGGGAGTGAGTTGGATAGAAATATAGAAACAGATGTACAGAAAAGGAGACGGAAAAGAACAAGGAGAGAAGGAGTAGGGGAGGATAGAGGGCTAGCTGCACTTGGAGAGCTGGGATGGGGAAGAGGAGAGAACAGGAAAAGAACACAGAGAATAGAGAAGGCGGAAGAAGGCTGGTAGGGGAATTGTTGACATAGAGAGAGAGGAAGGCCAGGGTTGGAGCTCTAGAAGGAAAAGAGTAGGAATGAGAAGTTATAGAGAACAAAGGTGGGTGGAGGGCACAGAGGCAGCTGGGGAATAGACTCAGAGAGAGCTGGTGTATGTTATGTACCTGAGGAAGAGCCCAAAAGAAGAAGAAAACAAATGGGAGCCAATGGGGACAAGAAGCAAAATTTGGGAAACTGGGGGAAAGAGGAGGATGAGAGAGAGGGTGAGGACAGAAACGATACTAATCTAAATAAAGGTTTAATGCATCAGACACTAAAAAAGCTCAGCTCAAGAACTATCTGCCTTATCCGACAGAGTAGAGTGGAGGTGTGGGTGCATCGTGAGGAAAAATCATCAGGGGTTAGACTGATGGAGAAATTGGATGGTCGGGACATTTGACAATTGGCCAATTAAGGTTGATGGAAAACAACTTTTGTTCAATTAAGATAGAAAAGTTTTCAGAAACACTGAGTGTAATTGGCATGAATTTAGTGATGAACAAAAAAATCTATCACTAATCTAAAATACTTCATGAACCTATTTAAACATGAGGCACAAGTTTGCCAAATGCTGAGACACTTAGATAGATGCACTTGGATACCTTAGAAAGCATCTCCATTCTTGGTCTGGAACATTCACAAGTGTGATATTGGCCTAATCAGTTCTACAGATGACTTTTTAATAAGGCTGATTGTTGAAGACTAACTTCTGGCTTTGTTTTCCTGATAGAAAATGTTAAAACTGTGTAACCTCAGACTTTTTAAAGGAATACATGTATTATTACTGAAAGTAGTTAAAGGGAAAATTCACACTGTTCTCAGGTAGTAGTTTACTGTTATTTTTAGCTCATGTGTTTAAATGGATTGTCTATCAGGAAAAATAAGTTAAATATAAAATTTTTATTTGTTCTAATATTTTGCTGTAATTCTAAAGGCAATATGTAAAGGAGCTATGTAATAGTATATTTAGATACTACACAAATCTTCTGGACATTAATTTTAGTAATACTGATGTCCTGTTTACTGAGCTGTGGTGGTTTTTATTTTGCTAATACTGGGTTAAAGCCCTTAATCTTCTAACATCATAAAGATTTTTTTATCCTATTAAAGTCATCCATAGAATGCTTTTATAGCCAGTTTTCCAAATAATATACCTGTTTTTTAAACCCACCACTGGATACCCAGACTGAAACTGGGCTTTTCCCAATCTTGGCAATATTAGCAATGATGCTCATTTTCAGTATTGATGGCAACCCTGTAGGAGGCTTGACCATTCCAATTTTGATTTTATTTTTAAAGTGTGAACTTTCCAGAACCCTGAGCAAAATGAGTGCAGCGATTTTCTTTTTGTAGGACAAGAAGACAGAAGAGTTCTTCTCTGTGGTGACTACAGACTAGAGGAATGCTCTAGTGAGTTTCCACTTCAAGTAGTACCCACTCATAAGCCGGGGGGGCAGACCCTTCTGTCTAAACACATCTTTTATTTGTGTTCCAGCAGGTGCAACAGGTTCAGGTGTTTGCTGACGTCCAGTGTACAGTGAATCTGGTAGGCGGGGACCCTTACCTGAACCAGCCTGGTCCACTGGGAACTCAAAAACCCACGGCAGGACCACAGACCCCCCAGGCCCAGCAGAAGAGCCTCCTTCAGCAGCTACTGACTGAATAACCACTTTTAAAGGAATGTGAAATTTAAATAATAGACATACAGAGATATACAAATATATTATATATTTTTCTGAGATTTTTGATATCTCAATCTGCAGCCATTCTTCAGGTCGTAGCATTTGGAGCAAAAAAAAAAAAAAAAAAGAAAAAAAAAGTTCTCTTTCGTTGGGAGATTGAGAGATGTTTTTGTTTCTTTCTTTGTAAAGGCCTTGGATATTGAAAAAATAACAAGGCAGAACAGTTGGACAATCTCTCTCTTGAGCCAAATTTAATTATTCTTATTTTTGTAATCAGTCATTGGCTTCTTATCTGGATGAAGGCTTTTGGAGGAGAACCAAAATGACAAGATCCAAGGGGAAGATGAAGCTCCGCCTCCGCTGGCTCAGTCCTGACCCTGCCAAGGAAGAAGGGCCCAGTGGGGCTTTGCCTGTGCCCATCCACCAAAGGCTGTCACAATGTCTCTAAATCAGCAGCCCTCCCCTTCCCAACCAGGCAGCTTGTGTGTACAATCAGCTTCTTCTAGCAACTCTATATCTGTTGGCTTCAAGAGAATATTTTGCCTCCACATATGTACCCCTTCTCCTTTTTTTAAAGATGGATTTAAACCAAGATGCCTCCAGGAATGAGGACGAAATGAGTATATTCACAGAAGAATCCAAAAAATACAGTTTGGGGGAAAATGCAATAATTTTTGATGAGATGGGTGAAGGACAAGAAGCGAGTTATGTCAATTATTGTAGATACAATTTTCTGATTAAATCTGGACAAAAGGCAGCCTGTTCTTTCTGCTTTTATTGTATTAACAGCTGAGGTAGCTAAAGTTATTTAAAATAAAATTAAATTTATGATCCAAGTAGCTTATTTTTCCCTTTAAATCTCACTGTAAATATATTTGATTTCTTGTAGAAATTGATTTCCTTCTGTTTAATTTTATGGTTTTATTATCATACTCTTGATTTTTCTAAATTTCTGTGTGTGAAATATAACACTGATTGAATTGCAGTTACATTTGGCTAGTAATATTTCATTATTTTAATAACTGTGACGCCATGTATGGATTTACTTTGGGTTTTACATCAAAATGCCACTGCCAGAAAAAGCTGTTCCAGATGAGCTAGAGCATACTGCCCTAGAGTGTCCCTGGGATCATCTAACTTGAGAGCAGTGCAAGGAATTATCACCAGAAGTGCACAGGCTACTTGTACAGAGAAAAATTAATACTCAAAGAAAATCTTCTTTTTTTTTTTTTTTTTTTTTTTTAGATTGACTTTGGGAATTTGAATTTTCATCAGTGCAAATATAAATCTCTCTATTCCTGCTCTGAGGCTAATTGATACCATATTTTCCCTTTGTGTCTTGTCACTCTGCCACGTCTTGTCTCATCCTGGCCTCTGAGTCAAGGACCCAGTGAACTGACTTTCTAGTTCTAGAAGTGCCACTGAAAGGCCAGGAAAGCTTGAGAAAGGTATTCTGGAAGAAGCAAAGGTAGACCCCCATCACTCGCCTTTACTGCACCCCTGGGCCTGTGAACGATGACAACATCTGACATTGTGCACCAGCTACCTCTGCTTCCATGGCAGAGAAAAGGCCATAAGAACTAACAATGGAAGAGGAGCACGGACTCAGACATCAAGGAAGAAGCCATTTTCCCAGGTCCTCCTTTCTGCATCTCACCACCCCTAGTTACAAGTAACTCCATTGAACAGCATCTATTCAGAACCTGTACCGAATAAAAAGATTGATGGAAGGGCTCAAGTGGGTAGCAACTATGAAACAGAAACAGGACACTCAGTTACAAACATTCTCTCTTTTAGTTTTTCAGAAAAATGCATCCCTGATTTAATTCATTCCCAGCTTGAAAGCCCAGCCATATTATGCTAGTCCCTCCCAAACTGTTCTAGGAGGTCATTTCTGTTTTGTTTGTGATATTTAGACGTGCAGACTTCAGGAAGTTCACCTTTAACTTCAGCATTCCAGATGAAGTTTCCTGACTCAGTACTTTTGCATAAGGAACTTAAAAAAAAAAAAGAAGTGGTAAGGAAAATTGAAGATGCTAATATCCTCCCCCATCCCAACTGCACCTTAAAGTATGCATGTCACCTTCAAGGTTTTATAATTGCACTGTTTGTTTTATGTATGTACAGATTAAAATTATTGCTACATTTGAGGAAAATAAAATTGCTTGCTTCTATGTAATTCCTGTCATTCCACAGGAAATTCACTTTTCCAGCTACTGAATAGATGGGTTGCCTCTTCTTTTACAGGGAAGAAATGAAACCTACATCCTGCAGGAATTGTCAAAACCCAAAATGACTAACTATAATTAAAGGATAATAAAAGAAAGGATCCCTGAAGCTAAAGCTCCTCGAAGTCACCCTAATAAGAACCAGCCCAGTGAAATTTGAGAAGGTCCCAGTGAAGCTGAGATAGTAGGCTGTGAGGAAATGCTAACTCTGGCCACTTGTCTGATGATTAAACACTCCGGTCCTCCTGTTTCTTGACCTGGGAGATCTGGTCCAGGCAGCACTTCTTAGCCACAGGATAACATCTCTCCCACAATCATTGGTTTTTACGCACTAACATTTTTTATTATTATGCAGATGTTGAATCTTACTTGAGGAGGCTCCTTCTTGACAATGCATTTTATGAAAATTAGGCCCTGTTTCTTGTTTGTGTGTTTTTAAGGCAACTAGGTTCACCAACACTTGGCCAAGTAGGGCCGGCCAGGGTAAGGAGGGTGAGCAAATGTGATTCTAGAGGGAGGGGAGGGAGTTTATCGCACACACATTCCTACACATAACTACACACAGATTTGGTAGCTGTTGTCTCAAATTATACTTTTGGGAGAACAGAACCTTTTTTCCAAAAGTCAGGATAAGGTAAAAAAAAAGATACTTAGGTGAGGCTGAACATTGATTTAAATTTATCCTAAGGTAGGGGTGTGAAGGCCATTAGAAAAACAAATAGTAATAAGTGAGGAAAAAGTGAGGTTGATATAGAACTTCATCTTCTTTATGGTTTTGCCTAGGGTAGTTTCCATACTTAGAAACTGTCTCCTGGGCCCTAAGAATCAAAGAAAAAGAAAGGACAGTTGTCTGTTTACAAAGGAAGTTGTGCTTATTTCCTTGTTGACATTAACTGCTCTTCCCAGAAGAGCTGCTCCACTTGAATAAAGTGAATAATTCAGAGCAAGCTCGATCCTTGACCATTCCGGTACCTCTGAAGAAGATCTTGATGATTTAATTAGGCCCATACATTTTTTTTATTGGAGAAAACTGCCAAAGGAAGCATTCCTCCATACAGAACCTTTTCTGCCAGCACTAAAATTTGTTTTCTTTTTATACTTTATATTCATTGCCACAAGAGCTCTTAACAAGATTGAAGAAACGCAAAGCTCTGGCCTCACTCAACACATTTTATTGTCTTTATCCAAGGCACTAAGGATGTGGAAGGATCCAGACAGATGTGAACCCTGCCCTCCCAGAGCTTATATTTACATGGGGGTACTTGCATAGTTATAATCACAATTGGATTAAATGATATAAAGGAGAATTAGAAGTTGCTTTGTGAGTGAGACCTTGTCTGGAGAGTGAAAGGTTTCCTTGAGGAAGAAATGGCATTTGAAGTGAGGTTTGCAGGATGGGGAGGAAGTAGCTCAGTGAAGAGCAGGCTGAGAATTCTGAGGACTGGCACGTGTGAAGGAGGGCCCGGAGGCAAGATGGAGCCCCAGAGAGCTGCTCTTCTAAACTGTTAACCAGTGTTCTGAGTTCTCAAACATGTTATTAGAATTATGTTACCTGGTGGGCTGCAAAGTAATTTAAATCAGCCTTTGGCTCCAGGAGGGACATGAACGGGCTTTGGGATCCTCACTTGGAAATTGTGCCAGCCAGTAGCTAAGGTCTCTTCCATAACTAGCCCTAACCATCCAGAAGTGCAGGCTTTTATAGCTTTTACATAATCTGTTGGAGCTGATGAGAATAATTTTAAAAATTCAGGGAAAATCAATTTGCACTGTAACATTTCTAAGGTGGTTTTAGGTACATTATCTCATTTAATCCCCTGCAGTCCTTCGAGAGAGTTGTAAAGAGAAAGGTCAGGACACAAACACTGTCTTTCAGTAGAATTGGGACTGGAACCAATTCTTCTAATTCCAAATTCTGGATTAACTATCCTGGACTATATGATTTAGGATGCATTTGGAGTCTGCAGACTTTAATCTCATTGTGTGACCTTAGGCAATGCTTTTTTACAGGAAATAACTTTTAAAAGCAGGCTTTGAAAACAGGCCTGAGAGCTCACAGGCTGAGAAGAGAGCACCTGGCCCCTTCTCTGGAGGCAGTCAGAGAGCCTGACCTTTGGAAGCCTAAAAGAGGGTGAGCTTTGGCATGAAGTCAGCAGGTGTCCCGATACAGTTTTGGGAGAGGCATTCTGTCCCTGCGTATCTTAACAGAAAATGAAGGAGGGGCTCCATGAAACTGCAGTGTCATCCCCTTAGCGTAAAAGAACTTTGGAAAATATGGGTTCCTTGTGGGGCAGGTATAAAACGACTGGCAGAGGACCCCTTTTGTGAGGTAAAAAATTTGGTTTCTTGGAGCAGATCATGGAAGCATTCACTTTTCTCTAACCCTTGATCCTTTTGCAGACAACAAATCTTTCTTTTATGCTGGAGTTTAGCTCTGGTCTAATCATTTGTGCTTATCTCAGAACTTTGGTAGTTTGTGCAACCAGCAGAACTAAGCAGTGTCTAGAGGTATTTGTAGCAAACCCAAGACATTGGCTTGAGAAAAGAAGAATTAAAATGTTAAAAGGAATAATTTCTATTTCATCAGGTTTTCCTCCCGCTCCAATGCCCAGAGGTCCTAAGGTACAGAATAAAACAAAAAACTTTAGACCAAGTTTTCAGTACTTATGACATTTTTGATGAGCTGTTGCAGTACAGACACTGTGATAGGAAGTGTGGGAAGTACAGAGACACTTGCCTGAAGCTGCCTCCTTCCTAATAATGGAGATTATTACAATCAGTTAAATACTTTCCATTTCTACTCTGCCAGGCAATATGCTAGACTAATACTCTTGTGCTAATAATTTCTTAGTTTGTACAGCACATTCACATACAGTATGTCATTTGATCTTCAAAATCCTATGAAGCAATTAGAATAGGTCATAGTGCCATCTTACAGATGGTGAAACTGAAGCTCAGATGAATGGTCAGGTGGCTGGTAAGTGCCAGACCCAAGAGTCTATCCTTGGGTTTTGTGATGAAGCCTGCCGTTGTTTCCACTGCCCAATTCAACTATTAAAGATAAAAGCACCCTTAGACAGTGACACATAGAGACTAGGAATCCTGATGAGTTAAAAGTTTTTCTCTAGAATTCAAGTTCCTTAAAAGCTTATAGGGGTTTCCATTTTGAAAATAAAACCTGGGCACTAATTTTGAATGTGTTAAAGTACTGATTTTTTTTTTTTTTTGTATTTTAAACTTGTGTGAGTGTAATAGTTCTCAAGCAAGTCCCTGACTCTCGCTGAACAATTTCATCTTTTCCCTTGAACCCAGTACTGCTTACATTTATATGCATCTAAAGTCCACTCTTCTAGCCAAGATCTCTCTTCAAGATCCAGTCTCTAATTTCCAACTGGTGAACATTACCACATGGATGGCTCCCACCCCACACTCAGCACCTCAAACTTAAGCCCCAAACCAAACAACTTATCTCCCCACAAACAGCTTCTTTGTCCCTTACCTGAATTAATTGTATCATCATTCCATTAGTGGTTCTTTTCAACAACTGCCTCCTACTCAAATTACCGAATTGCAAAAAGTTGTCTTTTGTAATGCCTCGGAGCTGTCTTCTCTTTTCTAAGCCTATTGATCAGAGATCGGATTCCAGACTCTTTATGGTGGGGGTGATTATAGTAACTACCTTCATGCCTTTTACATTCATCCATCACACGGTCATCAGAGAAGTCTCTCTAAACACAACCTTCAAAATCTGTTGGTGACTAATTCTTGCCAATTGTTGACCTGAAATCTACCTGCCTTTTAAGCTTCATGACCCTCTACACCCTCTCTAAACAAATGATCCTGCCACACTGATCTGGTCTTTATTCTTGGATTTACTATTTTGTGTTCCCACTTCCATTGCCACATTCATTCTCTTCCCCCCAACCCGTAATGCTCCTCCTTTCTCCTCAATTTATTTTTTTGAATGGCTTCAATTTATATTTTTGAGTTTTTGAATTTTATTTTTTCATACAGCAGGTTCTTATTAGTTATCCGTTTTATACATATTAGTGTCTACATGTCAATCCCAGTCTCCCAATTCATCCCATCACCCCCACCCCCACCGCCACTTACCCACTTTGATGTCTATACGTTTGTTCCCTACATCTGTGTCTCTATTTTCTGCTCATGGCTTCAGTTTAGATGCCCTTTCCAAGAAGCCCTCCCTAGACCCACACTTAGATTAGTCCCCTCTTCTGTACTGCCTTGTGCAGTGTCGGGGCCTCCATTTGGCACTTGGCTATATGTACATGTTTCTCTCCACCAAATTGTAAGCTTCTTAAAGAAGAGGTTCACATCTCTCTTTTCTCCCCCTCTCAGTGCCTTCCACATAGTAGGCTCTCAACTGCTGATTGAAGAAATAGATGCAGAAGCAGTATTTTAAATAAGGGAAATGAGCTGATAGACCAGGTGCTGAGTTGTCTTCCTAGAGTCTGGATTGTTAAGCTAATGGAAGGTTGCAAAGTATCCAAGAGTTCAAGACAAAATCATGATTCTATCATGATGATTGTTTCTTTTTTTCATGAAATGTGAGCCTCTACATATTTGGAGAATTTACAGAACATTAGCAGTTATCTTTATTACTTCCATTTTTTTAAGGACCTTGTCTAAAAACAATTAATGCACATATAAGTTACTCAAAAGTAGTACTTCATTATTTACATGCTCAAGCTTTATATTTATCGATGATACATGCTGCTGTTAAACCCTTTACGTTCCTCAGAAATTACTTCCCCACTGAAGATCAGCTGATTGGATTGACTACACTTAATGAGAAAATAGAAAAAGACAGATCAGGAGAGACAGTCCCTTCTGGTTTTCCTTCCCAGAGTGAGTATATAGAATGTCCTACTAATCTTTCACCTACAATATAATGCCACTGAGAAGTGATTCATGATGAAATTGAACAAGAATAAGATGACTTTTTGTGAAATTTCTAATTGGCCTTTAAAACCAGTGCCTCTGGAAACTGAGTGACTTAACTTGGTACGTAGACAGATGGGAAAGGTCAATGAGCAGGAAGACCTTCCTCTAACAGAACAAATGTCCTACCTGGAATTTTCCTCATACCTGAAGAGCCAGCCCTGCTCAGTTCTGCCTTGTTTGTTTTCAAATCTAAAGTAATTTATCATACACCTGCCTGTACTAAATTTTAGGCTGCATATTTCCTATTCATTGTCCTTTTTAACTTGCAAACTTTTATAAAATAGGTATTAATTTTTTAAAATTAGCTTTTCTTTTTAACATTCTTCTGATGTTAGCAATTGTGTTTTAAATGATAATTACTTAGTAAGCTAGACTTTAAAGTTCAACCAAAACCAACTGGGAAAAAGGCTCTACATAGAAAATGCTCTGTTTAAAGACTCATGCACGTCTAAGCCTCGGCTTTAAAATTTCATCCTACCTTCTCTTGAAAACTTTTTTAAAGCTTTTTAAGAACATTTTCACGCGTATGTGAAAGTAGCAAGATTAGTATAAGGGACTAGTTCTAGGTTTTCAAATCAGCCTTTGATATGTAATTTTTATAACCCCAGATAAAGAGGTGACTTCAGTCACTCTTTCCACATCAAAAAGTAAGTTGTAGTTAGTCTTGGGAATCTTTAGACTTAAGGGTTTGTCTTTTAAAACATTGCACAATAGCTACTTTAAAGAATGAATATTTTTAATGTAATAGTAATAACAACATATATATTTTCAGTCAACAGGTATTCATTTAATACCTAGTATTTCCCAGGCACTATTCCAGGCACTGGGGCTACGTCCATGAAGAAAGTGAAAATCCTTGCCCTCATGGAGCTTGCATTCTAACGAAGGTTGACTGACAAATGAACAAAATATGTGGTGTGCCAGAAGATTAGTGCTGTGAAGAAAAATTAAGTAGGGAAGGAGGGATAGAGAACACTACTGGAGGACAGTGGTTGCAGTTTAAAACAGGAAAGTCAGGTCTTCAGAGAAGGGGACATTTGAGTGAAAATATGAAGAAAGAGCTTTCTAGGCGGAGGTGCAAAAGTCTTGAGGCTGGAGCAGAGTGAATGCAGAGAATTGTAGGAGATGAGGTCAAAGAGGTAATGAGGGCCAAGATGGTGTAGGGCCCTATAGACCAATGTAAGAATTTTGGCTTTTACTCTGAGATGGCGAGCCATTGGAGGATTTTAAGCAGAGGAGTGACCTGATCTCACTTGGGTTTTGGAAGGATCACTTGGGATTTTGTGTTGCACATAGTTGTGGAGAAGGCAAATGCAGAAGCAGGTAGACCGGTAGGAGCCTATTGTAATAGTACAGCCGCGAGAAGATGAGTCGGACCAGAATTGTAGCAGTGGAAATTGTGAGAAGTGGTGAGGTTCTGGGTGTATTTTGAAAGTAGAGACAACAGTATTTGCTGACATATCAGATGTGCAGTGAGAGAAGAATCAAAAACAACTCCAAGGTTCTTGGCCTGAGCAAACTGGAAGGAAGGAATTTCCATTAACAGAGATGGGGAAAAGAGGCAGGTTTAATTTATTTTCTGTCATGATAAGTTTGAGATTCCTGTTAGACATCCAAGAGGAGGAGATGTCAAATCTATTGGATACAGAGGCGGCTGAAATTTAGGGAGTAGTTGGGGCTAAAGATACAAATTTGGAAGTCATCAGTATATAAATTGGCTTTTAAAGCTAGGAGACTGAAAGGTAACTGGAACCCAGGTCTCTTAACTAGGCCATCTCCCTCATATTAAATAATCATGCCAAAGTAGGGTTTATTCCAGGAACAAAGATGGTTCAGTATTTGAAGTCTTACACTGCAAATCACCACAGTAACAATGGAGAAAACCCATATGATCATCTCAGTAAATGGAAAAAAAAAAAACACACACACATATGAATTTTTTAGATTTAGCAAAGCAGTGGCAGAAGGGAGCTTCCTTAATCTGATACAAAGAATTTTCTGAAACTTTCAACAAATTAACATACCTAAGAGTGAAGATTTAAAAGCATTCCCATTGCAGTCAATAATAGCAAGTCAGGGATACCTATGAATACGGCTAGTATTCTACTATAGGTTCTAGCCAGTGCAAGGACCTGAACTGACCTCTCCATAATGCAATAAAATGAGAAAAAACATTGAGTATAATGATTGCATTGAAAGAGACTAAATTGTCTGTGGTGGTGATAGATATATAGTGCTTTTGTAGGGTATTGTTTAAATTGATCCTTAAATTTGAATTGATTAATTCCTGTTAGGAATTATTCACAGATAAGGAAACTGAAGCAAAATTGCATAGCCATTAAGTAGCAGAGTTCAGCCTTAATCTCAAGTCTTCTGGGACTGTCCCCTGCCTTGCTCTTTCTGTTTATACCATAAGGAAGTAACACCATATTGCTTACGGCTCAATTTTCATTTTGTAACCACATCATCAGTCTTGTGCCATGATTATTTCACACAGCTTCCTTACTGATGTCCCAGCTTTCCTCCCCATTCCCAGCAAATACATCTTGTACCTGTTGCCAGAACAGTCTTCCTCTTGGATCATTAGTACTTCTTCAGAATTCCTTACATCCAATGCTGAGGAGGAGGTGGAATACCTTATCACCACTTCTTCCTTTACAGAGTGAGTTTAATAAACATAATGCTGCTATGGAGTCTATTGTTCCACTCCTTGTTCTTCTTCATGCAGTTTGAATGAATAGCCTAGTTGGTGGCTGATTGCTTTTGGTCCTTGTTTCTCGTTTGGGTGGAACTAATCAAAGCTTGATAGATTGAATGTGGGGGATTTATTCTCTCTCTTCTCCACGTGACCAGTAGGAAGGAGCAACTTTCGTGAGTCTCAGGACAGGAAATTAGCAAGCCCATTCAGGCTATCACATAAAGCTCTATCATCTAAGCTATTGATAATAAAAGTGATATTTTGCTTTGTCACCTGCTTTTTATCTTATTTCTCAAAAGCCTAGGTTCAGGGCTTCCCTGGTGGCGCAGTGGCTGAGAGTCCGCCTGCCGATGCAGGGGACACGGGTTCGTGCCCCAGTCTGGGAAGATCCCACATGCCGTGGAGCGGCTGGGCCCGTGAGCCATGGCCGCTGAGCCTGCGCGTCCGGAGCCTGTGCAACGGGAGAGGCCACAACAGTGAGAGGCCCGCGTACCGCAAAAAAACAAACAAACAAAAAACTAGGTTCAGAACTTTGGTGCCACTTTTTTGGCCCTTGCAAAGCCCCCAAAGCTAAAACTTAGGCCAGCTTTTAAGACCTACCATATCTAGATCTCAAAGTAGAGGAGAAGCTGGGCCTGTGCTAATTTGCCCTCAGAGGACAGCTAAAACTTGTGAGGTCATAGTAGCCGAGGGCAGTGGTTCGTGGTTCTCAGCCATTTTTCCACACTGACACCTGCTCGTCAGTAACAGTGGTTCACCACTGCCATTATTCTCAACCAGGAAGCAGTGCACACCCATAGGATGGCATCTCAGAACCTGTGGGGAAGATATGTTGTTTAAACAACAATAAAATGAGACTTTAACATGGCCCTCTAGGGGAGCCCTCTGCATTCTGCCAGCCCCATGAGAAGCAATGACCTAGGTGTTGATCCTCGGCTTTACAAGTTCAGAAGCTCAATTTTGTCAGCTCATCCACTTATAATTGGTCCCTAGAGTATTGAGTCACACAGCTCATAGTCACAGGAGACTGATTTATAATCCAGAATGTCAATTAACCAATTTATAATGGAAGATACAGCTTCCCAGCACTTGAACTCCTCGTGACCCCTTTTCAAACCACTCTCTAACTAGTATCTAGATGGCTGAAAATCAGATGAGTAACCAGCTATGAGAGGTTAAGAGAAAATTGACTGACAAAAGACCTGATTTTCAGTCCCAGTCCTGCCACTGACTTTGATCTTGGGCAAGTCAAAGCCTTTCTGAATCAGTAACCTTGAGACAAGACTGCCTGCATCACAAAACTGTCAGGATTGATTAACACATATGGAAGCACTTTGTTCATGATAAAATATTTTTTCACATGTAAGAAACTTAGCAAAGCATAGGAGACTCTTTTTCAAGGATTTGTCACCTATTCTAGGTCTTGCAGCACAGACTTTGCTCCATTGGAGGATCCGTTTTTTTGTAAATTTGGTATACAAGGCCAGATATAGTGTACTTAGTGCCAGATTCTTCCTCTCCATCTTGACTCCTTCCTGTAAGCACATCATACACTATCCTAATGTGTTGATTGTAAATCACACACATTTATCGTACACTTTTTAGGTTGCCTGCCTCCTGGGACCAGGCTGCTTCTAGACAACACCAGAGTTTCCGATTCAGTAGGTCTGGGGTAGGGCCTGAGAATTTATATTTCTAATAAGTACCCAAGTGATGCTGATCTAGGGACTATGCTTTGAGAACAGCTGATCTAGTTCAGATGATAATGAGCTTAGCTGATTCTAATAAGAAAATCTGCCACTTCCCTGCTACTGTCTTGTTCTCACTTGGGTCAGCACATGAGTGCCTGTCCTTTCCTCACTTGGGTAGAAATTTATGCTATTTGTGCTCCCTGCTTTAGGGATTTACTAGAGCATTATTTCTCAGCTGTGTAGACACTCATCTCTCTCTGGCTTTCTCACTGTCTTAACTGCAGAATTTGAATTTTAAAAAATACAGTGTCATTTGGAAACGTTTTCCTAATTGTCTTGAATGGAAGTAGCAGGGAGTGGATGGCATCACTCCCTAGCAGAAAAGGAATTAGACTGGCTTACGTGACTCATGGCTTTCCCTTAAGGAAAGCTCCTTAAGGGCCATGTCTTATATTTTTATGCTCAGGTTCTAGCACCAAGTGCCCCGGCATTGTTCCAAAGGATTTGTACATACTGACACATCTAATCCACATAGCACTCCTGTAAATCCCTGTTGTACAGATGAAGGTCCTGGGGCTCAGGGAACTTGAGTGAAGTGACTTGCCCAAGTTCACACAGCTGAAATATGCGAGAGCCAGGATTTGGACTCAGGCTGTTTGCTACCAGGGTCTGAACTTTAACCACTATGTTATACCATGTAATACAGTGCTCAGTAAGTTTGTTCAGTGCTATGAAAGGCTATGTGCTTCCCGCTGCGTAGAAGAAAATTAAGTCAACAGGTATTTCTTCCACTATAAACTCATGTATATTCATACCTTTTCCCCACTTCTTTTCTTCTAGTCTCAGAAAAGGTTTCTCTCTCTCTCTCTATTCAAGGCCTGTCCTTCCTTATGCCCTTGACCCTACCACTTCTCATTTTTTCCTGAACTTCTCTTATCAGGTATTCCATTTAGTAACTTCAGTCTCTCTTCTCCTTCTCCTCCTTCCCACCTATTAACTTGCTCAAGCGTCTAAGAAAATTCCCCTTTGGGACCCAGCATTCACCTTTCCAGCCCCCATTGTCCTCTCTCCTCCCATTCAAGCTTCTTAAAATAGTCCCCACCTCTTACCTCCCCTCCCATTCTTGTCGATAGGTTCCAATCTGATTCCCACCTCATATACTATTTAAACTGCTTTCACCAAGTTAATCAACATATTCCCAATTGCTAAATGTTTTCATTTCTTATTTAGTGAAATTCTGTGCTGCCCTTGATTGCTCTCTCCCCCTTGAGACTCTGTTCACTTGGGTTCCTGGGGTTGGTTCTGCCCTCAGCACTCTACCAATTCTCCCTGGGAGACCGTATCAACTCTCCTAGTTTCAAGTGACCATGTCTTATAAAGGAAAATCTTCCTATCTAGTAGCTTGGCAGTCTTGGTATCTAGAGGGTGGGGGGAAGTGTACCCATTTTACCTTGTACATTTCTCTCTGTATTAATATCTATATATCTGTCTTCTCACTAGATTCTTCATTACCTGAGGGCAAAAACTTTTATTCACCTTTGTATCCTCAGCTCTTGGTACAGCCTGCCACAGTAGACATGCAACAGATATCTGTTGAACAAATGACCCTTTATAAACTTTGCTTCACAGATGTCCAAACAATTTCAGTAGATGTCTCCAAATGTTTATAGAAATATTTTAAGCACTCAACAGTGTTATAATAGATGTTCAGAGAAGGGAGCTATCATTTTTGGCTGCGTAAGACTTTGTGACAGTGATAGCACTTGAGCCACAAAGTTTCAGTCCAGAGGCAGGAAAGGGAGGGGGAGAGTACTAACATTCGACTCCCAGGCCAGAGACTAGAGGGCAGCAACTGGAGTCTTCATTGATACATCAAGTTTGGATCAGGGAATAGAAGATTCACCTGAAAAGGTAGGTAGGAAATATAAACGTGGAGGGCCTGAGGGCTAAGCTAAGGAATCTTGACTTTATTCCTGGGCAAGTTGGAGCCTATACTGAAAAGGGTGCTCAGTGATCCTATCAATATATGAACCTGGTGGCAGAACGCTTGCTGCCTTGTAACCAGGATACGCTAGGTGAGCAGACCAGTGGGACACTCGTGAGCGAAATGAGAGCCTGATTCAGGGTGGTGGCACTGGAAACTGTAAGAAAATAGATGTAGCACTTCACATATTTTATTAAATCAAATAAATTTTAACATCTTTGAAATGAAATTACATGTCTCAACTTAATTGGCAGCATTTCTTCTTTCTTAACAACACGTAAAATAATGGTATATCTTAAAGTTGATGGTGTCCAAGATTCAATGATTACAATACCTGGATGTGAGTAAGAAATAGGGCATTCAAAGGAAAAGTTTTAAACCTGGGTAACTGGAAGAACTCTATTATTCCTAACAAAAAAGTAAGGGTATTTCCTTGATCCCTATATAGGAGTCTAACCAAATCTCCTATTTGAGCAATGACCCATAGATGATAATGCTACTCACCTACTTTCCCCATCTGAACTTATAAATAATTAAAAATACTTATTAATGACAACTTTAATATGAACATGTTTTGACCCTCAAGAAACTGTCATAATTTAAAGGGAAGGGAATTGCCACTGAAAGGAGTACAGTACACGGTGCTTAGGGATGGACGGCGTGCAGCGTCTGGATCCAGCTGATACTCAAACATATCAAAGCAATTGATAACTTCAGTCATTTGAACAATCGGAACTTCTTCAAATACTGGTTCACTTCTTCCTTGGGGTAGGGACGGAGTGCAATGCAAGTGGGGATGTTCTCTGGCTGCTCCACCCACAGCTTGTGGTCAATGTTCTTCTGTTGCAGCGTCTCTGCCAGCAACTTTAAGGTGGTCTCATCTGGGGCCTACAAGGAGCAGAACACAGACTGAAAAGCCCATTTAGTAAGTGACAAAAGGCAAAGGGAAAAAAAAAAGTATGGAGGGGGGCTCCTCTTAACTGAAACTGGAGGAACAGCTCTACCAAAGAAGGAACTGTAGAGCATGTCTCTAGAAACAACAGCTTCATTGCTCCATTTGCCATTCACTCTCTGAAGGGGTGGGAGTGGGGGTGGGAATGCATTGTCAGTAATTATGCTCTACACATTTTCTAGTTCTGGTGCCTAAACAGCATCCCTAATCCCTCAGCCAGCTCTGACTTTAAGAGCTGACTACTGGAAGGATTTCTAAAATCACATCACCTCCACCTCCCTCCTACTTCCACCCTAGTCCACACAAACCTAGAAGGATTTTCTTTCCGCCAGGATAGTTCCCAGTTTTTAACTCAAGCGTGGGCAAACTATTCTCTAGTGTCCTTCTGAAACTGTTTCTCATCATCTTTATCACCCATGCTGAATCCCATTACAGGAAATAGCATAGCTATCACTCAGAAAATAAAGATACTTAGTGTGTTATGTTGCATAAGGTATATTTTTTTGCCTATGAAGGCAGAAGCCACTAAGATAACTAGAGGTTTGTCTTAATCAAATTAGAGGATGCTGGGATTGCCACTCTTAATCTGCTGAGTCCTTTGGGCATGCTGAAGAAGAATGCATTGACTTCCCCTCCCTCCTTCTTCAGCACCAGGAGCAGCACAGTACAAGTTAGAGTGAGTCCAAACCCTTGCTCTACCACTTACTGATTTGTGTGCTCTTTGATAAGTTATGTGACTTAGCTGAACCTTTGTGTCCCTGTTGTAAAATGGGATGATAATGCTTCCTAGTAGTAGTGAGATTCAATGAAATCAGGCTCAGATCTGTGCCTGACACAAAGCACCCAGTAAATGGAGTTAATCTTGGCACTGTCTTATATTTTATTGGTCTTTATGGCTACAGCACCACCTTTATTTAATCAGTGGTGACTCCTACGTCCCTATCTTGAGTCATAGCTAACAACAGAATCATGAGATGTCTTTTAAATTCAGAGGAGTCACTTAATCTCTCTGGGCTTCAGATATCTCATCTGAGAAAAGGGGTAAATATTTTATCTGCCTGAAAGCAAGGGAGTGGGGGATGTCTGAACTACATGATTTCTTGAAGCCTTCCTATAAAATCCTATAAAAGGAATCTAAAGGAAAAAGCTATCTGTTTCTTTTCTGCCTACTTATAGATTCTCAAGACATTTTACTACAGGTTACAGTTTAATGTTTCATTACCCAACAGCAATTTTTCTCTTGAAAAATGATCTGCTTTTGCCAGCTGGCCAGGAAGGAATTACCCAACCCCTCCACCCCAGGTTTATTTATTAAAATAAATAAATTTTATGAGAAGAAAATTGCTTTAAAATGAAAGCAGTATTTTTTTCATTATAAAATGTGTGCTTAATGTAGGAAACTAAAAAAAAAATTGAGAAGCATTACAAAATAACCAAAATTCCACTACCCACTCACTACTTAATATTTGGATATATTTTCTTAGTTCTTACTTTCAAAATCTGGATCACTTTGTATGTAGAATATATAGTTCAATTAGAATCGCATCATGAGCACTCTTCCATGCCAGGTAAATATGCTCCAAAAACATGATTTATGCTAGTTTCGTAATAATCCATTATAAGGGCATAAGTTTAGACAATTCATCGTACTGGAAATTTAGTGATTTCCACTTTTTTTACTATTATAAAATGCTCCTATCCTTGTACAACGCTCTTTGGGTGCATCTTGCTATTTTCTTAGGATACATTTCTAGAGGCAGAATTGACAGAAGGTAAGGGTAAGATCTGTTTGGCTATCTGTAAAAAGAACCTTACGTGTGATGCTAGGTTCAAATTATACTAGGGTTCACATTTATTTTCAAATAATTTGGCGTCAGAACCAGGTAAATGCTCCAGTTTGACTTCACTTGCAATAAGGAACCCCGCGTCCTTACCCTTCTGGATCGGTTTTGCGAAGAGGGTTAAGGACAGTACTTTTCTGCGCAGCCATTAAAAGGCCGGCGCAGTGCACAGGTAGAAAGGCGGGTGTCGCTCCACCAGCCTCCGCCCTCACAGGCATCTGTTTAAGAGGGACGCAGGTAAGACCGAAGGGGTGCGGGAAGCATTTATAACGGGCCCGATGTCCACTCGTCACACCGTCAGGCCCCGCCCAGTCAAGGTAAGGCTCCCTGGGCAATAGCTCAAGCCCCAGAAACCTTACCAAAACTTGTAAGTCAAACACCCCTCCCCACTAATGCCACACCCACTCCATGAAGTTAGGCCCTCCGACTCAAGACCACACCCTCTTCCGGTCTCGATATCCTCAGGGCCCCTCCCCCTCCGCCCGGGCCTCACCTCGAGGACCACCTTGCGCATGCGCCCCAGCTCCCGGAGGTAAGCGGTCGTGTGCGGGTGGTCCCGGTGAATGTGCAAGGCCGCGGTGGCTGCGTGACAAGCCTGTGCTACCAATGCGCCCGCTGGCCAGGAAAACGGCGCCTGTGATAGATCCTTTCGTAACACCAGGTACTGTACCAGGATCTGCGGCTCTGCGCCAGCGGCCGCCATCTTCCCGCACAACTTAAAGGCCAGGCCTATCCTCCGATGCATGCCGGGATCAGGGAGGGGCCCTGAGTGCTGCCATGTTTTTGTACGTTGGGAGTGCAAAGCACGCTGGGACCGGTTGGCTTGGATTTGAAGGCAAGCGGGAACAGCCAGAGGAGAGGAGGTAAGGGAAAGTAAGACCCAGTGGCGGTCGGGACCGTGACAGGGTGGAAGGCTGAGCGGCATTCTTACAGCTCCTTCCGTGTGCAAGGAAGCCCGGAGGAACCAGAGGCGCGGCGCCTTAGGAGCGCGCAGGGGCGGGGAGGTAGACGTGGACACCGCCGACTCGGAACCGGGGAGCGGACCGGGCGGGTCAGGGAAGGGGAGTCCTAGCGACGACACTTGGGGTGTCCGGGGCACACGGGTGCGTACCAGCGTTGCGTGTGCCTGCCCTCTAGGTTTGTCTGAATATGAATCGGTTTTTGCCATTTTATTTTTTTTCCAAGGACAGCCCTATTACTGGTGCTTGGACAGCTTTCTAGCAAGGCTCTTGGAAATCTGAGGAGGAGATGGAGCTGGCGAATACTCTAAGTCAAGACGGCGAGTCCAGAGGAGGTATTCAAAGGGTCGCCTTTCCCCCCTTACTCCTGCTGCCCAAACAACGCGCAGGTTGAAAGCCCTTCCCTTCTCTAACCGATGTGTGACCTGTCCTGTTTGGGAGCAGGATGGTGAAAGGAACTAACATTGAAGACTTAAAGGGACAGGCAGCTAAGATCATTGGAGCAGGAAAAATTACTTCACATATTCTAGGCTCTTATCCCTTTCTAGACCAATAGGTTGCATTCCTAGTATGCGTTCATATTCAGAGCTACAGTTCTAGCCAATGAGCTTTCTTTACTCTTCCCAGGATTTGGGGGGAGCCATTTATGCATTACTCCCGTGGAAGAGGCAGTGACTGGTATTGGTCAGACCTGGGTTGGAGTCCTGGCTCTGCCATTATAAATACTGTGGCCTGGGGCAAGTTATTTTACTTTTCTCTGCCTCAGTGTTTTCATCTGGAAAATGGAGATGAATAATAGCATTGTGGTGGTGGCTGTGGAAATTAGATAAGTAATTCTTTTAATGCTTTTCAAGTGAAGCATTTAGCATATGCCTAATGCATAGGAAACATTAAATAAATGCTTTAGTTCTTTGCATGCTTTGCAAGTAAAGGATCTAGCACAAGTGTCTCTTTTTTAAATAAATTTATTTTATTTAGTTTTGGCTGTGTTGGGTTTTCGTTGCTGCACGCGGGCTTTCTCCAGTTACAGTGTGCGGGCTTCTCATTGCGGTGGCTTATTGTGGAGCACGGGCTCTAGGTGCGTGGGCTTCAGTAGTTGTGGCACGTGGGCTCGGTAGTTGTGGCGCACGGGCTTAGTTACTCTGCGGCATGTGGGATCTGACCGGACCAGGGCTTGAACCTGTGTCCCCTGCATTGGCAGGCGGGTTCTTAACCACTGTGTCACCAAGGAAGCCCCACAAGTGTCTTAATATGTAGGAAATGTTCACAGATGCTTCACTGCTAGAGTTGATTAGCATTATGAAACTGACCTTTACTATATTGGTCTTTAGTTAGTCTCTTAGGATCTGAGATTGCCTCTGAATTTCTATCTGTTGGTAAGCTTGTTTTCCTGTCTGATACCCAGTAATATTGGTGGACGGTTCCTTTCAGCGTGTGCCTTTATAGTCCTATGCTCCTAATACTTTTCAGAGTACTTATTCAAGCCTCTGTGGATGTCTAAATCCAGTTATGCGTTAGCACTTTGGGAAAACATGCGTAAAACCAAAAAAACCAATTCTGCATTAAAAAAAAACAATTTCTGAGAGAGTCTGAATTTGGTGACCCTGTTTTCCTCTGGGTCACTATTATCACAGATAACTGAGATTAGCCATTTTCAAATGATGCCCTTTTTGAACAGTGTCTTGGTCAGGGACTGCTTGTAGGTCAGTGTTCGGCCTAAGAGGTTGCTGATCATTGACTTCTGTTGTCAGCTCCTCCTGTTTTATAAATTGTTGGCAACGTCTCCAGTTTAGCTGACCACAGAGTTCTGGAAAAAGGGTCACCCTCTGTTCTTCCCTGAAGTGCTTCCTGTTCCTGGGGTTAGAAATCCTTAGCTTCTTGTGAAATTCCCTTTTTACTTCCCTCAGGTGTTTTAGCTCACTTGGAAAGACTAGAGACTCAAGTGAGCAGATCCCGTAAAAAAATGGAAGAGCCACAGAGCGCACAGGCAGAGGAAAGTGCTCTTGGAACCAGGATTCATGAACTGAGACGTCTGCGAGATAAGCTGAGGGCTGAAGTGAAACAACATCAAGCTAGTGTGAGTAGAAGGGTGATCGACGTCGGCAGGCTTTCCTAGAGTGTAAAAAACAAACATGATCTGGGAATTAGCAAATTTGTGTAATACGTTTTACCTGTGGTCTTACTGGATGGATTTCAGTCCTTGATCCCTCAAGTGATCAAACCTGTAGAGTCAGCTAATGTCAATACCAGCTAACAGCTGGCAGGCATTACTGATGGGCCAGGCGAATTCTTCATAATAATCTCTTAAACCTGCCCTCATAGACATGAGCCTGTTACCTTAATCTCAGCCAGACTTGAGTCATTGGTACTTTTGTCATTAGCACCATCTTTCTATAACCCAACCTGAAACCTCACAGTAAACTTCGACTTTTCCCTCTTTTCAGCTTTCTCTCTAGCCCAGGTTCAGTTAGTAAAACCTGTCAAATTCTTCTTTAGATTGTCTTTGTGCCCCTCCCCCACCCCCTGCTGTAGAGCACGTATTATCCACATGGGTCCTAAATATTTACCAGGTGATTTAGATGGCGGGATTATTGCAGCAGTCTGCTAGTTTGTTTTCTTCTGGTATTTATACTTCTCTGATAAATTCCGCACAGCCAAGAAAATCTTCATAAAACACTACATTTTTCATTAAATTACAAGTTTCCTTGCTCAAAGTGTCAGTAATTATTCATTCTTCCTGGGTTAAGGTCAGCCTTCTTTTTCTTGTCTTCCCTCCCTCTCTTCCTTTTCCCCCTTTCCTCCATTCTCTTCCTCCCAACCCCCTTCCTTTTTTATTAAAGTAAAAAATATATATATATGTATACACATACACACATATGTGTATATATGTTGTGCACAAATCTGAAGATCCTTTTACAGAACGAACACACCCTGGTAAGTATCACACAGATCAAAGTGTAGACTACTACCAGCACCCCAGAAGTCTCCCTCTTAAATCCTCCTAGTCATTTCCCTCAAGGTAACTGCTATTCTGGTTTCTGTTACTATACATTGGTTTTACTTGTTATGGAGCTTTACATAAATTTAAAAAGTATAAACTCTGTTATGTCGGGCTGCTTTTGCTGAATGTTATCTCTGTGAGGTTCATCCATATTGGTGCATGCTGTGGTCACTCTTTTATATTGCTATATAATTATTCCGTTTAAGAAATATCCCACAATTTTTTTACTTATTGTACTTATTGGTGATATTTGAGTTATTTGGATTGTTTCACTTTGGGGCTATTAAGAATAATGCTGCTGTGAACATTGTTGTTCCTGTCTTTTGATATAAAAATATATACTTTTCTGTTGAATTGCTGGGTCACAGGGTATGCAGATTATCTTTAGTAAATACTGTCGAACAGTATTTGAAAGTTATTGTACCAATCTTACATTCCCAGCAACAGTGTATAAGGTTTCCAATTGTTCTGCATCTTTACTGATACTTGGTGTTGTCAGTTTTAGAAATTTTTCATTCTAGAGTGTGGGAGTAAATCATTGTGGATTAATTCGCGTTCGCCTATATAACTGATGGTTTTAAGTACCCGTTTGGACACTTGAAAATCTTCTCTTGTGAACTTCTTAAGACTTTTGCAGAATTTTTATTGGGCTGTATATCTATTAAATTGTAGAATTCTTTACACATTTTGGATATGAGTTATTTGTTGTGTATCTGTATTCCAGATCTTCTTTTATGTTTTTTTTGTTTTGTTTTTTTTTGCGGTACGCGGGCCTCTCATTGTTGTGGCCTCTCCCGTTGCGGAGCACAGGCTTCGGACGCGCAGGCTCAGCGGCCATGGCTCACGGGCCCAGCCGCTCCCCGGCATGTGGGATCTTCCCGGAACGGGGCACGAACCCGTGTCCCCTGCATCGGCAGGCGGACTCTCAACCACTGCGCCACCAGGGAAGCCCCAGATCTTCTTTTAAAGACTGACTTGCCTTTTCACTCTCTAACAATGTGATGAGAAGAAAGTCTTCATTTTAATGAAGTTTGACTGAGGAATCTAACTTTATGCTTACCGTTCTTGTTTCCTTTTAATCTTTGCCTGACTTTAAGAACATGAAGATATTCTGTGTTATTTTCTAAAAGCTTTATTTTACTTTTTATTTTCAGAATTACAGTCCCTCTGAAATTGATTTTTGTGTATGGTGTGAAATAGAGGTCATACTTCTTTTTTTTTTTTTCCATATGGATATCCAGTTCATCCAGTACTACTTCTTGAAGACCACTCTTTTCCCACTGTATTGCAGTGGGTCTTTGGGTCCACTGTGGGCCCGCTTCTGAGTTCTGTTCTGTGCCATTGGTCTGTTTGTCTTTGTGCTAGTACCAGAGGTTTATTACTGAAAGTTTTGATACCTATAGTTTAGGTTTTCTTCAGAATTATCTTGGCTATTGTTGGCCCCTCGAATTTCGCATAAATTTGGGAATCGGCTGTCAATTTCCAAAAAGAAACCTCCTGTAGCTTTGATTGGAATTGCACTGAATCTATATATTGATTTGGAGAGGACTGAAATCTTTATAGTATTGTGTCTTCCAGTCAGTGTACATGGCGTATCTTCTAGCTTCTTGGGATGAACACTTATTGTTTTATAAGTCTTTTTTTCTCCTGTATGTGTTTAAGGTTATAAATTTCCCTCTAAGCATAGAATCTTAGTCCATATGGGCCACAATAACAAAAGTGCCATAAACTGGATGACTTACAAGCAACAAATATTTTTTACAGTTTTAGATGCTGGGAAGTCCAGGATCATGGCACCAGCAAATTCAGTGTCTGAGGACTTAACTACCTCTTTGATTGTGGTCTTACTGAAACCTCACATGCCGGAAGAGGCATGCTAGCTCTTTGGCATCTCTTTTATAAGGGCACTAATCCCATTTATGAGGGCTCCCCCATCATGACCTAATCACCTCCCAAGGGCCCCACCTCCAAATATCATCACATTGGGCTTTAGGTTAGGTTTCTGAAGTTTGAGGGACACAAACATTCACTTCATAGCACATGGCTTTAGCTATATCCCACAAGTTTTGGTATATCATGTTTTCATTATTTCAATTCAAAATATTTTTGATTTCCATTGTAATATCTTTTTCCCATAGGTTTGTTTTAGAAATATATTGCTTAATTTCCAAAAATTGGGGGATTTGTTAGTAATTTTTTTAGTTACTGATTTATAGCTTAATTCCATTGTGATCAAAGAACATGACCCAGCATGTGGTCAGTTTTGATAAATGTTCCAAGTGCATTAAATGTGGGTTTTGCATTTTGGGGTACTGTATTCTCTCTATCAAATAGACCAAATATGTTCATCATGATGTTCAGATATTTTATATCCTCACTAATTGTCAACTTGTTTATCAGTTACTGGGATAAATGTGTTGAAATCTGCTATAATTGTGGATTTGTACATTTTTTTCCCTTTCATTCCATTTTGCTGTATAGTAGGTACAAACAAATTTAGGATTGTTGTATCTTCCTGGTTGACTTAACTTTTATCATTATGAAATGTTCCCTTTTCTTTTAGTTAAACTTCTTAAAGTCAACTTTGTCAAATATTAGTATCACTACAACAGCTCTTGTTCTTGTAAGTATCAATAGCATATAGTTAGACATTTCTAATCCAGCCTGGCAGTCTTTGTCTTTTAATTATTTAGTCCATGAACTTTTAATATGATTACTAACATATCTGGATCTCAGTCTACCATGTTATTATTTATGATCTTATTTGTTCTCTGTTTCTCTTTTGTCCTTTCCACCTTTTGGATTGATCTTTTTTTATTATTTCACTTCTCTAATTATACATGCTTTTAGCATTCTTTTTGTGGTTATCCTCCACAAAACATGCTTTTTTTCTTACTAGAATATACTTTAGATTAGTACTTGTACCACTTTCTGGATAATTACAGAACCTTCTAACATCTTTTCTCTCCCACACATGCAGCCTTTCATGTGATTATTGTCATATGTTAATTCTACATATACTTAAAACTGTATGAAACACTTTTGTTTGTATAGTCACTGTGCCTTTAGAGTTATATATATATATTTACCTTTTTCAGTGCTCTTTATTACTTGCTGCATTTCCAGATTTTCATCTGGGATTATTTTCCTTCAGTGTAAGTAGTTCCTTTTGGTACTACTTTCAGTGTAAATTTGCTGGAAATAAATTCTCTATTTTTGTTTGTCTGAAAATGCCGTATTTCACTATATTTTTCATGTTTAAAGGGGTATTTTTGCTCAGTATAGAATTATAGATTGAAATTTATTTTCTTTTATACTTTAAACACATTTTTCCATTTTCTTCTAGTTCCATAGTTTCTGTCAGATGTTAGTCTTATTGTTTGCATATAGTGTGTCTTTTGCCCTTTGGCTGCTTCATGGTTCTGTCTTTGGGTTTTAGCAGTTTTATATCATAATGTGGCTAGGATTGGTTTTCTTTCTTCATCCAGCTTGGTGTTTGTAGCACTTCTTAAATTAATTACTTGCTGTTTTTCATTTATTTGGAAAATTTGGCCAGCATCTTTCAAATAATGCATCTGCCTCATTCTTTCCTTTATTTCTGGGGCTCCCAAGTGTGGAGTTTTTGTTTTGTTTTTACTGTGACCTATGTCTTATATCTTTAGATAAGAAAATATACCTATTTTTTACTTTTTCTATGTGTCCAGTCAGCTTTTAAACCTGTTGAATTCCTGATTTTGGTTATTGTATTTTTTGGATTTAGGATTTTATATGACTTTAATAGATTCCAGCCCCTTCGTGTGAGTTCTTCATCTTTTAATCTATTTTAATGACTATGCCTAATAACTCAAATAGCTGAATCCCTTTGGATCTGCTTGTCTTCTTTTTTCTCCTGGTTTTCAGAGGTCTGTTCCTCTTCCCTGATATGCTTCATATTTGTCAGTGATGGGTGTCATATGAAAAAATATAGGGATTCTGAACTATGTCCTCTTCCTCCAGCAAGAATTTCATTTTTTTTCTGACAGGCAGATAGCATATGGGCATATCACCTTAATCGTTGAAGTAGTCTGTTTCTGGTTTGCCCTTACTCCTAGGGTGTAGTCCTTTGGTGGGGGGCGGGGGGACCTCACTTGAAAGCTTGGGTGTGTTGGGAACAGATCTGTCAAGATCCCCCTTCTTTGGCAAGCCCTGATCTCCAGAATCTCTGCTTAGCTTTTTAACTTTCAGGAGCTTCTTTCTGTTTTGGTTTCTAAGTACCCAGTCACACATAGGCAGTTTAGGATTTGGCAAGTGCCTGGAGGGCAAGTTGTATGCAGAATGTTGGGTTCCCTTTTCTATAGTTTGACCCACAGGAAGGCTGCTCTGGTAACCTTGGTTTCCAGTTTTTGTTTCCCTGGCATGGTGAGACTGCTACAAAATTTAGCCTGCAGCTTTCTATTTGGCCTGTATGCCTTGTGATTAAAATCAGCAAATGCTCTGAGGGGGAAAACCTCAGGAAATCCCAGCTAACTTCAGAGCATTTATCTTTAGTCTTCAATCTGGCTATTTTGGTGATTCTCCAGTGCCTTCGGGCCATTTTCTGTTTGTTTACTTGCATGATTGCTTATTCCTCTTTGGTATTTGATCCAGCTTGTGTAGTTGTCTCAGAGGGAGAGTTAGTCCAATACCTCCTACTGGGCCGTATCTCGCAGCATGTGGCTTAGAGTCAGTATTTCTCATCCTGGCACTTGAAAACCTGCACAGTCTGACCCAAACCAACTTTCCCAGCCTTGCCTCTTCGCAGCTGTTTTTGCTTCCTAGACTTTCCTGACATCCTTTTCTTTCTCCTCTCACAGTATTCTCCATGCCAACCAAGTTTATTGTTGTCCAGGCCAGCACAATTTCTACTTCTGATTCCTAGCACTGTAACCCACAAGATTCTTCCTCTGCTGTTAATTCATAGCACCAGGTGGCTATGTAGCATTTCTTGATCGATTATATAATAAAAAAATACTGTGCATTTAAACTTTTTCCAGGTAGGTGAGGGCATGGGATTTCTATTATGCCCCTTTGTACCCAGTTTGATCTGCTACATATCTCGCAGGTTAAAGCATCTACTACCAATGTAGAATCCGACCAAACATCAGAGATTACTGAGCAAGAAAGTTTGAAGAGAAAACGGGAAAACGTGAAAGCCATTCTGCAGGCATATCGTTTTACAGGTATAGTTTTTTTCTGACCTGTTTCAGTCTGGGTCTCTTGTCTCTAGTGAGTTAGTTTGCAAGATGTATTATAAGTCCTGGACTTACTTCATGAACATTGACTTTTGCCCCCTTCAACATACACACACAAAGCTGGCATGCTATTCATAGGCAACTTGACCTACAAGGTTGGCCTCTTTGTGCAGCAGCAGGTTGACTGGTGGCTGGCTTGGACTGTTCATTTTTAGCAGTTTGACATGTGCTAGATGGTGTGCTGGAACTTCCTTTACTGCTGGCTTGCTTCATGCCACTGGTCAAATCGTTTGAACCCCTCAAGTCTCTGTTTCACCATTAAAATGAGGATTTATTTACCTATTATCTGTATCATAAGAGGATTGTGGGAAGACGTGGGGACTACCGTAAATTATTTGACACTCAGGAAAAAAGAAGCATAGGTAAACTGAAAAGTTCAAAATCTCTTCCTCAGTAATTTAATATTTAGGACGCTCTTTCTTTCCCACCATTCTTCTGTGGTTTTATCAACTCAAAGTGAGCCAGAGTCAGTGAGAAGAAAGAGTCTGTTGTCATTCATTCAACGAGCATTTGAGCCCATGATGTATGTAACTAGGCAGTGCTGAGGGGACCGGGATGCACAGGTGAATAGGATACTGCCTTTGCCTGACATCTCTTAAGGTATCGTCTTGTTTGTCTCAGGGATCAGTGGGAAACTGACCAGCCGAGGAGCCTGTGTCTGCATCAGCACTGCTTTTGAGGGGAATCTGCTGGGTTCCTATTTTGTGGACCTTGTCATGCGGAAACCACTTCAGATACATCACCATTCGATTCCAGTCTTCATTCCCCTGGAGGAGATATCTGCAAAGTACTTACAGACTAATGTTCAGCACTTCCTGTTCACTCTGTGCGAGTACCTGAATGCTTACTCTGGGAGGAAGTACCAGGCAGATCGACTTCAGGTATCTGCGATCTTACAGAGCATTTTGTGAGCCCGGATGGGCTTAAAAGGAAAAAAAGGGACATGTTCTTTTTTTGTACTTTCAAATGTTTCATAACTCTGAGCCGGAAGTTTGACCACTGTCCTTCTAATGCTTGTTTCTTATTAATATACAAGCTATTTTCCACCTTCTCTTCTGTTGAAACTCTGGATGATGTTGAAGCATGGATACCAGTTAAGGGATTATTCACTCATGAATGGTGATTCTCAAGCTTTTGAACTTGACCCTTCCTTTGCCTCACAAAGTGGTAGGGTACAGCTGCTATACTTTTAATTCAACAGGAATTTATAGAGTACCTACTATGTGCCGGGTGTCTTGCTGAACCTTGGGTATAGGTGCAAAGCAGAATAATGGTTTCTTGAAATACCACAGAGGAATACTCTCCATCTTTGCCTAAGCTCTGGCTTACCTTCTATTTAGGGTTGCAGTTGAGCTTAGGGTTGAGGTAAAAAGGGGAAAAAAAGGTAGGAAATGAATGCAAATAGGGAATAAGTGACTCTTAAAATAAGTGACTCTTATACCTCTTTACGCATTTGGAATGACTCTGAAGCTCCTGGTTGTCAGATAAACTTCAACTGACTGTAGCCTGGTTGTCAGATAAACAAATTGGTACGTGAATGTAGACATGAAGCATCTCAGCCATATATATGTGTCAGTGCAGTTCTTGGCAGAAATAGTATCTCCCCTGTATCCCCAGCCCCTGGCCATTTACTTAGACTCTAGGCTGCTACCAGTTCTTAATTACCTTATAAATCTCTGTCATTTGTCCTTTTTTCAGGCCTTTCTCTGTCCTTCATTTATTTCTGAGATTTAATTAATAGGCCCTGTTTTTGGTGGACATGTTTGAAGCATCATAACCACTCACTGCCTTTGGGGTTGTAATTGTCACATATACTTTGTGTCTCTTCTGATCCTCACCCCATCAGAGTGACTTTGAAGCCTTTCTGGCTGGGCCTTTGCAGAGAAACTCACTGTGCAACTTGCTGTCATTTACTTACAAAGCGGAGCCGGAAGGCCAGTCCTTCCCATTTTGTGCTAGACTGCTATATAAGGACCTCACGACAACTCTTCCAACTGATGTCACTGTTACTTATCAAGGTAAGAGGAAGGATACCTCCAGGAAGAAATTGTAATATGCCTGGGTTACTCAGGTTGATTGAGACAGGGTGAAATAGACTACATCAGTTGGGCCTCCACTTTCTTCTGTTTATGTACTATGAAAAGAAAAATATGAAGATAGATACCAAGAATATCTTCCTTGTTTCTACCAAATTTTCCTCTCCTCTTTGTAAGTAGTAAACACAATTATCCTAGTTTTCCTTTCTCCTTTGCTCCATCCAACTCCGCTAGAGTTCTTTCAGCTTATGATTTGTTTTCATTGGAGACCCCTCTTAGACAGCTAATGAGGCTGTGTCGTAGGGTCACTGTGGTGGAGAGAGCCAAGACTCGTTTCACTGTGAAACCAAGTAGACATGACAAGTCAGCATATACTTAGCTCTCCAGAGACTTCTCTAAATGAGAATTTTTCAGGGATGGCTGAGACATTTGCTATGACTTTGTTTTCGTTAAGTGTACCATAGTACATGGGCGATAATGAGAAAAAGGATAAAATGCTTTTACGAGGAAGAAATTTTGAAGCTGCCACAGGTTTCACATCATAGGCTTTTGATTTCTCTGGGCAGAGTTTCTGGTCTCAAAATTTCATTGGACCAGTAAGGGGCAAGCCTCTCTCAGCTCCAGACCAAAGTAAAAAAAAAGTTAGATGGGTCCAGAATATTAGTGATCCAAGTTCTGATTCCTACAGTTGCACTAAATGAGATTGATAGGTTCTATCTTTTTCTAGGGACGGATGCATTATCCACCACACAGGAAGAACAGCGAGCAGCCCATGAAAATCTGTTTTTTACAAAGCCCCTACATCAAGTGTTTACTTCATTTGCAAGAAAAGGAGACAAGCTGGATATGAGCCTGGTCTCCTAGAATATTATTTTCATTGGGAACACATCAGAAGTGAGTAAACTAGTACTGACCACAGTTGCAAGCAAGGTCCTGGGAACTGAAAACTGTTGAAAGGCTCAGACTCCTTGCCTGGGGACCGTCCTTGCAATGAGAACAGACACCCGCCTCACCAGCATGGTTAGGGACAAGTCTGAGTCTGTAGACGCTGGCATTTTCAGACAGTTCTCCATGATTGCCTGGTCACTTGTTACAATGCTCAAGAGTATCTCTTCTCTTGAGATATTGATTTGATCATACATTTTAGCTAAAAATCAGAGTGGTCTGTGGGGGTAATAGAGGGCATTTTGTGAAAGAGGGAGTATGTACCATACAATTGAAGAGTATTTCTAGCTTTTATGATACCTTCAAGTAATTTTGCCTTACTTTCTTTCCTTATCTGTGACTTTTGAAAAGAAAGTTCTTAGAACACTCTAGGTTCATGATATGACATGAATCATATAGTTAAGAAGGGAAGTGTGTTTAATCTTTGGTTTGGAATGGAATATTCTAGGTCACTGCTTTACAAAGAATATGGCATGAGAAAGTACTATGGATAAAATAATCAGGGTTCCATGTATCTCATATGTCGTTTCCTAGAACATGTTAGTAGAGCACAGAATGTATTAAGCTCAGCGGTAAGAAAGCATGATCAGAAGTCTCCTCATAATTTGATCACTGCAGAGGGAAGCGGATCCCTCTCCTTTATCTCTTTCCTCTCCTGGAAGCTCCAGGCCCTGGCTGTACATGTTATCTTCCTCATCTCCTGGTCCAGTTAGGGTACCACTTCTTGTAACCATGGCCTCTGCTCTGCTGGTGCTTTTTGTTCCTTGGCTTGGGAGTATACGCAGGGCTAGTGCTCGGATGTAAAAACCTGTCATCGTGCTATTTTAATTCCTGTCCCGTTTCCCGCCCCACCCCCCCAGTCACAAATAGGAGTCATTACCACCTGTACTGCCCAAGGCCAAGACCTGATGGCCACGCAGCAACCTGCAGGTGTGGCAGCCCCAGCTAACTCTGGGAGGAGCACAGGGGAATGGTCAAGCCAGCTTGGACCACCATTTAGAAAGAAGCAGCTTAAGAACAGAGCAAGGTCCTAGTTTAAGCTCTTGCCTTCCAGGCACATGGTGAGGACCAGTGTGGGAGGCAGCAAAGCACTTCTCAGGTGAGGGCTGTTAACAGAATTTTCCCAATGATCGCATCCAAGCTGAATAAAGCTTTTAATAAAACAGTCTTGTTCTTTATCAATACCTGTAAATTCGCTTTTAAAGCAGTAGCAAACGCGACTGTAGCAAGAGCTCAAAAGGCAAGGCAATATCGGAAAGTGTTTTTTAACAGAAAGTTAAAAATATAAATGTAGAAGATCTGTTTATATATTTTTCTTTCAGAAATAAAGTCCCTTTCCCTCCCTCCCTCCCACCAGGTAAAAGGAAATATTGCACTTTCTGCTCTCATGACTAAGGTGACTGACTGGGGTTCCAGAAGAACCTTTCAAGATTATCAGGACGAGGCCCATGTCACGTAACTCGGACCACAGAGGCAAGCAGGTCTTCAGAGTGAAAAGCACTGCTTCCAAGTTCTAGCTGGGGACAGAGCAGCTGCCAGCCCCGTCGTAAACAGAGCTGCCCCCCCTGTGCTCCCAGCCGGGCCCAAAGGCAGCAGCCTTGTTCTGCCTCTGGTACATTCCTGCTCACAGTGGCCACGGCCTCTCTGGGGGAGGAGGGCTGGTCGAAACTAGGGCTCTGGAAGGTTACTCCAGTACTATGCCTAAGAGCCCTACTCTCTGGGGAAGCTACAGGCACTACAGGCACACCAAGGAATAGTATGGCCACCCTCAGAGCTCACATGTCCATAAACAAATGGACTTGGTCACTTGTCCTTTCCCAAGGCCTGCCTTTGATTCCAGAAAATAAACTCTCCCTCCCGTGTGGACTCTCGTGGGGCTCGAGGCCATTCAGGAGTTGTCTACTACCTGGTGGGGCAGTGTAACCGAGGAGCCGTTAGGGAACGTGGCAGGCTTCTCTCGCCCCTTCAAGAAGAAGGTTAGCAGCTCCCCCTTCCCTTTCACAAAGATGGGCCCTCTCCTCACAAAGCGGAAGCCGTACTCTCGAAGGATGACTTGAGTTTCTTCCACCACCTGTAGAGGGAGAACCGAGAGTGTCGGCTTAGAGAGTGAACCTGGGCCGAGGGGCCCGGTGCTACCCACGCAGGGTCCCCGTCCACAGGCTCCCAGCGCTCTTCTCCTGCCCCTTCCAGCCTGTGTACCGGTTGGGGGGGGTGGGGTTTGCCTGGCCCGCCCCTCTGTAACCTTTGTGCTCCCTCTCCTAGGAGGTCAGCCACAGGTCGCCTTGCTTGGCAACTTGCATGCCTGCTTTTCTCTCCCCTTTGCCCTTCTTGTGGAGCTTTCCTGCCAGAGCCAGTGATACAGATCAGGGTGGTTTCGCGGGGAGCTGTTGGAGGCCCAAGGTGTCACTGGTTCACACCAAGAAGCAGGACGTGCTTTTTTTTTTTTTTTTTTTTGGCAGTACGCGGGCCTCTCACTGCTGTGGCCTCTCCCGTTGCGGAGCACAGGCTCTGGACGCGCAGGCTCAGCGGCCATGGCTCACGGGCCCACCCGCTCCGTGGCATGTGGGATCTTCCCGGACCAGGGCACGAACCTGTGTCCCCTGCCTCGGCAGTCGTACTCTCAACCACTGCGCCACCAGGGAAGCCCGAGCAGGGCATTCTTTTATCCAGAACTTAAACCTGCATTTTGTAAATGGGTTTGAAGTATTTATTCCATTTTACTGAAGCATCTCTTCCCACTCTTGCCCTTGATCTCAGCATTGCCAACTTAACGTTCTGGGCCAACAGAAAGGAGGCAGTAGTGCCCAGCAAAACATGCATTATTCCGATTCCACTCCCTGGATCTGAGCACACGGTCGGCTCCGTTGCTAGACGTACCTGAATGTTGCCCATGACCCCTGTGGACTCCATCCTGCTGGCTACGTTGACTGTATTGCCCCAGATGTCATAGTGTGGTTTCCGGGCTCCGATGACGCCAGCCAGTACCCCTCCTTTGTTCATGCCTGAGGTAGAGGCACAGAATTCAGCACAGCCCCATCTCAGAAGCCACCAACTCTTCTCACGGAATTTGCCACCTGGCTCCAACCACAAAGCTCCTAGTTATGTAACATACTCCTCGTCAAGCCTAAGCTACCGGAGGACAGAAGTCACGTGTCCTTCTCACCCTCCTCGCTCTGTGCTCGGTAAATGTCAGCCACCCCAATATACTAACTCATTTAGGACAGAAGTTGCCAGTTTCTCTCTTGGCACACCTGGTACTTCAAGTCTCCTGTGACCTTGCCCAGGATCGAGACCCCCTTCCCAGTAGTGGGTGGCAGGTGACATGAATCCTAACAGGCTGGACTGAGGTGAACAAGGCCCTCAGGCACAGAAGATTCCCTGGAAAGGTAGACAAACTCAAGTCCCAGCCGGATTCAGAAGGAAGGCCATCATCGTCAACAGCGTGGGACAGGGATGGCTGACCATTTCATCGCACTTTCAGTTCGATCATCAACCTAAAGACCGGTAAGGTCCCTTCCAGCTCGGTGAGTATGACCCTCCGCAGCCCAAACGCCTCAGGTGTTTCTAAGCCCCGTCCTCCCCGATTTGCCGAGCCCCCTGCACTAGGGGGAGCACGGCAGGAGTGGGCAAGCCGAGAGGCCTTACCGATGCGCAACATGAAGTTATTGAAGGACTGGTTGTTGATGTTGGTGAGCGTGTCTTTCATGGCGAGTGCGAAGTCGGCCAGATCCGCCAGGTGCTGCCAGCGCTCCTTGTCTGACCTCTCCTGCACGAGAAAGCAACCGTGAGCGCCAGGGCCAGCCGGGCGCCTTCCTCCCTTCACCTGCTAGTTACAGGCTTTGTTCTGCACTTCCTCCCACAGGGGAGCCAGGGACCTCTTTAGCTCTGACTTGTCACTGTGACAGCTCACCTGGGTCCCTCTGGGTCCAGGGCAAGGATGGGCAGAGGTGGTGGGGAAGGCAAATCCTTCCCAGCCCAGCTGCTGTCTGCCATGCATCTGGCAGGGTCGTGTCACCACCCTGTCCGAACCTGGCCTTTGAATTTTGTATCGTTGTCCTCATTTTGTTTCTTCAAGTAATTGTAAGCACTCGAGGGTGATGACCATTCTAGATGTGTTTCTTTAACCTCATCCATAAAGTGGAGATGGCAGTAGGACTTACACTGTACAGCACAGTTGTGAAATAAACTAGGGTAATGTTTTAAGAACGGCCCTTGGGACCAGGGTCCCCACAGTTCATTTCCTCTCCCTCTGGCGCTAAGCACAGCTGGCCTCACAGGGCTGAGCTAACTGGAGAATAATCTGTCAGCCAGTGAGCGTTAACGACTCCCCTCTCCTAACAAAACCATTTCCCCAGCCCAGACATCTTCACTGTTACATAACTGTGTAGATAGTTCCTGCTCCCCGGTTCTTATGAAAGTATAGAGCACTAAGAGGGCATGGCCACAGGCACATGAAAAGATGCTCAACATTGCTAATTATTAGAGAAATGCAAATCAAAACTACAATGAGGTGCCACCTCACACCAGTCAGAATGGCCATCATTAAAAAGTCTACAAATAACAAATGCTGGAGAGGGTGTGGAGAAAAGGGAACCCTCCTACACTGTTGGACCCCACTATGGAGGGTCCTCAAAAAACTAAAAATAGAGTTGCTGTATGTTCCTCCAGTCCTATTCCTAGGCATATATCTGGAGAAAATTTTAATTTGAAAAGATACATGTACCCCAATGTTCACTGTAGCGATTCACAATAGCCAAGACATGGAAACAACCTAAATGTCCATCAGCAGATCAATGGATAAAGAAGATGTGGTACATATATACAATGGAATATTACTCAGCTATAAAAGAATGAAATAATGCCATTTGCAGCAACATGAATGTTGGACCTAGAGATTACCATGCTAAGTGAAGTAAGTCAGGAAGACAAATACCGTATGGTATCACTTACATGTGGGATCTATATGATACAAATGAACTTATCTATGAAACAGAAACAAGACTCATGGATGTAGAGAACAGACTTGTGGTTGCCAAGGAGGTCGGGGGTTGGGGAGGGAGGGACTGGGAGTTTGGGGTTAGCAGATACCAACTATTATATGGAGAACGGTTAAACAAGGTCCTACTGTAGAGCACAGAGAACTATATTCAATATCCTGTAATAAACCATAATGGAAAAGAATACGAAAAAGAATGTATGTATATGTGTGTAACTGAATCATTTTGCTGTACAGTACAAATAACATTGTAAATCAACTATACTTCAGTAAAATAAATTAAAAAAAAAAAAAGAGGATATGGCCACAGTTACCTAAACCATCTCACGCCCGGCCTAAGCTGTGGAACAGCAGTGGGGGGCCATGTGTGTTCCCCTCTCTCTGCTTATTAAACTCGTAAACCTGGTTTTATATTTGCACCGCGTGGTGCTAGTTGGGTGTGTGTCTGTGACCCCTTCGCACAACAGTATTTAATGGCAGCTACTTTTATTATGACATCGTTTCCCACGTGCTACGTGTAGGCTGCCCCTCTCTTGCCCCATCTCCTCTAGACATTGAGCTGGTTAGCTACCTTGTTGGAGCTGGTAAAGCCATTGGTGTTGACATCTGGGGTGACTCCTGAAGCTGCCATGTAGGTGCTGCCAATGGTTTTGATCTTGGTGATGACCCGAAACTTGGGATTGTCCAGGAGCTGAGGCCAGTAGTAAGGAAGACAGAACTGTCAGCAGTCGACAGAGATGAATGAGCCACAACTAAGTGACAGATTTGCCTGTTTACAGCAAGCCCACGAGACATCTAAGATGTTTTCCTGTAACAGCTTCATCCAGCCGACATCTGCCACATGATCCTGGGCCAATGTCCCGATATTCTGAGCCTCAGTTTCTACCACCTTAACACTGGGATGGAAGTGCCAGTCTCCTAGGGTGGGTGAGCATCTATGTAAAAGCATTTCCCCTGGTATACAAGTTACCTGATAAATGTCTACTGAATCTGAATTTGAGGGTAGGAGGAATCGGAGGAGCCTCAGGATCTTGTTTTGGCCAGACCTATGAACTTGTAGGTGATTTCCCAGGCTCTCACCTGGGACCCAACATCTCCAGATGGCTGGAGAAGCCCCTCTGTTACGCGGAGGGGCTTTTATGGGGAAACACAGCCAGAGTAACTCTCTTAACTTCCCTCTGACTTCTGCAGCCTTTCCTGGGCTGCAATCTGGAAGGGCTGGCTCTGTGGCAGGAGGAGGGGGGCGCAGGATGGTCACTTACAGAGTCAAAATCTGAGATGATCTCATTGAGGAAGCGCAGACACTCAATGCCACCGTTATTGATGCTCTCCTCTGTGTAGAAGTCAGCAAAGTTGGGCAGGGAGGCAAACATGACTCCAATCTCGTCATAAGACTGACTGTACAGCTCCTAAAAAGAGGCGGGGCCAAAGTGCTCAAAAAAGTCTAAGTGAATAATGTGCTACAGAAATGAATCTGTCTTCCATACCCATGACATGTGCACTCAGCTTTTTGGACACACACGTCCAAACTTTGAATTATTAGAAAGTAGCTCATCACAACAATTAATAACTAAAAAAGAGCTTCACTAGTCCCTGCAACAGCTCCAGCTCTGAGAAGAGGATGGGGTGGAGCTGGGAAGTGAGGCATGAGAACCAGTCTGAGATGACCATGGTCGGCAGAAAGGTGGGCTCCACCAAGGCCTTGGCTTCTTAAATGGGCCTTCCAGAGGTGTGTGGCCCATGGAAGCAATGTCTATGGCAGTGCCCTTTACCAAGCCTGTGAAATTCTTCTTTTGCTTCTAGTATTGTGCTGGGTAGGTCCAGCCCTACCTGGGCCCCCAGGCCATGTCATAAGAAGACAGAAAGCCAGAAGATGACACACAGGCTCGTGTCTCCAGCACAGGGCCACCCCTCACCTCGTCTCTCTTTTTGGACCCCAGGAAATGGCGTGCCACGTGCTCAGGCAACATGTTAGTGACCAAGGCCTCGTTCCAGCGTCTCATTTCATAGACACGTTCCTTCTGGTCGTGGACCTCAATCTTCCATAAGAACAGTGTCCGTGCCAGCTTCTCCACCTATGGACACAGACATAGGTAAGGTGTGAGCTCTAAGCTGGCCATCTGAGGGAATTCCCTCCTGGCCCAGTGGTTAGGACTCAGTGCTTTCACTGCCGTGTCCCGGGTTCAATCCCTGGCTGGGGAACTAAGATCCCACAAGCTGTTCAGCACAGCCAAAAAAAAAAAAGAAAGAAAGAGAAAGCTGGCCATTTGATAGGAAGACGAAAAATGTGAACTTATTTCCAACATGGAAAGACTGAAAGGAAAACGGCTAATGGCAAGGGAAATGAGACCCAGAAAGGTTCACCTCATCAAAAAGGCCACCCTACAGGTGCAGTGAGGATCCCAGCCCCTTTGGTTACAGGAAGATGTGAGAGGTATTCTGGATGTGTGGGGCGTCCTGGGACATAATTTTAGCTACAGGTCTGCCCTGTGGGTGGTGGCAGCAGTGGGATCTCCTAGCCCAGGGAGGAGGAGTCCCCATTTCCAGCAGGCTCCCATTTCGTCAAGAAGTGGCTGGGGGTGGCTGTAGTTCCCCGACAAGCCACTGGGTGGCACCTGAGCTAACAGGGAAGTGAGTCTCTCACGAGGGTACTTCCTTGCCTCTCTTCCTCTTTTTCCTTTTAACCAAACAAAAACTTCATCAGCTTCTTTCCCTTTATTTTCCGGCTCCGTAGTCAGTGTGTTAGTGACCCTCAGAGCCTGGGTGAGTGGAGATCCATGAGCCGCTGGCCTAGGGAATAGAGATTTTATCCAGGCTTTTGTGCCCCTCCCCCAGGCTTCCTTCAGTTTCCCGCAGGAGGTCAGAGGGAATAGGTAAGAACTGTTGCTCCTGTACTACTGAGGAAGAAACCAGAAACTGGCAGAGGTGGTGGCCTGACCAGGGTCACATGCCATGTGGGGTAAGGAAACCAGCATTCCCCAGGAGCTTGGTTTCCTAGGTCCTGGGGCTGCTTCTCCAGAGGCCCCAAAAGGTCTGCGCAGAAGAGGAGGGTGTGCAGGCACTCACGTGGCGGGAGAAGTAGTAGAAACTGAGCATCATGACGAAGATCATCACCGTCATCGAGCACTTGGATGGCACCAGGGGCAGCCTGTGGGACCGAGGACAATTCAGCTGAAGGGCACCGTGCTGCCCACTGACAAGGGAGCCTTATTCCCTCTAATCTGGCTGTGCTGTTTCCTGTCACCCAGAAACTTTTCTCAGCAGCTTAAGCACCTTTGCATCAAGTCCGGATGCCCACCGGGCAGTAAAGCTTTCTGAAATCATTGGGTTTTTGTCTTAACAGCCAACCAACTCCTGGCTCCTCCCGGCTGGACTTGGAATCCACATCAGGCCTTCGGGGATGCTCCCCAGATGTTGAATAAACACTGCATCACCTGACTGATCACAGAAGTAGCTGCAACCATCTAGGAATCTGGAGACGGGAGAGACTAACTAACATCTCGGTGATGGGATGAGGGCACAGTTCCACCATGCTTTTGTATAACTGTCACCCATATTTCTGTGTGGAGCTGTACATCATTTCCATTACTGTATTCTATTATATGACTATACCACGATTTATGTATCTGTTCGTTGTTGATGTCATTTGGGTCGTTCTCATTTGTTTTGGATGTTTGTAGGTGTGTGTGGCTATTATAAACAATGCAACTGCGGACATTCTTATGTATCCTGGGACATATATGTGCATTCGTTTCTCTAAGCTGTACACGTAGCTGTGGAATTGCTGGGTCATAGGTCTACTTTCAACTGTACTACTTAACTCCAAATTGTTTTCTAAAATGGTTGTACCAGTTTATACTCCCACCAGGAATGTATGCATTACCATTATTATACAGGATGTGATCAGACTTCTTAATTTTCGCCAAACTGATAGGGGTGTGATGGTCTTTCACAGTGGTCTTAATTTGCATGACCTCGGTTACCTGAATGCCTTTCATTTATTAGTGCCCAGTTAGATTTCTTCTTTTGCGAAATGCTCTTCAAGTCTTCTACCCACCTTCTGTAGGTCATCTTTTTTTTTTTTTAAACTTACTTAAAAGTCTAGTCAAGTCACTGAATCATACAATTCTAAAACTTTAGAGCTAGAAGGGACCTTGAAGAACTTCTAGTCTGATATCCTCTTCAAGAGATGAAAACTGAGACTCAGGAAAAGTGGCCTGCCTGAGGCCCCACAGAGGATCACTGCGGCAGGGTTCAGAATCCAGGTCTTCTAGTTTGAATGCAACAGTGTTCCTTCCTGCTCCTGTTTCTGCCGTCTGTCCTGCCAGCCAGTAAACGCAGCTGTCCTCCACCTGGCTGCTCTCCTTTCACCTCAGCCCAGCCTGCTCTCTGTCCCACCCTCTAAACCACACTGCTCGCCAGGCCTCGCTCTCTTTGACTCAGGAGAGGCCAGCGTGGCCAGATGAGCCCTAAAGTCTGCTGCAGGCTCCCTACAGAAACACACACTCACTTCTCCGGCCTGACTATCCCACGTCACGTGCCTCTGGAAGGATGAGACCATGGGGCCTTGGCCTGTTGTATTCCCTGCCTCTAGAAGAAAGGGGCCGAAAACACAGACCAGGACGGGAAAGTGGTCACCCTTACCTGTCAGTGCCATTGAGCCCAGGGCTGGAAAGTACCTGCATCTTCTCTAAGGCCACCATCGGAAAGCTGTTGGGACAGATATAGCACACTCAGGCCCCATCGGGTACAACAGACTGGTGCCCAGCCAAACACTGAGGTGACCCAGGTCTTCAACTCCTCAAGAAGGGGAAGGATGTGTCCTGGGATCACAGCCAACCAGTGGCCCGTCTGTGAGAAACCACAAACCCTGATTCCCATACAAGCCGTGGATGAGCCCTAGAGACAGACGGCCAGCTCAGTGCAGACCCATGACCTTGAAACGGGGCCTGGGGGGTGGGAGGAAGGAGACTATGCAGATCCCCAAACAGGCTTCATCTTACTCGTGTTCCTGGAAGCGTCTGCGGTCGTATTCATCAAAGATGGGGCGCCAGGCGTACATGTTGATGACGGCCACAGCCCCTGCGATGAGCAGCATGAGTGTCAGCTTGACCATGTGGCTGACCTGCACCAGCATGATGGTGGCGATCAGGGACAGCACAGCGACGTAGTTGTAATACTTGGGGTTC